>NW_023596784.1:0-34121 GCF_011947565.3 Pollicipes pollicipes | reverse complement strand
CACCGTTTGTTTGAGGTCATTACCAGCGAGCATAACAGCTGAACCCATCCATTACACTACTGGACGCCAGCGTGACATCGCGCCCACGCTGAATCGAATCTACGCACATCAAGAAGTGTCATGTGAGCTGTGCGCACGTGGAAGATGCTGGCGTATAACATCTCGTCGCATTGAGTTGGTGCCCAGGTATTTTCTGGGGATGCGTTGATGATGATGATGCTGCTGATGATGATAATGATAACGATGATGATGATTTGGGTTTTGGGGCGCACAGACTACGTTGGTCATATGGCGCCTCTGGGAATGGCGTTGAGTTGAGGTTCGTTTACGTAATAAATTTGGGTGTGTTTAAAGCAGCATGCATATTTTGTAATTTAACGTATCTATTGAAGCTTTCTCTGGAAATGCACGCATACGCAGACATGCACCTCCTATACGTCTGGTGAATTGGTGAATTAATCCTACACCCTGTTCTTCTAGCAGTCTGCGGTCCAGGAACTAAAGCTCTGACCTGAGACGTAGCCATGCGGCCCCGCCATGTACACGGTGCTGTAGTATGCGGCCAGACGCGCACGTGTCCATGTGAGATCGAGACCATTGCCCGGTCCTACGGTGACAACGAAGCGGCGTTCGTCATCTGAAAGAGCGCGCCGTCAGAGGCGCGAATCCAGACAGGACGCGGGCCGGACACCGCCCCGCAGCATCGGAACACAGGCGAGGACCGACGTTACCTACAGTTTAACACAGACATAGCAAGACAGCACGAATTGCCCACCAGGGTTGCTTCGTCAATACAAAGGGACGCCATCACAAATCACCATCAAATCACAATTGTAAAGACGGCCGAAGCTGACGCCAGGTCTCCGACGGTTCCCTCAACTAGCGTCAGAACGCACATCAACACGTTAGCAGCGGGGATCAGGCGATCCATATCTCGGTCTGAGTCGCGGGGAGCAGGCATCCGGTGCCGTGAACACCGGCCCCGGAACTGAGCCGCTACCACAGGCGCTGTATGGCCGCGCTGGCCACGGCGGCCGGAACACCAATTACAACTGCTGTAACACAGACGCAGCCGGCACCAGTCCGCGGTTACTGCAACGATCCGACTCAGAAGTGACTACTAGCCCCCGTCAAGCTGCCAAGCCTTAGAACTCTTAACATATCAAGTGGCTACCCTGTAACCCTTGAGAATTCACTCGCCCTCGCCCGTCTCCGCCTCCAAAAGTCGGTGAACGAACAGCGAATGGTTGCCAAGCCAAGTGGCGGAAGCGAGGAAAGCCCACGTGGCGCGCTCGCGCAACAATGCCTGAATGACTTGTCTTCCTTGCCTGTCCTCCGTTTACGGCGATGCCGTAGGCGTGCAAATCACGCAATCTACTCAACGAGCCCGGGGAAGCCATCGGCTTGTGCAGCTCGTCACGCTATTCACATACTCATTTAACACATTTTCAATTTTTTCAATGATGTAACTAGCACGAGGTTTTCAGAGTGGCTTACCTTAAATTACGAGCAGATCTCACAATACCCGAGCAGAGCTGTCAATAACTTGGCATATCAGGCACAAGAACACGTGGTCACAGCTCACGCTGCCAGCGTTGGGCCCTTTCCCGAGCCAACGTCGATCGCAAATTCAGATGCCATTTGCGGTTCAGGTGGCCAGCCCACGCCCAAAGTCGGGGGGCCTAATCCCTCCCCTCCTCTCCCTATGGCCGTGTGTACGCACACTACAAAACGGACGGCGGTTACGCCACTCCATTTTGGAGAGGGTTACGCACTGAGCTTCCAAAATGAGGCTGGAAACGTAGAAGACCGACACACCTCGAAAAATTAAAAATCCTGGATATCCTATAGGCCCCGACTCATTAGCGATGAAGCCAGGTCTCCAAATGGTCTTCTGTGATCGCAGAACGCCGCCAGTGATGCCCACCCAGCCACGCAGAGCAAGCGTCTAGTTTCGTCGTTAGGGTGCCTTACTGCGCGTCTTCCCTTGCCTCGTCCTCTTGCTTGCCTGTGCCTTTGTGCCTTGCTTGCTCACGGCCAACACGAAGACAGACAACACGATTCGATTCGATTCCAACATCGATGCCTCATAGTAATTTGCTGGTGTTCCACTTAGACCAAATCACCTTCACGGTGTATTTTCTCTCCATTGTATAACTGGTAGAACGCATGCAACACCACAAACGTTTGCTGAAACAGCGGTACATTTCGCAGTGATTTGCTGGCGCCGGAAAGAGCACGTAGTCACTGTCCACACGTTCCCATGGGAGAAAGGCTTGGAAATGATGCTGTCATCATGCATTGTTGCAGAATAGTCGTTGGTGGTACGTTGCTGCCTCAGGTCTACTGATGCCCTTATCTAATTTTATCGTCATCACATGCGCACCCAGCGGCTTACGCTGCTGACACAGCAGAGAGCATCCTTGCATGTTGCATAAGCTAGCATTAGTGGTGGCTTGGCTGGGTATTCGGGAACATGTGAGATATCACAAGCGTGGGCATTACCAGGTCGGCTCTGAGATTGCGTGGACAAATCGGGATGGGGAGGGGGTCAAACAGGAATCTGTCGGTGGGTACGCTGACATGAGCACAACATTTTAAATGAAAAATATAAAAAGCGCGTAGCCCACGGAGAGCAACATCGGAAGCGGAAAAAACCCACGTGTGGAAATTGGACAGACATGACCACAGCTTTGCAGTGTTACACCCGTGTCAAATAGACAAAGACGCATTGCACTTCTGTCATCCGTTGCGCGGCGAAGACAGGCAACACGATCGAAACATTGGCAGGGCGTGTGCTGCAATCTACGATACGTTCCGTCTGATTAGATTCGCTGGCCATAATAAAAAAATGATCGCCAAGCTTTAGATGAAATATGTAAGCATCAATTATCTCAAAGTTTTTTCGAATTTTTCGGGAAAATATTTTTGGCTGAAATCCTTGGTGTCCTACGAACCACGATGTTAGAAAGCCAACTGTGCACGACAGTGCAATTCACAAGTGTATTTGTTTAATGTGTTTTCTGTCGTGTCGTGGATTCGGCCTTGCAGATGTCGGCTCCGGGTGGCGCGCTGGTGAGCCCGAGTTTCAGATCTGAGCCCAGAGATGGCGCAGCTGTCTGTGTTTGGTCTCAGCGGCGCGGGCGCCGATGACCGGGGAGCTTGAGTGGGAGTCTCGCGGGGCTCGCGGGAGCGGGAGCGCGCGGGGCGTGGCCGAGATCACGACAGAATACCTGGCCGACGAGAAAAGGTTCCACGCATCGTCCCGTGTCGGCAAGGAAGCAAGGCGGCGGCGGCCGATGCCCGGAGTTGGCTGAGTCTCGGCACAGGAGGGAGGTCAAGTTGGACTCCTGGCCCTGGGAGGCAGTGACTGGAGGACCTGCAGTGACGGGACTGGCTGGTGTGCGAGGCGCGGACGGTGAGCCGGCGGGGCGGCGCCCGGGACAGTGCCGAGTGAGGGGCTGAGACTGAGGCGGGCCGTGACTTGGGGGGGGCCATGATCGCTGCTGTGGCCAGTGAACGCTTTGGCGGTGCAGTGGGTGTATGGTTTTTTCTGCGTGGGTTTCGTGCGCTGGCCGGCCGGCGGACTCGCTGGGGACTCGACGTCGAACGGCGGCCAGGGGCGGACGGGCCACGTGGGGCCAGGGAAAGGCGGCCATCCTGGGTCGGCGGGTGCGGGGCTGTTGCGCGTGCGCTCCACCAGGTGGCGCGCGGATCGCCGGCTCGGCCAATCGGATCGCTGGGCGGGGGCGCTGCACCAGGAGACGCACGGGTCGTCAGACCGACCAATGACAGCGCCGGGCGGCGAGCTGGCAGCCGCGGCCAGCTGATCAGACCAGCTGAGTGAGCGCGGCGAGCGGCGCACTCGGCGCAGAACGTAAACAATCACTGAGTGGGCGATTGGGCCAGAATGGCGGGGCTGAGTCTGCCCTCCCTGGTGCGGTTCCAGGCCGGCAGTGACTGACAGCTGAATGAGGGGTATTGGAGTGTACCTCTCTGCTCGAGATTTCGGAGGAGGGAAGGAAGACAGCGGTGCTTTTACATCTGCTTGGCCTTGAGTTCCAAGCTGTGTACGAGAAGCTGCCGGCACCGTGTGCTGTGCCAGGGGCGTTTGATACCTGTGTGGCGAAACTCAAGGCGCGCCTGACTCGGGGGCGGAGCGTCGCCGCCGACCGCCTCGCCTTCCAGCGGCTGCGGATGGGGTCGGAGGAGGGCTTCGATCAGTTCCTGGGCCAGCTGAGGCAGACGGCGGCCCGGTGCCAGTTCGGCCAGCTGGACGACGCGCTCCGTGATCAGCTGATCGCTGGCTGTGCTCCTCGGCTGCAGGAGCGGGTCCCGCAGCGGGCGGCGGAGCCTGATGCTGAAGGCCTGACGCTCCAGCATGTCATCACCATAGAGCACGGACCTGACGGTGCGCTATGGGCCACCATAGCGGAAGGCCTGACGCTCCAGGATGTCATCACCATAGCGCACGCCGCGGAGCGCACGGACCGCTTCATCAGCGAGGTGAGGAGGGGGAGCAGTCAGCAGCTGAAGTCCGGGACCAAGTTCACGCGGTGGAACGGCGGCGGCCGGGCCCTGGGAGACAGAGCCAGGGGGAGGGGGTGGGGGGAAGGGTGGTCAGTGCTGCACCAAGTGTGATCAGGCTGGGCACTGGCAGCGGGACTGCCCTGACCCTCAGAAGGAGCGGGGCACCCCCAAGGGCTCGGAGAGGGCCAAGGGTCCTCGATGCTACCGGTGCGGGCAGCGGGGACACCTCAAGCGCGTCTGCCGGCAGCGGCCGGAAGCGGTGAGGGTGGTGGGCGAGCGGGGTGAGGTTGCCTACCCCGAGATGCTACACATCCAGACAGCCGGGCAGAGGGGGTACCGCGCACCGACGGCTGGTCTGCTGGTAAATGGCAAGCGGATGGATGTTGGCTGCAGATGCAGGGCGGAGAGGCCCAGGTGGAGGTGCAGCTTTCGGGGTCTGGTGGCTGAACTGACCTTGCTGGTCGCTAACCTCCCGAAGGCGACCAACATCCTGGGCAGGGATGTGGATGAGGTGCCTGAACCTGTCCCCCGGGCTGGTGGGGGAAGTGGCGTCGAGTGCAGTAGCCGCAAGCCCTCGGACGCCGCTGGAGCAAGTGCTGGCTGAGCACCAGGAGGAGACAGAGGAGCTGCGGGTGGCCGACACGCTGTCCAGGATGCCGGTGGAGGGTCCGGAGGACGCCCGAGAAGATGCGGAGGAAGAGGATGAGCCACGTAACGGCTGTGTGCTGTTCGTGGAGGACAGCGGACCGGCGCTGACAGCGCGAGACATCGCGGCTGGCACGCGCCGGGACCCGGTGCTGGCGAGGGTTCTGGCGGCCGCCAGATCCGGCTGGGAGGCAGTGGTCGACCCCGAGCTCGTCCCGCACAAGACGAAGGAGGAGGAGAAAGCTGTCGACGGAGGCCGGCTGCGTCCTGTGGGGCGGCCCGCGTGATCGTGCCGCGATCACTCCGCTCCCAGGTCAAGACGAAGCTGAACAAGGGTCGCCTCGGCCATGCGCGGATGAAGCAGCTGGCTAGGCGTTTCGTCTGGTGGCCGGGCCTGGACATGGAGCTGGAAACCCTGGCCATAGGCTGTGCGGCGTGCGCGGCTAAGCGAGCTGAGCCGCCTCACTCAGTCCGTCACCCCTGGAAGCCAGCTGGCGGACCCTGGCAACGGGTGCATGTGGACTTCGCCGGACCGATCTACGGCAGCAGCTACCTGGTGCTGGTGGACAGTCACACCAAGTGGCTGGAGGTGGTGGTGGCAATGAAGTCGACTATAGCTGGGCGGACGGTGGCTGTTCTACGGGACGTCTTCGCACGACTGGGCCTGCCGCTGCAGGTGGTAAGCGACAACGGCCCTCAGTTCGTCGGCGAGGAGTTCAGCACCTTCTTGGAAGCCAACGACATCCGGCACACCAGAGTCGCGCCGTACCATCCAGCCTCAAACAGGTTGGCGGAGCGGGCGGTCGGCACGTTCAAGAACGGCCTGAAGGCGGCGATGGAGGCGGGCAGCGCTGCTGAGCGAGCGCTGGCGACGTTCCTGCTGGCGTACCGCTCGTCGCCTCACGCCGTGACCGGGCGCACTCCAGCGGAGATGATGTGCGGCAGAGGCCTGCGGACCCGTCTCAATCCGCTCATCCCGAGTGCTGATGCCACTCTGCACGTGGCGTGGGAGCAGCAACAGCAGTCTGCAGGAGAACGAGTCCGCGAGTTCCGGATCGGCGGCCCGGTGTGGACGCGCGCCTACAGTGGAAGACAGAGGTGGATCCGGGGCCGCGTGGTCGCGCGGCCCGGACCTGTCTCGTACGAGGTCGACGTGGGACATGCAGTCTGGTCACTTCTCGTCGATCAGCTCTGGGCGGCGGGTGCTGAGGACCTAATGGTGACATTGCGCAGTCGTCGTCTTCTTTGTGGCTACAGAAGCGGGGGTGGCTTGATGCGATGATGTGTCATGATGGTGTTTGATGGTGCATGTGATGGTTTTGATGATGTGTGTGCCTGAGGATGGGAAACTGTATGCCGTGCTAGGTGCAGTCTCCTTTTTGGCCGTTTAAATCACTTGTAAAGCTTGTGAATATTGTTTTATTGTGTTTGTGGGAAGTCGTTTGGACGGAATGTGTTATGTCTGATTTAAACGGGACGCGTCTAAACTGTCGTCGTCTCGTGTTTGCTGAGATGTGTTCCGTCGATCTGAATACAATTGCATGGCGTGTTGAAGCTGACAATCTCGTCCATATCACCGTCCGTGATTTGTAGGTCCTGGAGTGTTTAGCCGGGATTCTTGTACGCGCACCACCGCACCTTTGCCATGAGAAGTCAATGACGTCCGGTACAGCGCACCATCTCATAGGCTAGGCCATTGAAATAGTGCAGCCGACGGGGCTCCAAGAAATGATAGGTGTCAGGTGACGTAGCGCGAGGCCTGTCTGCCCCAATTTGGATCCTACGCAGTGAGTATTCTCGTGGGATCATCCGGGATTCCGGTGTTACGTCGTTCTTCATACAAGTTACGACATGGAATGCACTAGAAGTACCTATGGGCATCTGTATAATGAACATGACTCAAGTTCTGTCGTTTTCAGAACGGATATCCAGGCACGTGTGCAGTGGCTAATAATTTCTAGTGGTCATAGATTCCCATCAGAGCTCCAGTTTCGCCAAACCTGTTGAAAGAAACGGTGAGCACAGGATTGGCGAGCCTGAGACACGGTAAACAGGGTGTTCGAATATACTAAATGAATGCAACTGAGTCTAAATCTAGGCCTAAATGCCCGTGTTCCTCCATTGGTACATCACTTATTCGATCTCTCGTTATGTGTGTACCTTGCGTACATTTACAAGAGCACATTTAGGTTCTTATACACTCATGTTTTCCTGTGGTATCTAAGGACTGAGTGGCAAAAGAGAGTCAGGAATTGGGAATGAGTTTGAAAGTATTGCATCTTTTGTGATCATTCGAGGGGGCCTGCGTTCCGCGGGTTTTTTCTTAGCATCAGGTGCTATTTTGTATGGATCCTCGTCTTTGCGGTAGATTAAGGTGGAAGGGGGAAAAGGAGAAGGGGGCGGGGCGTAAGCCCGTGAGCTCAGCTGCGATTTGTCCGCGACCCGAGAGGTTGGGACCCTCAACGAGATGCCATCGTAAGCCTTGTGGTCATCTTATGATCATTGGAGGGCTCTGTTGACGCCCAAACGACTTACAAAAAGTACTGCATAGAAACAGTAGAATGAAGCAAGCATAATATATTTGGGGAAGTTTCGCTGCATTTTCATCATTTGCGTTCAATGTATGCTCGACAATGAAGGTTTTAGTGGCCTGGGCTTTGCTGCCCCAAAGCACAGCTGCAAAGCAAAGCACAGCAAACAAACTTGCCGCCAAGGTTGTTGTTGTTCTTGAAAGCTAGCTGTAGAGCTACAGAAAATATAAATGTGTATTCGAAATGATATTATGAATCGATTTCTCGTGGTCCCTGATATTTCGTAAGATAGAACATTTCCGCTAAAACATCGGCAGATGGGCCATTTTGATCAGCACTATTTTTAACACCCCTGACAGCAGTTGCTAGGATACGCATGAACGACGAAAAAAATGCGGCGCGGGCGTCAGAGGCGGTGGGTGCGCGCGGGGGTCATCATCGCAGCTTGAGAAATTGGTTGAGCGTTGTCGAGGCTTTCGAGATCGTGTTCCAACAAGTGATGGACCAAGGCATGGACCGAGACATTGGCATCGTGGACCGCCCCACAAAGCTCCTGCTGTGAAAGTTCCGCGCTGGACAAGCGAATTGCTCCGAAGGTAGTGATGACGCGCATCCATCTACACCTCAGATGGCTTAATCAGGCTGAGGCTGAGCGAGCCGCTGCCAGACGCGCAGCTAAACAGGTGCGACATCAGGTGGACAGCGCGAAGTGAACATCGTTGTGCTTATGTGAGCTCCGCCCCCCCCCCCCCCTCCCGCCCTGTTTATTTTGGGTCCTCGCCAAGCGTGCACAATGAAGTGTATGCTGGGCGCAAAAATTATCCGCCCGCCCCCATCCCTCCTGTTTCTTTGGGTCCTCGCCAAGTGTGCACAGTGAAATGTATGCTGGGCGCAAGAATCGTTTTAGTAAAATACGGCGAATTATGAGTCATACGTGTGTTCAATAACTTGGCTGCATGGCGTGACGGATATGATATTGATTAGCGCCACGCACCACGACCTTCGGAGGCTTCGTGGCACAGTTGAAGAAATGTGCAACGTCCACAATGTCCTATGTTCTACCAGGCAGCGTACCACTTCCGTCGTCTCAAACTGCCTCAATCGCACACCAGTGCAACCTAGCGCGTTATTATGTATAGTGCCTGGGCTCAACGCGGCAGGTCGGATGATGATCCTGGTGCCGCTCAGTTCTTCCTTTGGCAGTGGGTGCATCTTGCCCAGGTTCGCTAACCTGCATTTAAGCAGCTGTAGGCTGGCCAACTTCAATGCGTCGCCATAGACTCAATGTTTGGCATCCTCAGCAGATGGGAGTGCCATGGCAGATGGGCTCGTGGTTCCTAGGCCTATGTTCGCTGTTCTACAACAGGCGTGACAAAGATCCCTTTCATATTTCCTCATAGTACTTCTTGAAGTGCCCTGTGGTGATCACCAGATGCATTTGTTAGAAGGTGCACCGGTGTAGCAGAGGCGGAGGTAATGCAGCCGGCGCTGTGATGCCAGGTTGCGACTTTGTGACGTCACTGTAGTGGTGAACGAAAAGTGCCCGAAATATCCCCGGATGATCATACCTTAGTTACATGGCCTTGGGTGCGCGGGGCTGGTGCGCGAGAAAGGAGCAGTGCGTTCGGATTCTGGAAACTGCTGCTGGCCGCGCGCACGCGTGCCAGACGCCTTGAGGAAGCCTTCTCGCTTGTCCCCTAGCTCAGCACGTAAACACTGTAGGGTTTGATTGTTTAGTGTTGCTCGGTGAACTTCTGTTCAGTCAACCGTGTGTCACCATGTGGACGTGGCTGATACACATTGGAGCTATCGTCGCGGTCGTCACACCAGGTGAGCAGAGCACGGCACAGTCTCCATGGTTCACGCGGCGTCAGGCCAGCGACCAACACTGAGCCGTGGCCCACGGTTGGACGAAAATGATGACGCTTCTGAAAGAACTACATTTGAACGCTTCAAGACATTGCATCGTACGTTTAGAAGGTAGTCCGAGCGAATATTTCACATGTGGGTAATCTGGTGGTGGGACTGGAAAAGTCAAGGTAGAGTCTCTTTTTGAAACTGCAAAACTGCAACTTCATCTACTTCGTAAAAAACTGCAACTTATGCAACCGCAACTTCGGCCGCCGAAAACCTTGCTCCCGAGATTACGGGCGCGCAGGCTGAAACCTCTCGATGTGATTTGTTTCACAAGCTGTCTCAGTAGAACAATGAACGTTCTCAGGCAAACATGGGAGGACCTTGTTCATTTTTTTCAACTAATTTCGACCCACCGTTTTCAACACTAATAAGGCGCCTTACTTCTTTCCGGGCAATATGCCGCCTTGAGTAGAACAGTAGGGGCACATCATCGTCCTCGGTCAAGAGCTGAAGGCCACTCCATCCTACCGCGTCTCCCAGCTGACATTCGGACTGCGCTGGGTGGGATTCCCCGGCATCATATTGGCCCTCTCCCTGACGCGAGACGCCTCCTGACCCACGCAGTTGGCCCCGGGTCCGGTCCCGACCTCTCAATGACGCAACAAGGTTCTGGTCACCACGGGTGGTCCAATATTTGACACATAGACTTTAATTCGGCTGACCTGGCTCATGCTGGAGTTGGGTTGGAGAGCTGGAGGACCCACCATTCGGTACGGGAGCCCTGACGGGCACAGGGCCCCTCCATTGTCTCAATGTGAACACGCATCGTAAGTTATTATGTTCCTTTCACTGTCAGAGGGCCCGACCGACGCAAGAGGCCCTCTGGCATTCAAGGCCCGTCCCCGTTCTTGTTCAGCAAATTCTCCCCTGGTCGACTGGAGGCGCCTTGTTAACACAGAATACCCTGCTAGGCACTGAAGGCCCCTGACCGATACAAGGGAAACAGGCCTCAGGGTTCACACTGGCAGCCAAGTGTTTGGTGTTGGTGGTCTCCAGTCGGCTTAGACGCCTGTATTAGTTTAGGGGGTCCTCAAACGGTGCAGGAGGCCTCATGGCTGACATTCAAGGTCACGATCCTACGTGCCGCGATGCTTTATGTGACGTGCAGCCAATGACAGGGAGCTGGCGCTGGGGTGCCGGCCCTGTGGGTGGGAGCCCCTGAATACGACCTCCGGCCGGCCTTTCGGGCCCTTCAGGCCCTCCAAACGCGCCCTTAATAGTAAGTCCCGAGGGGTCTCTTGGGACCTACGGTTGAGTCCCTGGGAACCCAAGGCACGTGCCCCTTGTGCCCCCCCCCCCCTCCCCCTGCCTGTGCTACTACGATCTTGCAACCCATTGAAGTACGAACGTGCCGACTTTCTTGTAGCCATTCAACGGATACGGTATTTTCCTTGATCGTGGCCATGGTTGTTCATGTAACTGTAATTACGTGGCCTGTGCACGAATCTTGGCATGGTCAGTTCCTTAAAGCTAGTCTGTTTGTCAAAGCTGGTTTGTGTTATCAGTGCTGGCCCCACCAAGTGTGCGGAACCTCGGGCTTTACCTTGAAAGGGGGACTGCTGAGACGCGGCCTCCGGTGACCACACGCCACCTTGTCGTGCAATGCCAAACAAGCCAAAGGGGTCAAACTGTCGATCAACGGATGCCATCGTTACCGGCGTGCTTACCACGTGCTTCCCAAACGTGCTTCCCAATAGTTATTGTTTGGTTACGTCATCGTTATTATTTTGTATCTTCCACAACTTTGATTGAGGGCCAATTGACCGCCGGTATACCTGGAAATCTTGCTCACGAACACCAGATTTGAACGACTGGACAATAACAGTTTTCTTGGTCAGTACCGAGGCTAACCATTCCCCTGCGCGGCCGTTCAGTACCGAGGCCAACCACTCCTGCACGGCCGTTCGGTACCGAGGCTAACCATTCCTCTTGCACGGCCCCTCAGTACCGAGTCTAACCACTCCCCCTGTACGGCCCCTCAGTACCGAGTCTAACCACTCCCCCTGCACGGCCGCCCAGTACCGAGGCTAAACACTCCCCCTGCACGGCCGCTCAGTACTGAGGGCTAACCCACCCCCCCCCCCCCCTGCACGGCCGCCCAGTACCGAGGCTAACCACTCCCCCTGCACGGCCGCTCAGTACCGAGGCTAACCCCCCCCCCCCCTCCTGCACTGGCCGCCCAGTACCCGAGGGCTAACCACTCCCCCTGCACGGCCGCTCAGTACCGAGGCTAACCACCCCGGCCAACGGCCAGTCAGGCTCGTCACTGGCTCTCCGGGCTGAGAACGTTGGAATGTTGCCAGCACTTCTAGATCCCTGTAAGCGATGCTGTCAGGATGTGCTCCTGGCATTGTACGGCCTTATATTCTGCACAGGAGCCAGTGATTCAGGTGGCTGTTGGCTTGCACAGCTGCTATTCGCCGCTCTCTGCCGGCGTAATTCTCAACCCGTGACATCACCCACTAATCGGCTATAAAGTGGGTACAGAAGCTGTTTTGTTGTGCAAATATGCAGCTTTGGTGTCATTTTCTCCTTTGATATATTTGCATCAGCAAACGATCTGTTGGCACTAGCTGGGGAATCAGCGTGGGCCGTATGGTTTTTGTAGTAACCTCTGTTGAGACCGAACGTGTGCTGCGCCACCGCTGTGCAATCGCGACTGAGTTGGCGCGTTTTCGCGCCGTCCGGGTAGGCAATTGAAACCTGAGCTGACGCGGGTATCAGCAGGCGCTGATTTGCTGTGACAACCGCAAACGGAGGGGTCCTTTCCCCGCCAACCCGCGTATGATTCATTGCGACTTGGGTCTGGAACTGAAATGGCCTCACTTACGTATTTGCGGTGTTACTGTCGCGGCCGCGGAGGCTGACCGGGCGCGATCGAGCTGGAGTCTGGCGCTATTCGGCCGGACCGTTGAACAGCCGCAATTGACTCACAGTTTGACCAGTAATCAGGGGCATTGTGTCGCCACCGGTTTATGATAGCAAGGATTCGGATAGTCCTGGTGCTGCCGGGAGAAGGGGGGGGGGGGCGGGACGGCCGGCCGGCTGAACACAACGGGACGCAGCGGTGCGCCGCGTCCCGTTGCGTCTCTGGACGGAACAGGACGGGGCAGTTACTGGAGCTGTTCCCGCTGTCGGGCGGAACAGCTCCAGTATCACTCGCCGCCGGACAGGGCAGGGCAGTCCCGCTGCCCGACAGCACCACACCGTCACCAGTGTCCTGTCCGCCAGTATCCAGTGGCTGCTGGGGACAGGCTTACCATGGGGACACTGTTGGCTACGTGTTCGATATTCGCTCCGTATCAGGTGTCCGTTCAGAGGAGGGTGTGCAATGTTACTACAGCATGAACGCGGATCCCCGGCCAGAGCAATGCTCCTACAGCTTTGATGCAGATCCTCGATCACACATCGCCGTGGTCCGAAATTTTACGTGACGACTGAAGGACGTATGACGGTAAATTCATAGTTGTTCTTTACGGCGCTCATCGCAGTTGTACGGAGTTGCGCAGGAGCAGGCGCGCAGCCACGGCTGTGGTTGGGGAGGCCTCTGAGCAGGGACACAGATGTGCTAGCACAGGAGAGCGTTTTGTGCCGGTGTCGTGAAGGGCTCTCTCCCGTTGTTGCAGCTGCTGACGGCCTACAGCTGTATAAGGTGCGCATCCCGACCCACGTCAAGCACGGCGAAGACGTGAACCTGGCCTGCCTGTACGACCTGGAGGGCAAGGACCTCTACGCCATCAAGTGGTACAAGGACGGAAAGGAGTTTTATAGATATGAGCCAGCCACGGGACGGCCCAAGAAGAGCTTCCCGCAGCCGGGCATCAAGGTCAATGTGAGTAACTGGCTGTCAGCTGGGCTTCTCTGAGATGTAGCTGCCATGATATGCCATCCTTCAAAGGCTTTCATTTGTCGAAGGCAGGAACTGTAGACAGCCATTAGGCGTAATCCGTATGACATTGGGCACGGCAGTTTTCAATCGAGTGAAAATTGCTAAAAGTGTGCTTGCCGTTGGGCCTGACGCAGACCGGTTGTCGTGCCTTGCTGGACACCTATAGGATGAATATTGGAAAAGGTCGGACAAGAACAGATCAGCGTCAGAGTAATATCCTTGAGAGCCGAAATCTGGACGACGGCCACTACGAAACAAAAACAGCTGTTCCAAGCTTTTAAAGATGTTGGATCTATCGTAAGCTTTCCAAGACGGTACCAACATGGAGATCGTTCGTTCGTCAGAAAGCAGAGAACGTGAATCATGAGATGTCGCGCCTTAACACACACGTCCTTGATTTACGGCCATCACGTTGCGAGAGAAGTGGTTCATATTGATCCGTCAACAGCTGCGCCCGGCTGACAGATCCTCGGTCGGTGACAGCCGTCGTGTTAACACCTTCGCCGATGTGTCATCCAGATGTCATCGAACCTGTCACAAACTCGGCTCGACGCATGCTAATGATGCCGGGGCTGTCAGCCGCGCGGCCCGTGATCCCAAACATAACACCACTCTGCGCTGTCTGTCTCACGTGAATTGACTCTGCCCTCACAACTCTTTCTTTATGTTAGAATGGTTAGAGAGGAAGCCAATTTGGTGTAAAATGTGCAATCCATGGAGGCCATCGGAAGCCATAAGCAGAAGCAAAACGCGTCATTGAAATAGCCGGCAAGTTTTCCTCCAGGAACGTTTTTAGTTTGTCCTCGTGTACTTATTCGTCATTTCATGTGCGCAATGCTTAATGACTTTTCCCCAACGGCCTAAATTCGCTACCGTAAAGTGGGTGATAGGCACACTTATGATGGCGAACAATGAATGCTTATGCAGAAAGTTTTGCCATTTTGTCAGTTTGCCAAACCTAACGACACTTCATGTACTTCGCTCCTGTTTATTCTGCTGTTTGCGCATTATCTTGTTCCATAGAAGGTCTGCGTCTCAAAACGCCAGCGCGTAAGGGCTACGAAATCTCCAGGATCGCTGCCAGGGTTGTATTTCGGTGGCCGAGCCCGGCGGCCGCGGTGGGTGTCGCATGCCGGGGTGGCGGTCGTTCACGCCGCGACTGTCGTTCGCCGCAGCTGGCCGCCTCGAACGAGACGCACGTGCGGCTGCAGCAGACGACTCTGCGCTACTCGGGCCACTACATGTGCGAAATCTCCGCCGAGGCGCCCGACTTCGCCTCCGAGCAGGGCAACGGACGGGTGCACGTCGTAGGTGAGATTCCAAGTGTGTGGGAGTGGGTAGGGGCGTGTGGGTAATGGGGACGACGCGGGGGTCGGCGTAAGGGGGGGGGGGGGGGTGAAAACAGCGCCTGCCGTCGCTTGCCATGTCGTGCAGCTCACTAAAACATTGACGTCACTTACATGACATCAGCGCGTGCATGGTCACCGCTTCGTCATGCAATAGCTTCCGTTAACACTGGGGCCATGCATTATTGCATGTCTTGCATGTTAAAAAAAACAGGACGAAAGAAACGCGTAGTTTGCGCCTTATAAGATGGGGGGCCAGGAGGAAAGCGAGGAAATACATCCATGCGGGTTGGCAGTGTTCTGTGGTCGCGCCGAACGCTTCAGCAGGTCTGGATAACAGGCGCCCTTGTTGCCGAGTACAGTGGAACGTAGACGAGCCGGGTGTTCCAGACTTCCCTGGAGGACCCACCACGGGCGGACGGACTGTTCTGGGAACAGATCCGGAGCCTGTCCACCACACTTGCCCAGCAACAGCATTACTGCTGCCGGGGTGTCGCCGGCCCAGCCGTGTCCTGTGTGGCCGACCCCGGCCACGGCAGCGTGACTCTGCGGGTGAAGGGGTGGCAGCGTGGACTCTGCGGGGGGGGGCGGCAGCGGGACCTGCGGGGGGGGGGGCGGCAGCGTGACTGGCGGGGGTAGGGGGTAGCGCAGGGGCGTCGTGACCTATCTCCTCCGGGGGTCGGACGGGCGGTGTCCGGCCGCGTCGCTGCGGCCGCCGCGGCTCCCTCCGACGTCACGTACGCACTCCTGATTGGACTGAGCTGGCGACGCGTCAACACCAGCAGCTTCAGATTTGTTTCACATTGATCGTAATCAGACTAGTTGGGCGCCATCCGTCTTCAGCGGATCAGCAGGCCGTCTGCTCCGCACTGGGCCGGCCTGCCAGAGTCGAGGAGAGCGCGCGGCGCGAGACCCGCCTGTCTTCGGGCCGTTCATCTAGCGTGTTCTTGCCCCGCACGCCGGTCTTACAGGCTTAAACGCAAAGCGATGAGTCGCTGCTGGCCATCAGCCCGCGGGTGTAGTGGAGCTAGCTTTGGAACTCCCTTAATTATTCTCGACTAGATTGATGATAAGGTTTGGAACAAGCAAATTGTGCAAACCAGGAATATCCCGTATTGCTATATCATGTGAGCCGAAACACGCATGCTAACATGTCGACAAGATGTGTATCGACATGCGATGACAGGCACTTTGCGAACGCCTAATGCAGCGCGGGGTGGATGGTGGTAGGATGTGAGAACCTGAATGATTGAATGTTCTAGTGTATTTTTGTTGGCAAAGCCTGCGCATACTCAAACGCCTGCTGTCTTTTAAGAGCCGCAGGTTCTTGAATTGAATGTCTTACGTTGCGCTGTTCAGCTGTTGCCGTGGTCACCGTCCAAAAACACCGAGCATATCTCTAACAGGTCTTAACGATCCCTTGCTATATTCACTCCACCGGTTTGTTGAAGCCTGGTATCTGATTTAGTCGGCGTGCTGAAAGCCTGGCGTCTGATTTAGTCGACGTGCTGAAAGCCTGGTATCTGATTTAGTGGGCGTGCTGAAAGCCGGTGATTTGCCCTACTGTAACTCATTCTCGCTTTTTTGTATATTTCGTGTTGTTTGATGCAGATTGTTGGCGAGTTTTAACAAGATTGTTACTTGTAATCGAAGATCATGCCAGTTTTCTGTTTTTTCCCGAAATGGAAGCTCAGTCAGCAAAATACTGCACCCCGTGAGATGAACAGCCGTGGCACCCGCCGCAGCTCGTGGCTACGGTGACTCATCCCGCCCCCCGCTCCAGCAACTAGGTCACATAGGTCACAACTAGGTCACCTGGAGGTTGCGCTGAGCGGACCGATGACGTACGTAGCGTCGCTATCGTCCTACGTTTCCCGGATCCCCCGTCCCGGTGACGGGGCGGCCGAGGGCGATCTGTGTCGGCGTGGCTGCATAGGCTGCACACACCGGGAAGCGAGCATCGAGAACACTAGCCGTGGCGGTGACCTGGTCGGGTGTCAGTGTTTCGCCGTCCCCCCCCCCCCCCGTGGGCTGGGTGGCGTAGGATTGGCTGCAGCACGGGCCGGGTGTTAGCTCCGGTGCTGATGACAACATTTTTCAGAGATTCGCCTTGCACCTACGCCTGATTTAAGTGAGTCGGCAAGCCGTTCGGATGCCGGCCATGAGATGTCTGCCGCCTTCCGTGCGGGCTTCTGTACAGCCGGGAGAGCTGTCCGTGACGCCTAGGGTCGCTGGTTTGTCGGCGGTGTCAGCGGTCTCCCCGTGCGGTGCGTTGTCCGCAGTCCGACACGCGCCGAGTTAATGTAACCTCGGTGGGCGGAATATGACACCATTAACATACAGCCACAGACACCGATGTACATACGTAATGGAGCGTGTTCGACGAAGATAACGCCCGCTGAAACAGCCGGACGGATGAGTTCCATGTGCAGTGAGGATTATGTCGGCAGCATAAGTGAATTCGTCATGATATGTAGCCAGCCAATTGGGACCGCTCGACCAAAGCATGGCGGGTGTTGCGTGTCAGAAGAACATCATGAAAGGCGTGGAAGACGCCACATCTAAGGTAATGTGCCGAAGCGCGCGATCCGCGCCGTTCTCAGTGCATGCCTGTCGTGCAAGGCCTCCGCTGGTTCATCGTGGCGTATGTCCGTCCAGTTAGCGCGGCTGTTGTAATCTTCCGTGGTCCGTTTGTCTAACCCTTTGTTGTTGGTTTCAGCATGGTCCACGATAAATTGCTAAATTTCGACTTCATTTGGCCTGCATTGGCATGATAACAGCATACATATCATGATCTCTGACGTGGATCCTGCCTACGCCGCTCAAGCCGGGCTGGCTGAAGTGCCGAGCCGCAGAGGGCCGCTGTGCGCCAGCTGGCCGCTGGGAGCAGGGCCGGCGTTGTGTGGCGGTCTAACCGGAATTGTGTGGCGGTCTAACCGGCGTTGTGTGGCGGTCTAACCGGCGTTGTGTGACAGTCTAACCGGAGTTGTGTGGCGGTATAACCGGTGTTGTGTGGCGGTCTGACCGACGCCGTGTGGCGGTCATCGGCGCTGACCGGGCTGCCCCGCCTGCAGTGTTCCCGGCCGCCGGCCCGGCCATCACCGGCGGCAAGACCCGCTACCAGGTGGGCGACCGGGTCAAGGTCAACTGCACCTCACACAGAAGCATTCCTGCCGCCAATCTGACCTGGTTCATCAACAGCGAGGAGGTGAGCGGCAGCCGACAGCCGGCGCCGGGGCCAGATGTCCCTGCCGGCTTGCCTCATCCGTGTGTGTGTGGATGTGACAGCCGGGCTATTCGTACATTCCGCTGGTGACTACAACGCTCTTCGTCGTGCAAGATCGATAGGAAGACGGGGTTGTAATCGAGGGAGACAGAGACATGTGAGAGAGGGATCCAGCGGTTTTGGATACATTGCTTATGGCCTTCGGGGGGGGGGGGAGGGGGGGATCTCACGGCCGATGGGTGTTGACTACCGCTCCGCCGTAGCTTAGTCGGCTTTTGACACGGGGCCGCCGTCAGGACGGCCCATAAACACGCGCTCCAGCGCGAGCGTCAGCTGCTCCTGTCATTGGCAGCGAATGGTGAGACGCTGGGGTGCTCTGCCGGCGGATGTATGCTCAACTGGGTACTCTGGGTACTTCGTGCTGGGTATTTTCTCGACGCATGCATTGCGCATACAGCAGCGTCTAGATCCAGCGGCGTACTGGCAACTTGTTGGCATTCTATTCAATTAGCTACACGAGGTGCAGCGCGCTGACGTGCCTCCTTTTTCGAAGCTTCTCACAAGAACACTGGCAAAGATTTCGAGGCGCGTAGCCTCCCGTTCTGAAAATGCGACCGAGAACTTGGTCGGCGAGTGGTGTGGGCCAGCTGTTGCGCGCGACTGGATCTGCGCCTTCCATCGTGTGTGACGCGCCACCAGTCATCCCGCGGGAGCGGCGCCCGTCGCACTGCTCCGTTGTCTCCGTCGCAAAGATGCTCCACGCGGCACGTGCGGACAGTGTTGTGACAGACAGCGACGCTTGCTGGCGGGGACTATCTCCGCATCCTACACGTCTGATATAAAATGACAAGTGACTGCTTCCCAGCGGCAAATGAAAGCTTACAAAGGCAAAGAAAAGAAGTGCACAAGCTGGTTTATGTGTTGTCTTTTTGTACCATCTAAGGTGTGTTGTTTTCAAGATTGCACGCATCACAGTCAGGCTAGCTTATGACTTAAATTTCCTTCAAAATGAGCGACTGCCCGGTCTTATTTGAGGGTACTTATCCCCCTGATGTGTGGAGCCGTGGTCCCCTAGTCTGACGTGCTGGGCCACGCGTGCTCCGCTGAGCTGTCACTGACCGGTCGGCCGCTACCGTGCTATTGAAGAGTGCTCCGCTGTCTCTGTGGGCCCGCCTCTCCTCCTCCTCCTCCTCCCCCCCCGCCGCTTCCTGGAGAGGCGGGGGGGGGGGGGAGGAGGATGGATGCCTGCCGTCGGACATCGCTCTGAGCCACTTCACCTCCCCTTGTCCTCCCTCCCCTTCCCCTACGTCCTGGAGAGGCAGCCGTGCCTGCCGTCGGACGTCGCTCTGAGCCACCTCTCCTCCCCTTGTCCCCCCCCCCCCCCTACGTCCTGGAGACAATCGGGCGTCGTTTTGATCCGTGCTCGTCTGTCGTCCAGGCGGCGCTGGAGCACCTGAAGCTGTGGCCGCTCACCATCCACAAGGGCGGTTTTGAGTCGGTGACGGCCGGCCTCCACTTCCGGGTGCGGCCACACCACTTCCAGTGCGGCACCATGAAGCTCAAGTGCACGGCACAGATCGACCTGGTGCAGCCGCCGTACTGGCAGAGTCGCGAGGCCAGCGCCGTCGGCGACCGGCCGCCAGAGGTGTCGCATGTGCTCGACAGCACCACCACCAACCGGAAAAGTAAGACTTCCGGCCGCCTCCACGCCCACCGCCGCCGGTGTTCTGTGACGCCCGGCGCCTTCCGCTGTTTGTGGCCGGCAGGCAAAATTGGATCCTGCTGGTGATCCCAGACATTGATGATCAATGAAGTGCGGTAATGGTAGTCCCTCGTCGAGACTGTTACCATGCCCGTGCAGTCCGGTTTGTCCAATAGCGTCACACTAGCCCCACCAAACAGTCGCACGCCGCAAAAACCGTGCTGTGCCCCATCCACGCCAGGGGTGCCTCCTCGCTGACGGCAGGCATGGGTCAGGGGAAGGACCTTGTCGTCGGCAGGTGGCCGGCAACGCTCGGTGTACCGCACAGGCTCCACGGCGTCTCCCCCGCTCCGAGCATCTTGTCACCGGGACGTCTCCCTCCCGCCCACCTCCCGCCAGATCGACAGCCAGGGGCCGCGGCGAAACCGCTGAATTATGAGTTATCCTCACAATTCGGCTTTCATGGCTTCTCAAAGGAGGTCGTTTTTCTCACGGCACGGCTGCGTATTGCCAATAAAGCGGCCGTCCCATTCGAAGGTTGACACAAGGTCGTGTGCCGCCTGTCAACAGCTGTGCCCCTCGCCGACGAGACGTGGCCGGCGTTTTTGCCGCCGTGAAAACAGCGACAAAAACAATAGTCCACAGAGGGCGCCGGCGACGCACGCCAGGCGCTCGTAGCCGCCACACATTTCAATCTGCCGGAGTCACCGCCCGGCGCTCTGTATTCATACTCGCTGATGGTGTTGCGGAGGCAGTGCGTCGAGGACGGCTCATCCAGCGCTGACCGAAAAACTGTCTCAAGAGACGCGGTGCACTGCGTGGAACCGTGTACCGGGCGCCCGGCTCGGCCGCCGTCATTGTGGCGCGAGCAGGGCTTCAGCGTCGAAAATGGCCGCAGCGGGTCGCGAGCCGGCTTGGGCAGACGAGCGTTCCACTTATGTGCAGAGGAGCTGGGGATGCTTCGGTGGTCACAGACACGGCGTGCCGTCTTTGTCGAGCGCGCTACTCGCACCAGCCGGCGTAGGCGGGCATCGGCCACAGCGTACAGGTTATACTTCACAGGTCACCGTCGCACGTGAATGAATGAGCCTAATGCGTGTGTATGACGCTGAGGAGGGTTTTGCTTGCCTCAGTTGTAGCCAGGACGCTGAATTGATCCTCCGCGCGTGCGGGTCAGCTTCGGTTGGCCCGGATCTGCAGCGGCTGATGGCAGCTGGCGATGTCGTGGTCGCATGACTGCCAAGGTTTCGCCCTGGTTTTCGGCGGACGTCGACAGATACAGAACCATTGCACTCTGTCCACGATATGTGTTCTGCAGACTGACTATGTTGGGAGGCATCCAGGATGAATATCACTTGCCCGCATGACAGGAAATCAGGCATCGGTCCGCGTTTCTTCGCCTAGCGAGCTTGCATAATTCTAGTGCTCGCATTTATTTGTCTAAGATTCTTAATTACAGCAAACGCACCACGCCAACCGTTCAGCGAAATATTTTCACGTGTGGTTCGAACTGTTGCATTATAGCCAAGGCCGTTTGTGGAGTGATTTTGTCGGCGTCTCTTCTTTCTCTTCGATCGTGCGGCTCACACCACTGTCGGATGTGTGCGAACGGCTCGTATCACCAGATTAGCGCCAGATAATCGCCATCATCTGTCGGCATTGTCGGCGCATATTGCCATCGTTCGTGCCACGCGCCCTGTCGTCGGCGCTACTGCCGCCAGTAAGCGCGTGCTCCGTCGCCGCTAGACCCGTGTGCCCCCGGAAGGAGCCGCCGCCGACCGGCCTGCCCGCTGCCACCTGCCACTGCATGCGGCGCCCCCTTCATAGCTGCGTTGATTGCCGGAACTCTGAGCGAATTTTCGGCGTGGTTTTTAGATGGCGAGACGCAAACGCTTCTCGGTTCAATTTCGGCTTAGCTGGGCCGCATTTTGCTGGGAACGGCGTCTCTAGGGGGACATTTAGCTGAAGTGCGTGTCGCTGCCGGGTATCACCTGTCACTTGTCTTCGAGTCCCAGTGCGCATTGGTGTCATTGGACACATCGAGGGCATTCGAGCTGATGTGGTCTGAGAAATTGTGGTGCAGAAAGCCATCGGAACAGCCAAAGCTCGGGTCCATGGGGAATAGTGCGTGCTCTGTCATTGAGATACTATACCATTGATTTCGATGCACGTTGGTGAAGCGGTGTGATTGTTACGAGCTATGTTGTGATCACAAACGTAACAGCAATGACGCCCAGCACCTTCGGCATTTAGATGTTATCATCATAACAATGAAAACACGTTTTATGTTAATTCTGTCCCCCGAACGTCCTGGGCGTGCTGGACGTCACCCGTCACGGCTGCCGGGCCGATCACGGCCTCCCCGTCACAGGCTCGGACTGCCCGCTTTGCCACAAGATCGCCAACTGGGTGATCCTGGTGGTGAGCGTGATCCTGTCCCGATGAGGCGCCGCCTGCCAATGCAGTCCGACGGACGGGCGACGGGCAGCGCGCCGCCGCCGCCGAACGCGGACGTGGGCGAGCCGGGCAGGAGCCAGGCGGGACGGGCCGACCGCAGTCACGCCGCCCCACGTCCGGAGCAGTCGCCGCGCCCCGTCCACTGTCCGCAGACGCTGGTTGATGTTCGAGCCTGTGCTGAAGCCTCGGCGCCGGCTGGCTCGTTGTTGGTGGCCCGTGCGGCGCTGGCGCTGGTGGAGATGCTGCTGCAGCTGGTTGGCACGCGTCCGGTGTCCCGAGGCCAGCGCGCATCGGCGCCGCAGAGAGGCCGTGTCCCTCCCCCGTATCAATGTGATAAGACTAGTCTATGGTCAGAGAGCAAAGGCAGTCGTCGGCCAGGCCGGAACGATGGCTGATATAGCTGTTTGATGACTCTGTCATTTATTTGGTAGGCACTGTTTCTGGATGCTGCGCATGAGAATGTTGAGCGTAGCCAGCTTAATCCAACATCGCATTTTGTTTATCATTCAGGAGGTCTGTATGAGTTAGCACAAGTTGGCTGAGAACATTTTCTCGCCGGAAAGTTCACTTGTTTTTTTCAGAATCGCGCTGTTTGTGTGCTTCAGATGCAGAGCTCGTTCGGAATGGCGCTTCACGCATCCCGTACTCGTGTAGAAGGTCTACATGGCACTGGCTCAATCGGCACAATGAGTTGACGTGTTCATCTTTTATTTCGCAAGATGTCGAATGCAGCTCAGAGTCACTATGTGGTTCGATCCGTATGCTCCGCGAATGGCTCACTTTGTTCCTTTGCGTGCGCCAAATGCCTTCCTGCACAAGACTCCAAGTTCAAGAACGAGATGTGAAAATTTCCAGGCGCCACCGTGCTTCGTTAACATCCCCACATCTGTGCGACCGGACTAACTCGCGCAGATCACCGCAGTCGGGAGTCGGTTAGAGCACACCGACAGCGCGCGCAGTCGCGCATCGGAGCACGGTGCTCCCTGGAGCGCCGTGCTTCGGGGCAGCGGCCTGTGCGGCCGCGGCGGGCGCGGCCGAGCGCGGAGGGGTGCGCTCGTCACGGCCGCGGCGCCGAGCCAGCCGGCTGATCCTCACACCGCCGCCCGCGAGCCGACCGCGCTCGCAAACTCGTTCTCCAAAGTACATCTCCACATTTCATACGCTGGCCTCGATTTACTGCAGGATGGACGTCTTGCGAGGTTGCGGTCTGGAGAGGAGTTCACGCACGCTTTGCCGGGCCGCGGGTACCCCTGCTGGAGCGACTGGTGGCATGGCTTGTGGTGCAGACATGTGCTCGCGTTGTATTCCGCACTATTCGTTTTTTGACATTGGCACTCGGTGTGTGGCGTCGCCGCTTAATACCGTGTCCGTTGAGCGATGTCGCTAAGTGATGACATTTAAATAAATCAGGTGAGAGAAACACCGCCAGCAAACTCGTGGCGCTCCGTTCGAGTTGTTGCAGTGTGTCTTGCACTGCCCGCTGGATCACGCCAATCAGTCAGAAATACATTCCTTAGTTCCAACCAACGCGTTCTCAAAAGACGACGTCTTCTTGAAAAATACAATGTATGTCTGTGTAGAAACATGCTATTACAAAACTGATCGGGTGTGGGCGGCCGACGGGCCGGGGAGCGGGGGCAGGGCGGCCGGCGCCGGCGCTGGCGCGGGCGTCCGCTCGCAGCCGGACGCGCGGCGCCCGACCACACGGGCCGCACGAGCGGCCCCCGGCACGCAGGGCCTGGCGGCGCCGCCACCGTCGCCGTGACGCCAGCCGCCGACACGTCACGAGGAGACGAACACCATGTGCAAATAAAATCCCTTCGAACCGTCTCGCCGACAAAATGCAGCGTACAGATAATCTAAAACGCAGAAGAAAGATCAGGGCCGTGCTCCGGCTGTCGACTCGGCAGCGGAGCCCGGGACGCGGCTAGCGAACATGCATCAGGCGGGCGTCACTGATATGTGCGATGGGCACGCCGCCACAACATCCTACACATGTTTGGCGCACCGCACCGCGGCGCGGCACGTTACCTCTCGTTATGCCAACGGGCGTATGTACAGCGGCCTTGTGTACAGCACCTTGTGCGCATGGCCGAGCCCGGCCGCCCGCCGTATCACGTCACGTATGGCGGTCGCGGGCAGGGGAAATGTGGGCCTTGGCGGCGGTGCTGCTGCAGTCGGCCGCGCCGCCCTGATATGTCGGCACCGTCGCAGGCGCCCGGCCGGCAGGCTCGCTCGCTCAATCGTCGCGGCGGCCCACGCTCGACGTGGTCAAGCGCGGTGAGGTACTCGGGCACCGCTCGGTACACGAACGCCGTCGGTACATGCTGATCCTGCGGGGCGGGGCCAGTTCAGTGCTGATCCTGCGGGGCGGGACCAGTCCAGTGCTGATCCTGCGGGGCGGGACCAGTCCAGTGCTGATCCTGCGGGGCGGGACCAGTCCAGCGCTGATCCTGCGGAGCGGGACCAGTCCAGTGCTGATCCTGCGGGGCGGGGCGCGCCGTTGCACCTGCTATGGAACCACACGACGGGCAACAAGTGACAATGCGTCCAAGTGACAGCGCGTCCACGCATGTGGTTCACCGACGGATAGTCAGAACTCCTCTCAGCCGCCGAGGCCCGGTCCGTAACCCCGGACGCACCGAGGGACCGGTATCCACGGCTCCAGCGTGCTGATTGCGGTTCAGCTTCAGGTGCAGTAGTCAGAGCATACGTCTGTTGCCTCTCTGTTCTACCGCCGCAGTCAGCGCGTTTTATGTTCACTGTTTTGCCCGGCTCAGGTGTATCGGGTCATTCTGCTATGGACCTACTGGTGCATCTATATATACTTATACTTGCACTATTGTGATGACGTGATAAACACGGCTTTAGGGAACCAGGTGTGATCAGCACCGGAACCACAGTCAAAGATACGCTCAGAAATATACGGACGCAAGGCACGGGGCGCTCACTGCGCGTGACGTATGAAGGCAAGTCTGGAGCCGGCACCACGCCTGACCGGAGCCGGGACGGCCCGGCCGGCCGGAGACGGAGCCGCCGCCGCTCGGCGCGCGCCGCACGCACCTGGAACTCGAGCTCCATGCCGGTGATGTTGTCGCCGGGTCCGGTCGGCGGAAGCAGCTGCGATGTGAAGGCCTGCAGGTTGCGTGCCGGTACCTCCGTGTTGCCGGCCCACCAGCGACTCCAGCAGCGCGTCGTGGATGAAAATGTACTGGCGGCAGGGCCGTGGCTGACGTCAGCGGGGGGCCGGCCGAGCCGGCGCCCAGCACAGCACGTGACAGCCTGCACCAGCATCAGCATCAGGACAGACCTGGGTTGGCGAGCAGACCAGCCGGGGAAGATGCTGGTGACGCAGTTCGAACGGAACTTTCGCTGGGCAGCCAACCGCTGGCATGACCCACCACCACATCGGAACACGGCCAACACATTCCAGACGAAGAGTTCCGCGTTAACCTAGGAGTTCTGCCACACCCGCAGTGTCCGTCTCAGAGCGCCGCACTCTGAGACGGAGCGCGGCCGTGTCCTCAGCCGGCGCGCACCTGGTCCTCGGTCTGCACCATGTAGTTGCGCTGGGCTCGCAGGCAAGTCACGTGACCGTAGACGTCAACCGTGGCCTCGGAGCGGATGCGCTCCAGCATGCTGTCGATGGCGATGAAGCACCTGCCGTCCGGAGGCGGCCGTCAGCGCGCGTGACTCCTGCGTGGACGCGCGCGTCGCCGCACATCTGTCGCCCGACAAGCGGCGGCGGCGCGTCGCTGAACCCCAGACTTGCGAGCGCCGCCACTCCCCGCCAACGACTTGTGAATAAGATGTCACGGCTAACATAAGGGCAGCCCTACAAGCAACACGGCCCGCAACGCGACCCGAGCCTCTGCCGGAGCGATGAGGCCCACCGTGGCCGGCTTGGCGCCGTCGCGGGGCTGCCGGTGGCTCAGCGGGCCGCCCACTGACCCGGTGCGGCCCACACCGGCCGAGCAGTGCGTCACCATCGGCCCGGCGTCGGCCGGGTTCAGCGCCTTGACGTGGTGCAGGAACCGCAGGAACGGCGTCGGGTGGTCGGGCACGCCGTGGTCGGGCCATGCCGTGAACTGGAACTGGCGCACCTCGCGCCGCTCCAGCGAGTCGGCCTGCCGATCACGCCAGTTACACGCGAGCTCACGCGGTGTCAGTCACACGCGGGTTCAGCCAGCAGCAGGGACAGCGTAAACAGGGTCCGCGTGACGGGCCTGGATGCGGCACACGGTCCATGCCACTTCACACGATGACTGGCCACCCGCACAAGCAACCAAGCCACACGCCTTTTGCGGTGCGGAACGAGCGAGGGTGACAAAGAGACATGATTGCTATCACGACGGGGGGATACCAAGACCAGCAGAGAGTCCAGGGGCGGGTCGCGAGGACTGGGGAGGAGCGGGACGGGACGGCACGTACCCGCTGCAGCTGAAAGGTGCGGACCACGTAGCTGGCCAGCTCCTGACTGTCTGTGAGCGTCACGTGGATGGGCCAGTACGACTTCGTGCCCTTGGTGGGCCAGTACTGATCGCACTTGATGCGCGCCCGCTCCTCCAGGCGCGTTATCATGACGATAGTGAAGCTGCGCTGCTCCCACACCATGCGCCAGAAGTCGGAGAACGTTTCGGGCAGCGGGCCCTGCGGCACCGGCCGTGGTGCGGTCAAACACCGCGGGGTTCATGCACAACCAGGTCAAACACGGCAGGGCTCATACATGGCGGGGTTCAAACATGGTGGGGTTCAGACACAGAGGGGTCAGACACGGTGGGGTGTAGACACGACCGGGTTCAGGTACGGCGGGGTTCAAACAAAGCAGCCCTCAGCCACTGGTGGTCTCGAAAGCACCCAGATCCCAGCCCAGCAGTGGCTGACGGCGCCAGTACATACAAGTCTCATCTCAAAAACACACAGATCCCAGCCCAGTAGCGGCTGACGGCAACAGTACATACCAGCCTCACAAGGGACGACACAAATGCGTTTGAACGACTCAGCACTCACTACAGTTCCCATCACGGGTCCCATCATGCTACCTACAGTTCCAAACAGTACATCTACAGTTTCCATCATAAACAGAACGCCCAGAGCAGTGAAATGCTGCCATACGACCTCGCTGAAGCCGATGTCCCCTCTCCTCCGGCGGCCGAGACGCACCTGGGTGGCGATGTAGGCGTTGTGCTTGAGATAGCCGTCGCAGAAGTTGGCGTTGATGTAGTCGCTGCCCGCCAGCCCCTCCTCCGACTGCAGCACCACGCGCGAGTGGTCGTACGCTAAGATGTGGGCATATCGGTTCTTGGGCTGATTCATGTCCAGGTTGGAGTTGAGCCAGGTGAACTGCTGACCCGGCTCGATCGACTGCCGACAAAGCGATGGGAGCGGCGCAGTCAGTGGGACTCCGGACAGAATGCGACGTTCGCCCACGCGGCGGGAGGCGGCGTGTCACAGGTCGGTGACGTTCGCCCACGCGGCGGGAGGCGGCGTGCCACAAATCAGTGACGTTCGCCCACGCAGCGGGAGGCGGCGTGTCAAAGGTCGGTGACGTTTGGCCACGCGGAGAGAGGCGGCGTGCCACAAATCAGTGACGTTCGCCCACGCGGCGGGAGGCGGCGTGTCACAGGTCGGTGACGTTCGGACGGGCAGCTAGACTGTCCGTCGCTGAGCGGCAGCGGCATCTGCAGGTGACCTGGGGACGCACTCTCGGACGGAGTCCAGGAGCTGCGCCGGCGGAGGGACCACATACCGCACTTCAGTCAGACAACAGCGTGCCGCCTCAGCATGACCCCCATACCGACATGAGCCGCTCAGATCACCCCAGCGCGTCCACCCGCCCCAACTCCCTCGCCGTACGAGCCGTGCAAACCGTGCAACCCCGAGTCCCCCGGGGGCGCACCTTGTACTCCTCCGAGAACTTGCTGTTGTCGTTGGCCTTGAGCGCTTCCACGTGGTCGGCCAGCTGGCTAACGTGTACGGGTGGGTGCGATATCATGCCGGGCGTCTGGAGGTTCTGGCGCCGGACCTCGGCCGGGTCGGTCTGCGCGTGACTGGCCGGCGCCGCCATGTCGCACATCGGCGGCTTCATCACGGTGGCTGGCTCTGGCGATCTCTGCAACTGGCGCCGCCTGCCGCACCTGGCGCGGAAGGGGACGTCAGACCACGCCAGCTCAGGCACGGTCAGTCAGAGCGGGCGTGGTCAAGTGGGCTGAGACTACGTCAGTCCGCGCTCGGTGCCCGATGCAGCTGATCTTGGCCGCGCAGGCCGGTCTGACCCGAAGCAGAGGCCGGAACGGCCACGGTGCGATCTGGTCCGGTGAAGACAACGTCAGAGAGCTCGTCAATGGACAGGTCACCATCTGGTCCGGTGAAGAGAACGTCAGAGAGCTTATCAATGGACAGGTCACGATCTGGTCCGGTGAAGAGAACGTTAGAGAGCTCGACATTGGACAGGTCACGATCATGTTAACCAGACAACAAGGGCAGACCTAAGCCAAGGCTGAGCACAGCTGCTGTGCTCTGGTCATACCGGGAAGCACGACCAGAGGCCAGTACAAAACGTATGTCATTGAAGGGTCGAGGCTGCTTCCGTTGCCCCTGCTTCAGGTTGGTATGATATATATCTAGTCGCAGATCGCCAGTACCGCTGGCAGCAGGCCGTGCCACCAACTCAAGCCGCTCATCACGACCCCGCCTGCGCCTCAGCCTGCAGTCGTCACGCCGCGCCCCCTTGGGCTCCGAGGCGTCCGGGTTCCCGTCCCACCGAATCACGCGCGGCAGCGGAGCGGCGACGCTCGGCCCGCTCACCTCCTAGCGGCGATGACGATGTACGGCACCAGGATGATGAGCAGCAACAGACCGACGGCCGTCGGACCCACCACCCAGACCAGGCTGGACGAGGAGTACGACGCGCCCGCCCGCGGCTGCTTCATGTCCAGACTGAGCAGTTCTGAGTACGGACTGGACGTGAACAGGTCCTGCACGAGGTGACGGCTCCGGTCAGGTCACATGGAGTGTGGACAGGGCAGTACGGACTGGATGTGAACAGGTCCTGCACGAGGTGACGGCTCCGGTCAGGTCACGTGGAGTGTGGACAGGGCAGTTCTGAGTACGGACTGGACGCGGACGGCTACCGAAAGCCGGAGGAAGTCACGTCAGATTGACAACAGCACAGTGGGCAGGATGAGATGCCCGGCCGCTACAGAGGCCGACAGACGGAACCCAGCCGCACAGTCCCCCACAGGCCTGACACAGACGGCACCGCTGCATATGGCGGCTCAACAGCCGTGTAAAACCGGCGCTCAAGACCACGCAACAAGCCGTCGGTTACCTCTTCCGGCCAAAGCCAAGAGACGTATCCGAGCCGGACAGTGTCTTGGCCACGGCGCCGTAGTCGCCAATGAGGAGTGGCACCCGCCGCCGCCTGCTTCAGCTGCCTCAGCCACGTGAGCCGCCCCCCCCCCCCCCCCCCCCCCCCCCACTGACCTCCGCCGGCATGTCCACGACGGCACGCACGAAGATGCGGTACTTCTTGCCCTTCTCCAGCGGCTTGTTGACGAAGCCGTCGTACTTGCGACCGTCCCGAGCGCGAAGGTGTACGGGATGTTGCGCTGGTGGAACATGGCGGTGATGTACGGCCGGTAGTTGGGCATCAGCTCGGAGCGCTTCGCCTCCACCATCTGGCGGCAGGAGAGGCCGAGTGGACCGACCGGCGTCGACGGCAGGGTGCCGACTCGCGCGCGCCTGCCACATGCGCGCTTCCGGTCGGCCGCCTGCGCTCGGCCTGCGGCTGCTGGCGAGAGCAGCGCGAGGGGCGGACGTCGGCCCGGTTCGACCCTTCAGCCGCGAGCTGGGCCTGCTCGAGCCGCGCTGGCCGGCTGTGAGCTCTGCGCGGCGGGCGCTGCAGCGAGGCAGCGCCCGCCGCGCCGCCGCCGCTCACCTTCTTTGTGCTGTGCGAGTCCGGATGGTCCCTGACGTCGTGTTCGGGCACCACCACGACAAAGTAGTGCGAGATGGGGCCGTACTCTTCCGAGGCGCACGGCAGGGTCACCGTCACCTTCTGGTTGCGCACGCCCAGCAGGTCGGGCTTCGCCATCGGCTGCGGCGCTGCAGAGACGCGCAGACGGCGCTCAGGCCGGCCGTACAACAGACCAATCACGGCAAGGACAGCGGAAGGCGTGCGCGTCAGACACAGTCCACGCTGACAGCGATACAGTCGTCTGGCTGTGCAGGGAGGCCGGTCACCGAACGGCGGTCACATGTGCAGGTCACGTCCCTCTGACCATCGGGCTGACCCAACGACGTACCGACTCCACGTGAGCACGAGTGAGCGGTTGTTGGTCGTCTATCGCCAACGACAGTGACATGAACAAGCCTCCCGATCACGCCAGCGCCACAACACAGTCAGAAAAGGCTCGTGAAAGCAGCTGACTAGGCTTCCCATCTCACAATGAGGGCCATAACGTACAAGCGCCTCAGCCCCGGACGATCTGTCACCTGGGGCCGATTCTCGCGCTCTAGAACGCCTCCCGTCGTCCGTCTGCCGCGCAGAGCCCCCTCACTCCTCCCACTCAGTCAGACGCGCAGCGTCGCCGCCGCCGCCGCTGCTGGCGCCTGACCTACCGGCCATCTGAGTTGTGACGCGGATCTTGGCCGGCGCGCGGTAGCCGTTGTCGTCGGGCACGGCCGTCACGTTCACCGTGTACGTGGTGAACGGCTCCAGGTCCTCGATCTGCTTGCGGCAGATGCTCCTCTTTTCGCACCGCTTGGCGTCCAGGATCAGCGAGCGCGGCTCGATGCGACGCGACTGGGTTACGCCCTCGGCGTCGAGGAACTCCTTGACAGCGTCGTAGCGGATGCGGTAGTTGCGCGGGTCAAGGTGCGCCGGCCGGCGCCACGTCAGCGACATGCCGTGCGCGTGCACGCTGAGCGCGTGCAGGTTCAGCGGCACGTCGATTGGCTTCACGCGCACGCGGATCAGGTCCGAGAGACAGCCCAGACCCTGGGGGCAGACACCGCGGGTCAGGTCCGAGAGACGGCCCAGATCCTGGGGGCAGGCACCGTGGGTCAGATCCGAGAGACGGCCCAGACCCTGGGGGCAGACACCGAGGATCAGGTCCGAGAGACGGCCCAGACCCTGGGGGCAGACGCCGCGGGCCAGGTCCAAGACGAGTGAGGTCCAAGGACCGGGTCAGGTCTGAGTCGCTAGCCAGGTCTAAGGAGCGGGTCATGTCCAGAGAGCGGGTCAGGTTCGAGGAACAGCCCAGGCTTTTTACTCCAAAAGTGGTGCGATTTTCAATACAGTCCCACAGCAATCGTGTCGACACGGCCGCATCAGACATTTGTGAGACTGCTGCTCACGGACATTCTGACGCGCATGTAATACTCGGTCTCGTACAAGGGACGAAGACAGCATTGCCCTTCCTGGCAAACACGCCCCCACACACTATGGGTTCTGTGCTTAAACACCGAAACAAAATGAAGTGGCACCACATAGATCACCAGCGCATCCCTGACCGGACACGGAGCCGGTGGCCGGCCAGAGCTACCTGGCCGGCAGCCCCGGACGCCTCTAAGTCGCGCCCGACCCGTCGCTTACCGACTTGCTGCGCGCGGCCCACCCCGATGGCGTACTGGGCGTGTTTGTCCAGGTTCTCCAGCTCAGCAGACGTGTGATCGGCACCTTCTTGAACGACCAGGCGTCTAGGTCCGTCCCGGGCGCCATGGCGTAGAACCACCTGGCGGCCCCCGCCCGGCTTGTCACGGTCCACAGGGCGACCACGGCGGCCGACCGCCGCCCGCCCGAGGACCCGACCGCCCCCGCCCGAGGACCCGACCGCCCCCGCCCGAGGACCCGACCCGCCCCCAGCCCGAGGACCGAGGCCCCCGCCCGAGGACCCGACCCGCCCCGCCGAGGACGGGACCCGACCGCCGCCGCCCGAGGAGACCGACCGCCCGCCGCCAGAGGACCCTGACCGCCCCGCCCGAGGACCCGACCGCCCCCGCCAAGGACCCCGGCTGCCGCCGTCCGAGGACCCGACCGCCGCCGCCCGAGGACCCGGCCGCCGCCGACGACCGACCAACCGCCACGGTAACACTGGGGACGCCCGACTAGTGTAACAACGGGCGTGCCTCCTCACCGACGTACAGATGCAGATGCTCCTGAAGGATTGTTACACGTCTGTATGGAGTTTTGAACGGAAATACTTGGAGAGCATCGGTGTGCTGTAGTTCACAGCCCTGTCATTTTCAAGCCATAAACCCCGCTAGTTTCTGATCCACACTCCGCCCGCGAAACGTACATACGGTGCGTATCGAGAGGGTGAGTCTCTTGGAACCAACTGGACAAGAGTTTTTCCTTGACACACGGATTAATGATACGCTTTCAGTTCTGTCGCACCGCACCAATGTTCATATCTGTGACGCGAGAGCAGTGTTTTTTCTTGATAGGCCAAGAAAGTCGCATTCGATACTAGCGCCACCTATTTTTACGCATGGGATCTGCTCCAACAAGTCTGAAACTTGCCACCTTCTACACGACTAGTACCTATTGGATTAAGCATGAAAACACATATCATGAAGAGCACCGGTAAAGGATTGCCAAACAGATAAGCTGACTTTTCATTAAAGAACCTTAATTTTCGGTGAAACCAAAAATTTATCGCCAGCAGACCGAGGTATGTTCCAGTTTGCGGTTTGCTAACGCATCACTGTGATGTTGATTTGCAATTCATTTGCTTGTGTGTGTGCGATATGAGGTCATTCGTTTAGTTTTGCCGGTACAGAAACATTTTTTCCAAACAATTACTTGCCTAAGCATGCCAAAGGCTACACGGTCGCGCAAAAATATTTTGTGATAGGCCACCCGGCTCTACTGTCCCACCACCAGCTGCCGACTACGGGAAAGCCTTGAGCTACATCAGGTAACTGAGCGAATCGAAGAGGAATCTCACTAATATCATCTTCAAGACCGCGACGATAGAAATCAGAGTACTGTGTACCAACGAAGTGATCCCTGTTCATGATCCAAAATACGTGACAAAATTGACCGAGAGGGATTTATATCAACGCAACAGAGCTACCAGCAAGAAATCAACGAAAGAAAGAGAGTGACACAGCAACGCCGCCACCGCGAAATTCAACAAGCTTCTTGATGTCGCAAAATGCAAGTGCAGGCCGACGTGCAGCTTTCCATGCCCAGTTGCCTGCACAGTGTATCAGGAGGAGGTTGCCATGAAGGACCAGTGCAGGTACCGGAAGCTTACCCTGGGGTCATATGACCGGGATACGATTGTGACTAGGGAGGCTTGCGAGGCGCGGAGGATGGCCAGACAACTCCAGGGGCGTCGTGGCTCGGCCACCATTGAGGCAGTGTCTGCTGCTGAACCTGAGTCGCCTTCCCCGTCGACTGCTGAGCCCGTGCCGCCCGCTGACCTAGCGCTGGCTGCTAGTGCTGACCCCAAGCCTGCTCCGGGACCAAGTGGTCTCAGCGCTGGCGTGTCAGCTGAGAGCACGGATTCTTACACGGTTCCGTACATGGTAGGAGGTGGCGACGACACCGATTGTTCGTTCCTGTTGAGACCGCTGCCACTGTAGATAATGACGTTAACGATCTAACACCGCTCTGGCGGTTGACAGCTATGGTGGCTCGCAACGGGTCGTTGCTGCTGTCATCGCCTTTCAACAAGGCAGCAGAGACGGACTGGCCACTTGAAATCTAATATCGTAGATCGTAAGATCTGCTGTGCAAGAGGCAGGGCGAGATAGGAGACGGCTCGTTAAAATGCTGAGGCAATCTATGAGTCAGGTTTGACCATCCTTTACTCCGACGGCCGCGAAGGCAGGAACTACATGAGCCACAAGGAGCCAGACGAATACC
>NW_023596783.1:0-25792 GCF_011947565.3 Pollicipes pollicipes | reverse complement strand
AGTTGATCTCCAATTGGGAGATGCACATGCTCAGCGTAGGCTCACAGCATATTGCTTCGCAAAATTGTGTTTCCCTAACGAATTTTGAAAATCTAGAGCTGTTTTTACTGATGCAAATTGTACTATCTTCATAAATTTTGCTTGCAGGCCAGCATTGCACGTGAGACATTAATGTCATAGCCACTGAAAATTGCGTGAGATGCTGGGTGCTGGGAAAGGTGGAAAAGTGTTGCTGTTGGTGTCTTGGATAGCACTTTATAATATTTCTATCATGAGCCTTGTGTGCACTGGCAGCTTCATCACTTCCTTGCATTTTGCCCATTCAACCATAGGTATATGTGCTTGTCATGTTTCCAGCCTTGTGCAATGTCAGCATGTTTGCAGTGTCCCTTCACCACATGTAAAATCGTCCTATTGTTTTTTAGTAAAGCAGCTTGATGGCTGCAGCATGTTGCATGGCTGTGGAAGTGGAAGATGTGTTTGCATCTTTCGCACCTACGTTTGTGGATTCCCAAAACAGGCTGAGCAAGTGGTGTCACTTATTGGTTGTCTGCTTTGCTGAAAGAGATTTGCATATTGTATCATGCGTTTTTGGTCAGTCATGTTTCAGATGGGGAGTCAATATAAGAGAGAACACTTGACCCATCTTTGCATGATGGAATTTATTATGGAAGCAACATGGATTGCAGTACAAAAGCATACACTTGTTCACTATGTCATACCACAGTACGGCACTCAACTATCGCCACAGCTGCTGACCCGTTTCATTACACGATGTACCACATTGGCCGTCAACTACTTTTTAAAGCCTATGAGACAGCAGCTTATGAGTTATGAATGACTGGTAACAACTGATTTAACAATGGCAAAGGGCTATCAACAGCAAGAATGGCATTGCACCACAGTGGTTATATCACGGCTAATTACTAATTGCATAAATAATCCTGAGCAAAAAACTTATTGGTAGCCCATCCTCACCATACTTACCATAGCAACAACAATGCTATAGCAATAAATTCATAGCAACGTTACAAATTTTTAATTTTCGCATGGCACCGCATTTCCAAGTACAAACAATAAACAAAATAACTACTGTGCACATCACACGATATCAGTGCTCGGACTACAGCACTGCAGGCAACGATGTATTGGCAATAAAGTATTGACAAAATCATGAAGAGCACAGCAGCAATAGCAGCAACACCGCATATCGTGCATTGATATTAATAATCTGCCATAAAAGCTGGCGCTAGCTACGTTGCGTACGTCAAACAGTCCACCAAATCCTTTTTTACGGCCAGCAACAAGACAAAAATTCTCAACCAAACCATCCACTATACGCCACTCGATACAGCTCCCGCGACGAGAATGGCCAGTTAGCGTCAGTTTTCGTGTGTTCCCAGGTATCCTTTACGTCTGGCTGTCAGATGCTGCCATGTGTTGCTGTCGTTACAGAACCATTCCGTGACGCCATCAAACAATGACGCAATGGGGTGCATTTTTACAAACTTTGAAATTCTGCTACTTAGCGTCGTTTTTGAACCTCGAAAGCTTACTAATAGTTACAAGTAAGCTTTTCTCATCACATCTGATGCCTGCCTCAATACCTTAAAAATGTGCAACATTCCCTTTAAGCAAACTCATAATTTCATGCTTCTGTTGAATATCAATACTTTCCATGTTTTCTACAGCAGTATATTAAAGAGAGTGTATCACATTTGGATGGGGGGGGGGGGGGTGAAATTGAAATAACCATCTTGAAGACCTTTCGGTGCAGTGCACGGTCGTGTTATTCTGAATATCTAAATACATCTAGCTTCTGAGCTACACGCCGCGGAAATGGGGAGATTATTTCAGGGAGAGTATTTTAAAATCACCTCGGCAGTCATGACGCTAGAATAATGTAATTCAAATCATGTCATTCCATAAGGTACGAGGCGACCAAGGCCGACAAAAATATAATGACCAAGTCGTTAATATCGGGAGTTCGATAGCCTGATGTCCAGATACAACGGCTATCATTTGGCTCTGCTGCACGCTGTCGCTATTGAATCGGCTCCGAAATGTGGAAAAAATTATGCGCATGTTTAAGAGGTATGTGTTGTATCAGTCAGTTGTTCTATGACAAGGCAACATTCAAAAGAAGTGCACTGTAATCGCATCGAGGTTGTGAGTGCATTGCATGTGCTCTTTTTGAACGATTCACAATATTTGTCTGCTGCTGAAATGTCGCAGATAACTAATGCGGCCAGCCATCTTTGTTGACACCTTTGTTTTCTCAGGATGATCAGCATGTTAGATTGCATACAACATTTAACGCTTTTTCTTAATGCGTGTTTTTCTTTGCTTAATGCGTTTCTCTTAATTTTAGTCTCTTTGATGAATATCATTGCCTGACCAAGGCTGATAGTGAAAGGGATAGAGATCATCCCCAAAGTTTTCGTTGAGTATAAGCAAGCTGGTCGGAATGTCATTTTTTACATTTACCATGTCCCAGCTCAGTAACATTGTCGAACATATCAAAAAGTAAAGTGCGCGCTAAAAACCTTTTTAAATACGCAACCCAGCATGCAAATGCAAGTCAGGCGGCGTCCACGTTATCCAAAAGTCGCTGACCTCATAGCTCACGTGCAGCACAGGCGGAGGCGACCGGCGTCAGAACCAGGGCGAAGGCGAGCAATGGACTGAACCAAGGCTTCCATAACACCAAGCAGCCGTTTGCTGTTCTAACTACGGCGCATGCGCGGTGTGGCGGCGCGAACGCTACGCTGGGCATGGCTTACGGTGCGGCGTAAAACATGCTCAGATAGCAAGTCTGGTCCCCGCCGATTCGGAAAGGGGTTTTGGCTACGGCGCATGCGCGGCGTGGCGATTGGTACCATGGGTATCGAACCATTGGTACCGAACTAGATGCAACAGAAGTGCATTTTGGAAATCCAACGGGAGAAAATAACGTTGCAATAACATCAATTATTTCGAGTAGGTCCGACGGAAAGCGCATGTGCGCGGGAACAATGATCGCGCCAGGGGGGGGGGGGGCTTACCTCGATTTTTTGAAAAGTGCACCTCAGTCTATAAACTGCCGAAAAGCAACCTAAACATAGCTGGTAATTGAAGCAGAGACAAAGGCAATAGCGGAAGAGGAAGAGGCGGTTTATACTTGATGCGAGGTTAGTTGTTCTCGGCCTGTGCGCTGTCGGCCGCTGTCCTGTGCGCTGTCTCCCGCTGCCCTGTGTGCTGACAGGCGCTGTCCTGTGCGCTGTCTGCCGCTGTCCTGTGCGCTGTCGGCCGCTGTCCTGTGCGCTGACGGCCGCTGTACTTTTGCTGACGGGCGCTGTCTTGTGCGGTTGCGGCGATTGGTGCTGCTTGACAACTCGCGTAAAATGAGTCGAAGGCAAGTCTGAGGACAATCCGTCTACCAGCCTCCGGCTACTATGTCCGGTATGCTGCACACTAAGAAAAAATACGCCCAAAAACCCCAATCGCGCGGGGTCGGCCAAATCGCATTGCCGCACGGTGTCGTTTTAGGGAGTGGTGTCATGCCCCTTTATAGAAGTCCTTTGACGCTATGGTGGGTGTCTATTTCGCCTGCTCATAATGCCAAGAAACTGTAACACTTTAAATGAGGTTGCATTTGTACACATCGTAGTCCCTAAATGCATGTGGCCAACCGACTGTCACACTCTTTCAGCCTGAATTTTTTTGGAACAAACACAAATGTGGACGGATCAGGGTGCATTTTCACATTTAAAACGCTCAAACCATGGGGGAGCAGTCGCAAGCTGACTAACTGTCCAGCGTGAGTTAACAAAACACATGGACCGGAGAGCTGAACTGCATGTCAGGCCAGGTTCGACACTTCAAAATTATCTCTCCACGCTAGATCAGCCGGACGTAACCACGCTGACCTCACAAAACTGCCCGGCATCAGCAAACCGGCCACGTCGACCACAGGGCCAGTCTTCACCACCGATGAAAGCTTTGCAAACCTTTCCAGACTAGCCCGACAACAAAAAAACATCATTGAAATTCGACAAGAATTCACTGTAGCGACATGCACACATGAACATCCGCATTACGAGACCAGCTGGCAATTAAACAGACTGATCGACATCACCAACCAGGCACAGACCACAGAAGACCTTAAACACCACAGCCGAACACAAAACAACTGACCTGAGTCAACCAGTCATCGCGCAACGAAAAAACAAACGGTTGTGGCGGGGGCCGGCGACAGCATCAATCCATATCCGTGACGCGCATTTTTACCGCGGGCAAACCCGCCTGGTAATCAGTTACTTCGTCCACTAAATGAGACTTTTCAACAGCTCCTGAGCTCTCTTCAAGGCTGTTGGAGGCTACCGGATCCCACATACGGTCCGTTCCTTGAATACCACCGCCAGCTGTGTTTTTGCTGAGCACTTCACGGCGAGGAGGCGCTGGGGCAGAACGAACAGGAGGAACGCCTCCCCGTCCCGCACAGCGCACACGTCAATGCCCTTCACGACTAGACCAGACTGCGGGTCGTCTAAGCAAAGGCACGGCCGAGAAGGTCACGATTCTCCCAATTCATCCAGCTCATATATCTCAAACGAGCTTAGTGGCGTACTTCGTTGCTGTTCAGGCTCCGTTGTGCAGATGACGAATCAAGTGAACTTTTAAGCGCGACACGCGCGTAATGTTTTGCATGAAGGTCGGCTGGCAATCAAAAACATTCACAGCAGACCTTTTCTTTTTTACTTCCCATTTACTTGCAACTAGAAATGCGGTTTCCTGTTGCGTTGCAGGTATCCATCCTCCGCTCTAACTTGGGCTCAAGCTTGCAAATTTGGAAAACAGTGGGCCAAATTCGGAGAGAAACCCGAATGTTGGCATCTTATCGGAGTAGTTTTTGTTGTTTTCTTATTACTCCGCCAACCAGCTTATTTTGCGAAACTACTCCCCCGCTTTAAATGCATATAGTTGAAGAAACGAGTTGTTTGTAAGCCGGGCCATTGACCGCGTCTAACTAGGGCAGAAGTTTCCATATTTAGATGATGAGACAGCTCTTCCCCCCGCCCCCCCCCCCCGCTGGGAGTAAAAGCATGCAAAACTCGAGATTACTCCTGTTAACAGGAGTGGGGAAAGAATTTGCAATGGGGGAGGGGAACAACCAAGTAAAATCACCGACAATATAGGTTAGCGTGCCAGGAGCTAAAGATCGACATGCGCGTCCACCCGACCACCATCCAATCAGTAAATATTACACATCAGTCATCAATTCCCTAAAGATGGAGTTGCAAAACATCACCACATCTTGTCGATAAAGAAGCCAAATAATGCGGATGATTTTATTCGTAGCCCGCAATACCAAACAGCACGCATCCCGACCAGTGCCTTTCAAGACCATCGTGCAGCAGCTGCACAGTGGTCGTGAGACTGTCGTGTGATCAGTAGCTCCTACTGCCGAGGAACCAGCTATCGTCAATGCCACGGCACAGAGACCAAAGTTTTGAATTCTTTAATATGCCTGCTACCGAGGACGTGCTGACGCAGTAAAGTCTGCGAGCGATAAACAAGACGTTGTTCATGTGTATACTCAGTGGTTTAAATGGGCGGCACTGTAACCCATTACCTCACCCATCGGCATATACGGACGCATTCGGCTACGGTGGCCCACTTTCGGGCAATGTTCAAACCGATAGGTTATGGGTTGCCAGGAAGTGGTACAGCATCCGAGTCCTTGGACCTCACGCACGTTGTATGCTATGAGCGCTAGATGTGGTGAACTTTGGGTGCCGCGATTTGGGATGCTGCGCACTTGAATGTTCTGATTCTCTGTAAAGGGATGTTGAACGATTTTTGGATGCTGAACATCGGATGTTGCGATTCAGGACGTTTTGAACATTGAACGTCATGAGCTCTTCATGTTTCAACACGCATCCATTGAAATGGATGGATTAAATTTGCTAAGCTCATTGAGGAGTCGCGCAGACTTTCCGATCACGATACCAAGGCGCTGGAAAGCGAGGGACAGCGAAAGGGTACGTTTGGAATGTAGGAAGGCACCGAACGAGTGATAATTTAGAGATGGGCTTAGGAACGAGGCAAGCAAAGGGGCGAGCATTGTACAGTCAGCAGCCAGTACAACACTGACCAGTGCCAGTACAACACGCTGTCGTGCATTTTGTCCTTTTTTCCGATTTATCCTCTGACAGCGTACAATTGATGGCTGGCGAGCGGGCTGGAAGAGAGATTGGCAAAAATATGGCATTCAGCATGAAATACCTTTACATGTGAGCTTAGTTGAAAACGTTATTGTGGGAGCTCGCCGGCAGCCTTTGTAAATCTTGCATTTGTAGGCATGACGCGTTTTTGTGTAATTTATCCCTTGGCTGCGTGGGGCCTGCATGCACATAACGACGGCCTGCATGCATGCACCTAATGACGGCCGGCATGCATATAAATAGCCATAACATGCGTACCCGCAAAGGCGTGGAACTGAACTGGAAGATTGTGACGTTGTGCATTTGATAGCTCTTGAAATAAGCTATCAGCCGCCAGTACACCACACTCTCTGATACTGATTTCTTCTGATTCTGATCTCTGATTTTTTCCATACCATTGTTCAGTCTCTCCCCCCAGCGTAACGATTAATGCTGGCGCAGCCTCGGGGAAGGGAAGGGATTTTCAAAGATACGGTGTCCGATCTGAAATAACTTAACTCTTGCGCGGAAGGTGCAGTCTTGCTGTAACGCTGTTATGATGACAGCACTATCGGCCGGTAACGTAAATTCCGCACTGTGAGGGGTGACTTTCGTTCAAATCACCCCTTAATATCGCAGAACTAACGCCGGCCTGGGTGATGATCATAATACGGTGGCCTTGGCGAAACACATTTAATAAAATCGAAAGATTGTGACATGCTGCATTCGATGAAACCGGCATCCTACTATCAGATGTTGGCAAATCGCACTCGTCCGATTTTTGCTTCGTTTTTCTCGGTCGAACCGCCGACAGTGTATCACGCGGTGCTGCAGGGCCGCCTGGAGGGATGGTTTGCAAAGATACAGCGATTGAAAACTTTTACTTACTTCTGTGCGGAAGGTACAGGCTTCCATTCAGGACGTTTTTGTGGGAGGGTTATCATCTGGCAATGTAAATCTTGCGTCGGAAGACATTGTCATTTTTGTGGGAACCACCCTTTGACAGCGCGAAGCTGACAACCGCCTGCCTGCACTTACAGTGATGACCATGATACGGTACCCCCGGGAAAATGCTTGAATTTGAAATCGGAAGATTGTGACCAGACACATTCGATAGACCGGTATGGACCATCCCATGTGAGTCCGGTCTGACATTGACATGGCGATTAGCAGGCCGCGGGGTCGGCCGATGCGAGTGGAGATGTCCGACGTCTGGTCGTCCACCCAGCTGACATAAACTGACACCACACGAGCTGATAACACTGCGCTGACCGACACGACCGTGCCGCGATCAAGCACCGATGGATGCGAGCTGCGATACGTGGGATGCACCGCATGGCCTGGCGCGCGGACCACAGGTGTCAAAAAGCTACTCTCCATTCCAGCACGCGATCAGTCGAGCATCCGAGCGCGTCCGACTGACATCCCACAAAGAAATGCTCGTCCCATCACACTCGGCCGGTTTTTGTTTCGTTTTTTTCTCGGTCGAACCACCGACAGCGTATCACGCAATGCTGGCGGGCCGCCTGGAGGGCTGATTTGCAAAGATACGGCGTTCACGTTGACATACTTTTATTCTGTGCGGAAGGTATAACCTTCCATACAGAACGTTTTTGCGAGAGCATTATCGCCTGACAATGCAAATATTGCATCTGAAGACATCGCCTTTTTTGTACAAATCACGCCTCGACAGCGCGAAGCTAACGACCGCCTGCCCGCAAAAAAAAAATGCTTAAAACCCGCAGCGGCCACCAACGGCGAGCGACCCTCGTAATGTATTGCTCGTGCGTAACGTAGAGGTTGTGGGGCATAAGGCTGTACGTAACGTGCGTAACTTGTAAGTTGTACGTAACATATGCAACGTATAGGCTGTAAATGTCGAATGTCCCGGATACCAATACCGCCTTCACATCTGCCGTAGAACCACCTCCACTCCGTGCCAACTCCGGAAGCGTGCACAGCATACTTCATACGCTGCGCGGCCTCCAGACAACGACGGTCGTCACAGCGCCGTACGTCGCGTGCCAGGTCGGTATAGAGACCGCACGCCAATCGAGACCTCTCCCACCTGGGTCTCGAGCTCGCCGTTTTGCCGCCGTCGCCGACGGTGTCAGATACAGCGGACCGGGGTTTCTGCGACCGGCCGTCGGCGGCGACGGGAGGCCGGCGCGGCTGTGGCGGACGCCACCCGGATGGCCGGTCAGCTGTCCTGGAGCGCGCCCTGCAGCGTGCCGGCGCGTCGCTACCAACCGGCCGGACAGACGGCAGCGAACGGGGGCAGAGGGCAGGGGCAGGGCAACTAGTACCACATCAAACGGCAGGCGGCCGGATCCGGAAAAAGCGTGAGTGGCATCATCGGGGAAAGAGCGAGGCTGTGACCGCATCAAACATTGGCGGGAGCATGCACCTTTTTGTACTTATCACTTATTGTTAGAATACACGCGTCTGATTTGATCGGTAATACCAATTTTCCCGAAATCCGTCTGAGCAACCCGCAATTTCCATTTGAAGTAGCCGCTGCTTCGGGAGAAATGTCAATGGACTCCCTGTCCACCACTAGAATAGCAGTACATTTCGTTTGCCTTACTTTTATCAACTCGCGTTTTCTGTTATGTCTACAACACACTGATTTGTAAAAAAATGTTTGTCATAAATGCTGTGAAAGTTTGAAACACCGTTTATAGGAAAGGTATGCCAAAATTAGGCTTTTATCTCGCGAGTTCAACGGAACGCAATGGTATGGCTTTGCTTTCTTCCCCATGGAGTTTACCGCAGAGGCTGTTTTGGAAGCGCACTTTGGCTTTGGGAAAGGGAGTATCACATGAGCTGAAGTGACGCGCTGGTTCAAACTTCAACAAAGGCGCTTCTCGATAACTGGTCCTTGCCGCCCGTTGTGCCCGTCACAGACGTTCATTTGGACTGACGTCATTCACACCAGCGGAAGTGTCACTTTTTAGCATGCAGGCCCGCATTATACAGGTAAAAACAGCTCACAAGTGGTACTTCCAACCTGTAGCAGCTGACAACGGCCCTCAGCAGATTCTGTCATCGTTGTGACGACAGTGGTCACAACTGCAGTTGCCACAGACTCAAGATTTACTGGGGCTACCAATGAAGGAAGACGTGCAATGTTGTTGCAAAGCGTTGAACGCGTCATTTGGACTCTTGAATAACTATAATTGATCTCCTTTTTATATCTTCATGATGCTGCAGTGACACTTACTACCAAGTACTATTATCATACTAAATAGTCATGAGGTATCGCCAAAGTATCGTTTTGAAATATATCCAAAGGTGGGATTTTAAAGCGATTGTTTTGCATCTCAAGGTATAAAAGCAGGCATCAGATACGATGAAGTTGGCCCATTTATAACAACTGGTATATTTCTAAGTGAAAAAGACTGCTGTAGACAACACAACTGATCTGTTTAATAATTATCTCTCCGCAATAGGTACGTCCTTGTTGATTGGCCTCGCACCCTGCACAAAATTGATTCAGGGCTCATTGATGGCCGTTGTGTTCTGGAAATCGTGCTCACGAAACTTACATGAACGATTGACGATTAGATTCGTTGGCCTTGATCGCCTCATGCTTATAGAGTGACAGGATTTAAATGACGTTATGATTGCGTCATGGATGCCTGGGTGGCCTTGAAATAGTCTCCCCCGAAATAAAATGCACATCAACTAGAGGAGTTTAGGTCTTAAGAATGGTAGGGCTGTGAGCAGCACGGAATGCTTTTAATATGGCTTCTTGAGTTCAAAACCCCACAACAAATGTGGAACACTCCCTTCAGCACGCGCTCGCGTGGCGGTTGAATACCCTTCGCTCGGCTGGGGTTCAATTTATCTACGGAGATCTCAAAAACCAAGATAGCCACATATACCAAATTTAGTGTGGATTAGAGTCTGTGCTAACTTCCTTTGTCAAAATTTAAGCTTCCCTAGATCATAAGATTAGGTTCAAATAAGGTCCAACGAGGTCAACAACCCCATACCGGTGTCTCAAGTGTTCCCAGACCACCACAGGCAACCGCCGTGAAGCTAGATACCTGTACTAAGCAAAAGGTCAATGGCGTTCATGTGGGTTAAACGACCTTGTTGACGTTTGTAAGGTCAAGGTGGCCATATACCTCTGAAACTGCTTCTATTTTGCCATTTGAATGAGCGTCAGGGGTAACGCTAGGCGGTATATTCCTTAAAGAAAATATGTTGACCTGGATCGTTTTAGGTCAGTGACCTCCTCTGACCTTTCAAAAGTGCATGAAACATTTTCCCATACACCAAGCTCAGTAAGACAGTGAGTAAGCTTTGACCTCGGTCTGACGTTCATACCTGATCCTAGGTCCATGGAATTTGTTGTAATTATGAATTCAATTGATGTATTGCCCAACAAACTATTTCAGATATGGATCTCTTCGACCAATACTCCGTTGTCGCATTCCGTTGAACCATTCTCTAGAAATGCTTTTCACTAACAGCCACGGACTGAGTGAACCTTCCGTAGACCAGCGATCTTACAAGGTACATCTAACTTTATTACATCAGAGGATCCGTCATTTAATTGTTTAAAGCTATGGAAGTTTAGCTGCGCTGTGCCGTTCTTAAATTGTTCTACATAACCTTCGGGGGCGGGGGGGGTATTGACCCCTATTCGAGCATGTGTTAACCGTCTGTGCAGAGCCCTCGCCAAGCCGTCAAGATGAAACTATACTGGGCGCGCTGCTGCAGGCTGGACAGGCCTTCGTGCACAGGCCTGACCTCGAGCTGACGTCGGTGGCTGGCGTGCAAGAGAGCCGCACATTTGCCGCCGCCAGAGCCGGCGGCAATAAGTAAGCCGCGGTCAACGGCCACGGGTCGCTGGCCGTGCGGGCACATTGGTCCGGCCGCCACCAGGCCGCCATCGAGGGTCACGCAGTGTTGTAGAATTGCCGACTTGGGTGTAAGCAACACCCTATGAGGAGGATTTTCCACTCTCCCTTTCCCCATTATTTAGGTTAATTTTTTCACTCCTGCCTGACATTGTTTAATCGCACATGCCAAACCCCTATTTCCCTTTCTGAGGTTTTCAGATGTCATCCAAAACCGAGCTCACTTGAAACCACCAAAGCATAAATGAGGCTCCGCAGAAACCTGGACACCTATGGCTACGCCCTGCCTCACCCACATCTGAATCATGTCTATGTATGCACAGAGCAAGGGCGCCAGGTACCTCCCAAGCCCAAAAACCCCCAGCGACCCCAGCCGCTTGCGCGCATTAAGTTTGGTTTGTTTACAAAATGCATCACGATCTGCAGCTGTGCCCCAAATGCAAGGTTTTCACGCATCCCCTATTTTTTGGTCTCACCACCATACCACGAAAGGAGAGCCTGGAGCAAACACCAGCAAGCCTGGTAGAGAATTTGACTCTACGTTCTTCTTTCCCGAGGAAACTTGACCACTAAAATGCATCGCTCCCCGACATGCTTGAGTGAAAAGTTCAAGACATGTCTTTTAAATTAAAATTGCGAGATGAATATCACCATTTGAGCACTCATGATTAACAGTTTTAAGCCAAATCAGCTGATTAGAAAATTTTGCGCGAGAAGTACCAGTCTTTCTGTTTACTTAGCTACTTGTTTATTCAGCTACTTAAGCTCTAGAAATGCGTGGTACGCTTCACCTCCGCGGTTCGGGAGATCCATTGACTTGCTGCGCGAGCTATAATCGACCAGTCTACAGTTCGGCGGAGGAGTGAAGGTCTTGGGATGCGGTGGGACGCCTGTGAGCACTGGCGGGACTGGCGGGGTGTGTCGACTCTTCGAGCTCGTATCCGGGATTTCAGGCTGGTAGTTCACCTGCCAGCTGCATGCCAATGAGTCGAACCTGCGATACATTCTGTTCACCCAGGACGGACCAATTCAGGGCAACGATCTTCTTCAGAATCCCTCGGCAAAAATCCCTCGTGGCAGCGAGGCACCAGGCTGGCACCATTGTCACCGTCGGCAGCGAGGCAGCAGGCTGGCACCATCGTCACCGTCGGTAGCGAGACGGCGGGCTGGTACCAAAGTCGAGGTCAGCAGCAAAGCAGCAGGCTGACACCAGCGTCACTGTTAGTAGCACGCTGGGCCGCTCGCCAAGCGCCAGCTCCTAATGTCCGGCTAACGGCGTATGATACACATGCATGTCATGCACGCCAAAGCCCCGGCTGGACATTAAACATAACATAAGCCTGGCACCGGCAGATATGCGCTTTTTGTTCCATTCACCCCAACTGACAAGCGCATAGCTAATGTATGCCCGACTTTACATAATGAGATGGCCCGGGATATATACTTATAAACAAAATTGAAAGATCTAGACTAGGTGCCTCCGACAGGGCTGGTGCCGGATTAGTAGATTATCAGGCTGCAAAATCGGAAGTTAGGATCTGCAAGGTTTAAAAAACTGTTCAAAGAGTTCTTGGAAATTATTTCAAACAACTTTTGTTTGTTTTCATAGAATTTTCCTGCAACATGCAACAATATATCACAGTACATTGCTAAATGTCAGTGACGTCATTGGAGGGGCAAATATTCGCGGTCCAAATATTGTTGACACCTTTGCTTTCATATGGTTTTCACGCAGCACAACGCAAAGCGCGCGGCAATGGTTGCGGGCTAGAATGGGAGTAGAGCTAAAATAAAAATGTGGATCATTTCAAAGCCAGCATGTGTTTTTATGTGGTATGGTTGTATGATGTAGCCACGCAAGGACAGCAAACACTGTATAGGAGGCTGGCTATGATTCTTCAATGAGAAACATAAGATTACGGCAATGGCGACGTAGTAAAAATGATCATTCAGGTTGTGGCTATTGTACGGAGCTCACAGTACCCATGACTCGAAAACATGCAGTGTGTTTTGCCCAATCAGTGTAAAGCTTTGGTTGATGCACGCAATTTTGTAAGAAAGAGCTTGTGGTTTATGGAGATGGAGGGTGAAACCTTTGGCGCATTTTGGAAAAAGACAAATGCCATTTCCACACTCTTTCTTTCATTCGAATTTGGAAAACTGCTATCGCAGCGTTTGAGATCTACTTTGGTACGTTATAATTTCATTGCGCAGGTACTTTGACAGCTGCTCTCAGAGTAACATCGCTAAAGTTAGAAAACAATATCATGCATTAGCTGACAACTATTTGCCATTTTATGCCAACTGCAACGTATGGGTCTAAACTTGTCGTGAAGTGATAAAATGCATGTTGCAATTAACAGATACTTGCTGTCTGATTGTGGCTCAGCATTATAACAGAGCGGGCTTTTTTGCGGGCTGGATCATTAGCTTGGGGGGGGGGGGGAGAGGAGGCGGGCTGCGGGTTAATATCTTCCTTTGGAAAGTTGCGTCTCTAGTTCGCACCCCTTACGGTGTGTGGGTGTGAAGGCTGGCGTGCCGATTGTCCTCTAGCCGGCATAGGTCATTGGTTATAGGTTAGGTCAGTAGTTATCATTGGTTATAAAAGTCATTACAGGTCATTGGTTATCAGAATATAAAATGGACTGCCCAACTCACTATGTTACGGCAGCTTCTATGTTTTGTTGTAAGTATTGTTAGAGACTTATAAAGCTCTTGTCACAACGGTATAAGTGATGCGGTATAAGGCTCTTGTCACAACGGTGTAAGGCAAATCATTCTTGATAAAGTCTTACTGCCCAGGACGCTTGAAATATTATAAATGTTTCTGGGTATTGTGTTATAGTAGCCAGGGAATATGCCATTGTCATGCGTTACTTTCCAGATTTGGCGACCATTTTGTGTCCCTAACCCTCTTTCGTGCTAATCAGAAAGGTTTTGTAAAACCCGGATATCAAACCTATTGGAGAGCACTGCGTGGATAACAAGACTTTCTGAAGCATTCAGAACACCGCTCATCGAGACATTACATCGTGCGGCAATCCCCGTGAGGAGAACATTGCCTTCGGCCTAGCACGGCGTCCAAGCATAACATTTTCCGCAATTTAAAGCGAATGTTCCACATTTGTATGGCGTTTTGAACAGAAATAGCCATCTTGAGGACATTTTGAATGCAGTTCACGGTTATGTCCTTTTGAAAACCCAAAACGATCTGGTTCCTGAGCTACACGCCCGCAGAAGTGCGAAAAGGTTTGTTTGGAGCCTATTTCACAGTTGCCTTGGCATTAATAACGTCATAGAAACGTCATGCGATCGCAGCCATACTACAGGCTGTTCTCTGCTTGTGGTCAAACCAGCATGGCTGCTGGTACATTCGCAAAAGCCATGATGCGGCACGTACGATACAGCGCGCGGAAGATGATTGGCTGTTACCAAGATTTCGCTGTCGAATGCGTGTCGCGAACGTAAGCGTGAGCACTTTCGGGTTGTGCGGCACTCGTCGTGAACGGGTCATTTTTCCCTATTTCTAGGCCACAGGTCAACGTTATAAAAAAACGCCACTGTCTGCAGAAAAGTGCGGCGCCCAAAAAAACTGGCCGCTCTCCCGAAAGTTATAAAAACGAAGACGCGACGGCGAATCTGTCTTTTTTCCCCCACTGGCGTTTTTTCTTCTTGAAGAAATCTCTTGAGCCGCATTACCATGAATTCCCTTTGGGACTTTGTTTGAACGGAGGTGACGGCAAAATGCGGTGTTATGACTAAAAATATGTGCGGAAATTGCTAGAAAGCCTGCAATTTGATAGTTCCGCGAGCTGTGCAACGGTGAGATGATCAGTGGTGGTGTGTGCCAGGGGCTTGTATTGATCTTGATGTGATGTAGAGTGTGCGTGCGAGGTTTGTACTTCTGAGGGAGAAAAATGTTCTGGTATCCTTTAAGTCTACTGATTCCCTATAAAATGCGATTTATTGATACCTGCATCCACCTTTATGCTCGTGTTTGAACATGACAAAGAAACGCTGGTAAACTAAGAGAAGCATTAGGACTTGTGCTGCAGAGGTGTACAAAGGCAAGCTGGTACTTAATTATGATCTTTCCAACATTTGACCTATTGAGGTATTACAGCATGAAATTAATCCATCGTGTGCCATTATATTGGCAATTCATTTTGTCGGTTGGGGATGGTGTGTACAGCTTATCAATACACATGATCAGTGTAGGCTCGCATTATATGGCTTTGCGAAATTGTCTTTCCTTGACGAATTCTGAAAACATAGAGCCGTATTATTACTGATGCGCATTGTACTGTCTTCATAAATTGTGTATGCAGGCCAGCATCGCACGTGAGTCATCAATGTCATAGTGACTGAAACTTGCGTGAGATGCTGGGTGGAAAAGTGTTGCTGTTGTTGTCTTGGATAGCACTTAATAATATTTGTATCATTAGCCTTGTGGGCACTCGAGCTTCATCACTTCCTTGCATTTTGCCCATCCAACCATAACTACATGCGCTTGCCATGTCTCCAGTCTTGTGCAATGTCAGCATGTTTGCAGTGCCCCTTCACCACAAGCAAAATTTTCCTGTTATTTTTTGGTAAAGCATCCTGATGACTGCAGCATGTTGCAGGGCTGTGAAAGTGGAGGATGTGTTTGCATCTTTCGCACCTACGTTTTGTGGATTCCCAAAACAGGCTGAGCAAGTGATGTCAGTTATTGGTTGTCTGCTTTGCTGAAAGTGATTTGTATAGTATATCATGCGTTTTTGGTCAGTCATGTTTCAGATGGGGAGTCAGTATAAGAGAGAACACTTGACCCATCTTTTCATGATGGAATGTATTATGGAAGCAGCATGGATTGCAGTAAAAAAGCATACAATTGTTCGGTATGTCATCCCACAGTACATCACTGAGGTAGTGCCACAGCTGTTGACCCTTGCCAGCACACAATGTACCACACGGGCTGAAGACTACTCTTCAAGGCCTATGAGACAGCAGCTTATAATTTGTGAATGACTGGTAGCAACTGATTTAACAATGGCAAAGGGCTATCAACAGCAAGAATGTCATTGCACCACAATGGTTATACCAGGATTAACTATTAATTGCATAAATAATCCTGAGCAAAAAAGTTATTGGTAGCCCAACCTTGCCATCTTTACCATAGCAATAGCAATGCTATGGCAAGAAAATCATAGCAACGTTACAAATTTATCAATTTTCGCATGGCACCGCATTTCCAGGTACAAGCAATAAACAAAGTAACTATTGTACACATCACACGATAGCAATGTCAGGACTACAGCACTGCAAGCAACGATGGGTTGGCAATAAAGTGTTGACAAAATCATCAACAGCATTGCAGCAATAGCAGTATCACAGCATATCGTGCTTTGACATTAATAATCTGCCATAAAAGCTGGCGCTAGCTACGTTGCGTATGTCAAACACTCTACCAAAGCTTTTCTTACGGCCCGCACCAAGACAAAAATTTGCAAACAAACCACCCACTAATACGCCACTCGACACAGCTCCCGCGACGAGAATGGCCAGTTGGCGTTAGGCTTCGTGTGTTTCCAGGCATTCTTCAGGTCTGGCTATCAGATGCTGCCAGGTATTGCTGTCGTTATAGAACCATCCCATGACGCCATCAAACAATGACGCAATGGGGCGCATTTTTACAAACGTTGAAATTTTGCTAATTAGCGTCGGTTTTGAACCTTGAAAGCTTACCAATAGTTACAAGTAAGCTTTTCCCGTCATGTCTGATGCCTACCTCAATATCTTAAAATTGTGCAACATTCCCTTTAAGTTAACTCATAGTTTCATGCTTATGTTGAAGATCAATATTTTCCATGTTCTCTACAAGAGCTATCAAAGGGAGTGTATCACATTCGTATGGAGGGTAACTGAAATAAACATCTTGAGGACCTTTCGGTGCAGTGCACAGCCCTACCATTCTGAAGGTCTAAATACTGCTAGCTTCTGAGCTACACGCCCGCGGAAATGGGGAGATTATTTCGGGGAGAGTATTTCAAAGTCTCTTTGCCATTCATGACGATACAATAATGCCATTCAAATCATGTCATTCCATAAGCTACGAGGCGATCAGAGCTGACAAAAATGTAATGACCGGATCGCTCATGTCTGGCGTTCGATGGTCTGATTTCCAGATATAACGGTTGTCATTTGGCTCTCAATCCATTGTTGTGCAGGGTACGATGGCGTAATCGAACAATGACGTACTGAGGAGTGTATTTACCAAGCAGAGAAATTGTGTTGTCTAAAGGGCGCTTTCTGCATAAAAGTGTAGCAATAGTCACACCAGAGCTTGTTTCGTCATATCTGACGCCTACTTCAATATTTCCAAATGCGAAACACACGCTTTAAGAGAGGTCTAAATGCACCATATAACCGAACACCCTGTATTCGTCTGTGCGACGTATATCTGTGAAATACACACGGGATCGTTGTTGATTGAAGTGTATATTTATATATATATATATATATATATATATATATATATATATATATATATATATATATATCAGTGGCATCTCGCAAGGCGTTCTGCAAAGAGCACTTATCTCACCTATCGCTGCGGATCTGTCCAAGCAATGGTAGTAAGGTAGCATTTGTTCGATCCGATCAAGCAATCGAGGCCGCACCCCTAGCTCTGATCTCGGTCGCCTCGAGGTGATATAGCACAACTTTCTCCCCTGGATGTTTCATCAGACCATGTGAGTCCACCTGGATGTTTCATCAGACCATGTGAGTCCATCCATTGGTTACAGCACTGCTTCACACCATATCCAGATTCTAGAAGTCAGGCGCGCTCATACTGTTATAGTGTTAACGACTTAACAGGACGACGTAACGACGTAAAGGGAATGGGTCATGTTCCGATTTTTTTGGAATCAATGCAAAAATAACTATTTTGAGCTATTTTGGTTTGCACAGAACGCAGATATTCGTGGAGAAATGAACAACCTGAAATCAGTCTGAATCACTTTTTACGGGATCAAGAAAACTTTTTATGGGTACGTATGACGTCAAAATTGGAGGCGAGGCATGTATGCTAGTTTTGATATAGTGATGACTGATATGTGACATGCAATGCACCAAATTATCAAGGATACAGGCAAACTCAGTGCCCTATAACTGACGACTTTTGAGTGTAAGGCGACACCCCATGATGAGGAACTTTTCACTTATTTTCCCCATATTCTACAAGGCTTTTCCCTCCCGCATGATATTGCCTAACCCCACATACTAAACTCATATTTCTTTTTTCAGATTTCCTACGATGTCATCCAAGTCTTAGCTCATTTGAAGCCACCAAGCATATAAAAGGCTCCGCAAAACCTGAACATGGCCACACTGCCTCATCTACATCTGAACCATGCCTTTGTATTCACAGAGCACGGGCACTTGGTACGTTCAAGCCCGAGAGGCCCAGCGACTCTTGCCGCGGGCATTCATCAATCTCGATTTGTTTACCAAATGCATCACAATCTACAGCTGTCGGCCAAAACAAGGTTCGGCCACAGCATTCCCATTTTTAGTTACACCACGCAAACGCCACGTAAAGTCTAGTAGAGAATTTTACTCCAACCATTTTTTCCCCGAAGACATTTGAAGTTTTAACTGCTCTGCGCCCAAAATACAGGAGTGAAAAATTGAAGAAATGCGTTCTGACTGAAATTTAAAAGCTAAATGTTGCCATTTTGCGCTGCTTTTCACATATTTTTTGTCAACTGAATTGGTTAGATGTTTTGACAAAGTATCTTTAAATCTTTGTGTTTGTGTACTTACTTTCGTGTTGCTTGGTTTTATACAGAGGTGATACAAATGCATTTTCCTTCTTTGTCGACAACTTTTAGAGATACCCTCTATGGCCTAAAATTCTAATCAGGCTCTCTGCAAATTGATTCCATTGTAAACTTGTACACATCTTATGCATATCTTGGGTTAATTCGCCGGCCGCCCAAACACTTGGTCTGCATCAGAGTGAACAATTCATTGCGAATGAAGGAGACAATTTGAACTAATCAAACTGTTTTCAACAATTTCCTTCTTGAACCTCTGTCTTGTCTTTCCGTTCATAGTGGGGCTCAGTAATGACAAATCTAAGCCGATCCCGCTTCAAAACATCTGAATCATGTTAAATTATCCTCCCGCGCATAGCTTTGGAACATAACTGGCGCAGCAGCTACAAGAGTGTTTGTGAGCGACGTTTTGCGCCTCAAAACTATTATCCCATATCTTAAGTGTAGAGTTCCTGTCACATATTCTATACTTTGGTCTTGAAGGTTGGTGGATATGATTGCTTTTAATATTTTGTGGGTAGGTCGGATGGCCCTGTCTGTCAGCAGACCATGAGAGAGATGCTGTCCTTTTATTTGGGGGAGCAGAGAGAAGCCTCCCTTGAAAAGGTAGTCATTTTCTCCTTTGGGGCACCTGATTGATAACCTGACATACTTTCAGAACTCGAGTTATAACCATTGTTGGCTATTTTCTGTTATATATCCGGCAAATTGTGTACATCGGGTAAACAGCGATGTCCCAAGATATTTAATTAAGATAGCTGGTCTCATGGTCTTGACCATTTGCCCCAAATTCGTTTGTTTGCCTCCACAGTGGTCCCTTGTGTCTGTCTCAACAAGATTTTGTCCGCAGTTGCCATCGTTTCCTGACTGACAAATGAGTGCATTGTGGATAGACACTATATCTTTTGACACAAGAATACTCTAAGCTGCATCGCAATGACAATATAAGGTAGATAGATGTGGTCAACAAATAGTCTGCCCATCCCTGTTTAATGTTGAGCGAACGCTGCAACCTTTATGTTATTAAATCTGATCGGCCAAATCCAGATGGATGTCTGCTGCTGCTCAAATGCAAGCATTAAACTGGTGTTATAACCATCATCATCTTACATCACTTATGTTACGTTTGCAAGAAAGAAATAATCTTGTCGAGCACACTCATTATTGCCCTTGACAGTAGGCAACTATGGCAATCAGAATGCATTTTTGAAGGTGAGGTACATAATTCTTGGGTAGTCCTGTCATCTAAGTCGACTGCTGGGTTTTTTTGTGATGTCAACTTCAAAGGAAATGTTTCACGTTTAAAGGTTTGAAATAAGCATCAAATATGATGAGGCAAGCTCACTTATAACTATTTGTGTACTTTTAAAACGGAAAAGACTGCTCTAGACATCGCAATTCTCCAGTCAATATGCTCCTCAATGATCATGGTTTGATTACGTCACCTTAACTTGCACATTGATTGAGAGCCGATTGACGGCCGTTATGTCTGGAAATCGTGCTCACGAGCGTCAGATACAAACGTCTCGACGATCATATTTTGGGGGGCTTAGTCGCCGTATGGTTCATAGAACTGCAGGATTTCAATGGTGCCATTATGACGTCATTAATGACAATGTGACTTTGAAATACTGTCCCTGATATAACTCGTCCCATAATCACGGGCGTGCAGCTCAGAAACAAGAGGGGCTTAGGTATTAAGCAGGGCTGGATTGTTTACGGTACCGAAAGCTCTTCAAGATGGATATTTCAATTTAAGACCATGCGTAAATGTGGATCGCTTCCTTTTAGCTCACACAAATCAACTATGCCAAAACACAAGTTGAAGTTCGTAAAAGATCAGCTTGATCAATTTTTTGTCAGAAATGCTGCTGTCGAGATACGCTGGGTGGGTTCAGCTAATGTCCAACATATCGATGGCTTCAGTTCGGTTGAGTTGGTTACTTACATGGTTAGTAATAGACGGAATGTTGTCACAATCAGTGACGCAAAACTGCTGCTGTCATACAAATAAGCTCAACAGATTGGGGTGAGATGAGGCTTCTGTAGGCTAGGCTAAGTAAAGTTATTTGGGGGGTGTAAAAGTAGATATTTTACAAGACACAGTGACATAGTGTTTCCTGACCAAACCCCAAAGCAGGCCAAAAGTGCATCAGATGTTATTTGTTTAATTTGTTGATATGTGAATGTGCAGGGGCCCAGGACTCCCTGGTGTTGTGTTTGTTGAATTAAGTCACAAACCCTCAACTTCAAACCAAATCTCCAAACAATTTATAAGATATTATGCATTTATGCATTGACAGAAAATTGGATGGCATTCAGAGTCTACTAATAGGATGTGCCCCAGCCACCTTAAGATTCAGGAAGGAGGGGGGGGGACAAAAACAAAATGATGGAGCCAGAACGCACTTGATCATGAAAATGTGTTGATGACCGTCACCGCTCGCAGTGGTTTCCACTTGTTCCGTGCCCTCCACAGCCGTATCCCGTTGGTTGCGGTAGCAAGCAGTGTCATTTACAAATATTCACTGCCGTTTACTCGTTGCGTGAGAGAGGGAGAGCGGGCGAGAAAGAGAGATGGAGCGTGAGCTGTTTGAGAAATGGAAGAATGCTCAGGTTTTCATGTTCCGCTCGATAGAATGCAGGGCATTACAGAGTACTGAACGTGAGCCAGCAGACCATTCCGTTCGCATTCATCAGCAGGGGTGAAAAGTGCCTTTTTCCGGCACCCACGAAATTTGGAATCGCGTAGACTTGCACCTGGAGCCCAAGCTTTCAGAAACCGTTGCAATAGAACTCTAAATGAAATGCACCACAAAAACTAAGACAAATGAAATGTTATGTGGCACAACCATGAAATATTTACGTTTCGGGAGTTCATTTGCACTAAAGTATCATTTGATTGCCATTAAGCACTGAATGTTGGTTGAGACTTGACTAATAAAATTATCAGACAAAGGCATAATTAATATAACCAACCTAGAGACGTTTGGTTTCCTATTCAGCTCGTGGAGGGATGCTCCTGCTAACGAAGCACGTAGTTTCCTATTTTCAGTCATCATTTTATTTATTATTTTTCCATTTATCAGAACCTTTTCGGGTCCATCCTCCAAAAAACTTATTTTGAGAAACTGCATCCCTGGTCTCGACTCTGAAGGGAAGTGTGCCAAATCTTGGAACAAAACTGTTTTGATTGCATTCCAGAGGCAGGCATAACCGTTTTTCTTACACCCCCCCCCCCCCCTCTCCCACGTCCCTACGTGATTTGCTAAACTGCATCCCTGTATCCCTACATTTACCGATGGCATGATTCTTCACGGGACTGACAACAATATCACTTTTGGTGTCGTGACGTCATCGTACAGTTACCTAGAAGCGTTGGCGGCTTTCACTCCATCTTCACATCACCATAACAGGTGCAGAACTCGCAATCACACATATAGTCCGAATTATTGAGAGGAAAGCCCATGCAACATTGGTATCAACAGATGCACACCACATTTTTTAAAACCGCTCACACTTTTATTTAGCTATATATGCAATATGACGGTGATCCAAAGCGTTTCATTTCATGCCTGTCCACCGATCAGCATGCCAAGTTTGAGGTGTAACGAGCAGTGCATGAGACCTACACCAGCAATGCTCGGCCTCTTTTACCGCAAAGTCGTTGCTCCTCTCAGCAGCAGTAAGTCCTAGATAAATCCTTGACATGTATCGCTCCAGCGTCCTCCGTTTACCTTTGAAAGTTCAGCTCACGTTTCCACAAACAACAGTTCTCCTAAATCGGCAGGGCTTTTAAACACTGCTATCTAAATACGCGCTCGGGTGAGGTCAACTTGACCCTTCCAAATGTTATTCAAAAATGGTTTCCGAACGACGTGGCGTGCCCGCGCCAACTTTTGCATAGCTGTAGACAATAAAACAGCAAATCGTCTGCCATCCAAATTTAGATGCACCTTATAAGGGTCGCTGAGCTATGACAGGTCAAAGTCAGGTCGTGGTTTCAGAGAAGGCAATTTTTTTTCAGCAAAGCGTTCAATATGATCCAATAGCGGACTGTTAGACGAAGCCACACATCTCTGAGATACTTTCTTAGACAACACAACACTTGAATGAAGAAATTACATTGACCTAAGGTTAGGTATGAAGATCAGACCAAGGTCAAAACTAACTTATTTTATTACTCTAGGGCTTGCTGCATGGGGTTTCTAGTGCTCATTCATAGTTAATTGATAGCAGGAACCGCATTATACACCTCCCATAGACTTCTTAAAGGCAAGGATAGGTCACTCACCCAGAGCGGCCCAGGTCTACATTTTGTTTTTAGGAACATACTGCCTAGCGCAATCTTTGTCGCCTATCCAAATGCAAAACTCAAAACGGGCTTGTATGATTTTGGTCATCATGACCTTGAAATAGTCACAAAAGGGCATCGACCTTAGATGGCCATGTGACCTTTTGCTTAGAACAGTTATCTATGTTCTAGGGGTCTTTTGGAGACCAGCTTAGAATTTGACCTTATGTAGCCTTATTTGAACTTAATGTCATGACCTGGGAACCTCAGACTTTGACCCAAGTGAATTCACATACAGGTCAACACACTGTGAATTTGGCGTCTGTAGCTCCCGTGGTTCCTCAGATCTGAGGGGGTCAAACTGACCCCACTCCACCCGAGTGAAGGGTGTCCAACCGGCCGCCCGGGCGCGTGGTAGAAAACTGACGATTAGCTACGTTCTTCTAGCCGTTCAGCTTCTCACGACATGAACATAACCAACAGCAGGCCACAGCGTTGCAGTGAACCCACTTCTTTGCCGCGTGACGAGCACCCAAGCCCGTCTGTCTCAAATGGCACGACACATTGAGCGCTGCGTATCAAACGTTTGCCAGGAAAGGATAAAGCGCAGCGCTAAAACGTTAGTGTTGCACAGTATTTGGTGCCCATCACACTATTACAAGATAACTACTCTTTAAGGAAATTGTCACCCTTGAAGATGTTGAAGTAAGCATCAGATGTTATGAAACAAGTCCGCTTTTAACTGTCGTTATACTGTATGTAGAAAAGGCTGCTTTAGGCAGCACAATTTCTCTGTTTAATAAAAGTGCTCTTAGATACGCCATCGTACCATGCACAACACTCATTGAGAGTCAGCTGACGGACGTTTATTACTGGAAACCGTGCTCGCTAACGCCATATATGAATGACTCGACCAGTATATTTGTATTGGCCTTGAACACTACATGGGTTATTGAATGGCATAATTTCAATGACGCTATTATGAACCATGAATGCCGATGTGACGTTTGAATACCCCCCAACTTACTCTTCCATATCTTTGCGGCCTTTAACCTGGTGCAAAAAATGAGGGCTGAAACCCGCCGATACGCCACGGCCCGGCACATCTTCGCCGAGCCGCTGGACCGGGCGGGCGCTAGTTGGCACCACGCCAGGCGAACTGCCGACCATTAGAGATACCGCGATTTGCAGGACCGGCCCGCCCCGGAGCGGCGAGCAGGGTCAACGGCCGTCGTGGCCGTGAAGCAGTTGAAATGGCGTCGAACGAGGCCTCAACGATGCCGTTGGAATTGGTGGCTGGTGGAATACTCAATGAGATGAAAGGCCATTAACGTGTGTCCGCGAATTGCTCAGGGGGTGAGCTCGGGCCAGGTAATGAGACCTAACTCCTGCGTAACAAATGGCTTATGTAATTGGTGACCCGAGGTTTTCGTCAGTCAGCCATGCACTGAAAGAAAATTCCTGAGCAAACCTCGGGGATGAGACGGCGTTACATACGCCCACCCCATAATGTGGGATGCACATTCATTTTTGTGGGTATACATTCAAACACCGTTCATTGTTACAAGACGGAGTAGCATGTCAGTGCAGGGCTGAATGCATTTGGGCCTGCATGCTTGCGTTGTGACGGCATGGAACTGCCCAGAGCGGGCGAGAGCCGCACAAGAAACTTGAAAAGTGGCATGTCGGCACAGAGCTGAATACATTTGAACCGAGACGAGGTTGCCCTACATACCTGTGTTGTGACAATATTGAACTGGCTAGGGCGAGCGAGTACATCGAACGCATAAAGACAGCAACGGCGATGCTTTTCATTCTTGCTTGTGCCAGGATGACATGATTAGGATCGATCATCATGTGACGGGATCGCTTGAGGCAAGTCCAAACTGCAGAGAGAGAGAGAGAGAGAGAGAGAGAGAGAGAGAGAGAGAGAGAGAGAGAGAGAGAGAGGAGAGAGAGAGAGAGAGAGCCGAGCCGAGGCCGAGCCGAGCCGAGCCGAGCCGAGCGCGAGCCGAGCCGAGGCCGAGCCGAGCCTAGCCGAGCCGAGCCGAGCCGAGCCGAGCCGAGCCGAGCCGAGCCGAGCCGAGCCGAGCCGAGCCGAGCCGAGCCGAGCCGAGCCGAGCCGAGCCGAGCCGAGCCGAGCCGAGCCGAGCCGAGCCGAGCCGAGCCGAGCCGAGCCGAGACGAGCCGAGCCGAGCGAGCCGAGCCTCAGTTGCCCGTGTCGGCAGACTCCTGCCCCGGAGAGACAGGCCCATTATGATTGCCCGCGGACAAGCGTGACGCCAGTTGGCTGATTTCAAGCCGGAAGGCGCGGACACATGGTTTCAAACTAACCATGAATAGGCATTTTACCATTGTGAAAGGATTTACCGATCGGAAACGTGATAAAAGTACGCTAACCCCCAAGTGACACCTGGTAACGTATGTATTTAACGTGCTCTCGTAGACCAGGGTCTTACAAGGAAATTTCAAAGATTGCATGAAACCGTCTCGAAACTTTAAGTTCCTCATCTCCAGAGACAGACTGGAGAGCTCTCAACCTCAAAGTCTCAAAATTCAGAAACATATTGGAGAGCATCCGTCAATGGCCATGTGATAGGTATGACGCGTGGGAAGTTT
>NW_023596782.1:0-11153 GCF_011947565.3 Pollicipes pollicipes | reverse complement strand
TTTTGCCTGTGTTTGGGCATGTCGGTTACATTGATTACAGTTTTTGAGTGATTTCATTCATACATGTGGGTTGTATCGCCCGCGACTTGATCATCCGCGGGACTAGCGGCCTCAGTGAACCCCATACCTCCAATCACGTTTCAAAATGCAGCAACTTGGAAAGCACAGCACGAAAGTGAAGTTTCCATTTCAGCTGAGCGAGGGAAGGGGGCGGGAGCTTCAAGCCCTTAACTTAAGATCCAGCCCTTCCGACCGTAGGAGGAAAAAGTTGTGGAAAGGGATAAAACTTCTAAAATTTCCTCCAAAGTTCAAAAGAAGTCCACTTTGAGGCGAATCATAGAGGTTAGGTTTCATCTGGTTTCACGATCCGCACTTACTTTGAGAAACTACGCCCCTGGCACGGTACTTTTTCGTTACTCCGGCGGTACGCGGTACGGTACTTTTCGAACATTCATTTCCGCTTATTTGGTACCCCAGTAATATCATTAACGCAGAACGTCATACAAAAAAGGGTAACCAAACCCACGTAGTCGAAACAGCCAAAGCAATGGCCTGCAGCGAACTGCAGTTCGTTTGGCAATCACGTCATCATCAGCTACCACGTACATAATTCACCTACACTTCCTAGAGAAGCCGTATCCCATTCATCAACACTGGCGTTGAAAAAACGGGGTTTTTGGGCGGACGCTAGTAGTACCGGTATGTGGCAGTATATGAGCTGGGTGATGGTAGGGATAGTATGATTTTCTGAACTAACGTCTTGGAGCAACGTATTGTCCAATTTTCAAGAAAATCGTGTCATTGGAACCCATTTTTGGAAGGCCTGAAAAGTAAGTGACGTCTACTTATATAGCACCGCCGCTTCTCCATCAACACCACCTTCGACCCATCAGCGGTCCGTAAAAACTCATTGAAAAGACGAATTCTGGCTTTGATCCGCCGGGAATGGGATGGTCATGATACATCAGCTGTGTCAGTCTGGACATCAGTGTGGTGTCATCAACTTAACAAATTAACAGTGCCGCAGGCCAACGGTTGCCGTCGTTGCGTAATTAATGTCTTTGAGGTAAGATGATAACATGGCTTTTAGATGTCTCTGTTTTATGCTCATTTATGGCATTTCAGTCTTAAACATCAATTGACCTACAATGTATTCTTGCAGTATGAAGTGTAAGTGTTGATGACTGCAGATCTTGTTTTTGTTGTCACTCACAGCTAATTCTATGAATTTGGTTTTGAATATTTTGAGCCAAAGTTGTGCTAGTTAATTCATGCAAATAACAACTCAAAATTATTGGTGAGCCAACTCAAGAATCTGGAACAAACTGCAGTTTTACATAGCCCTGTAGTATTATTGGCACCTCACGCTTTTCATTGTTTACAGGTCAAAGCCGAATCAATGCACCGATTCAGGAGCTGATGACAAGAATTGATTATCAAAATGCTGAAGTCAGGCTGGCTGCTCACCTGTGTGGTGCTAGGGACAAGCATTTGGATGACCTTTGGCAAGACCTGTGTAAAGGTTCCAGGCCATGTTTGCACCTGCAAGCTGGAAAATGGAACACTTATTAGCTTGGATGCCATCAGTGGATCAAAAGCCCAGTGTATGTACATCTTCATCAATGCATTCAGATATGTGTATTATTTGATACATACTGGCCTAACAATGTGTAAATTGCATTTCCTTCTCAGGGTCTTCAGTCATTTCAGTCATTGTTTATGTGTTTATAACCTGTTGAACAAGTGACCTTGATTGAAGTAAAAACCTGGTGGGAAAATTTGTAGGGAATTACTTATGTTTTTCTGCTGTCTGTAAACTCCCGCTTTAGTACACTGGCCTTTTCACTCCTTCCAACCTTGAGACCCAACCACCATGCACAGGTTCCAGGCCAGGGCACATGCATGATGGTGATGTAACCCTTGTGTAACATAATTCATCAGACATGGTTTGATTTCCTTCTTTTGTGTGTATACAAGCACAGGGGCTGTTCATAACTTTACAAACTTATTTTTGTCTATTTTCAACCATTCTTTCCCCTGTTTGCATACTGCTTATGTTGCAGAAAATGCTCTTCCTCCCAGGTTACTCAGCATCATTTTGTGTGAAGTGGAACACCTTAATAAGGTTATATTTGTTCAACTCCTAATTGAGCTATAAGTGGGAAGAGAAGCATGTTTTGCTTGCATGCCACAATGCCTGCAATACCTGACTTCAATGTCATGCAACATTTTATAAAACCTGAGCATGATTCACATCCACGCTTGACCATAATGTTGCGCTGCCACTGTCAAACTTATGTTGAGCTGCTATTGAAGATGGCCATGTTGTGGCCCGACAGGTCTGTGGAGGTCGCACACAAGTTCAGTTTTCCTTCACCTGTGGAGGCTTGTCGACACTCCACGTGATCCATTTGTCATCGCCTTTTCACGGATATTGCATCATGTTCACGCTCACTAGTCTGCCAGTACCAGGCTACGCCACTCTGGAAACACTTTTTTACATTTCAGATCCCCTTCCCTGAATGACAAATGGAGCATACTTCGGATGATCATAACGGATTGCCTCGCTAACATGGTTTCTGCGAATGACGCCCAGTTGTGAGCCTCTCGCAAAACTGCAGTTTCAAACAAGGTTGAAATGGAAAAACATTTTTCCGTTCAATAATATGTTGTGGAACAGTTTCTTATTTTGAAAATAAGAACCTGACAGCGGAAACCCACATTTAAGCGGTCAAAATCCGAGGAGGAATCACGTTTTAGGGGTAGGTTTGGTCAACGTAATGAGCTGAGCTCTCGGACGCTGGATATGAGGAACCGTGCAAGCTCGGCTGGAGTTCCAGGAGCCCAGACGTTAGCTCATCGCCAAGATGGAGGAGGGGGTTCGAGCCCCTTCCTCCCCACCTCACCGGCGGTCCCATGATCCCACTGGACGCGACGTGATCCCTGGACGTGAAACGATCCTAACCTTGTCGGCACGCCCGTAAACCCCAATCATCATCGTCACGTCCATGCTCCGCTCATGGTTATGGTTGTAGGCGCTATGGCTCGTGGTGCCCGCCCTTCCTGCCAGGGTGAGAGGCAGCGACGCTGTATAGCCTGAGCAGCTGAGGGCGTCGTAAAGCCCCTGTGGCGACGCAGATCGCTAGGTCCACATTTAGCTCGTGGTGCTGGCCACTGCGCGTGAGATAATCTGTTGAATAATTTTTGGAGCATGCGTGTTGGTTATGGCCAAGTGCATCGTACCCTTCCATCGAGTTAAGTCTGTGACTAAGGGGGCGTAATGGCCGATTAGTTTGCTTAGACTTCCACGTGAGGCCGGCTTCGAATCTCGGTTACACCATGCCCCTGAGCGCTGTTACGGCCAGTGCAGTCTCGCTGCGGCTTCATGAAAGGAGCGTGACGACGTGCGTTGTGCCCCTTTTGTAAGAAGCATGTGACCTAATGTTCATATCATAGTGCAGGTTTTACCATCAATTTCTGGCTTATTGCCTGACTTTCTGTGTTCATTGCTTGGTGTCGTCGTCCTCCCCCCCCTAAAGTTCGAGGCGATCGTTCAACTGGCCGCCATACGCCAAATTCTCCACCGCCGCCACGCTCGCGACGCCATTGGCCAGCCTTTCCGTACGTCATCGTTTGCCTGCCGTGCTCCAGGTTCGCGGACGTCGAGGAGGTGAATCACACCAGCGCCGACGGCCGGCAGTACCTTACTACTACGACCCGTGTCGCAGCTTCGCCCTGCCGCAAGCCAACGGCGTCTGCACCGGAGTCTCGGTAAGAGCCGCAGCGTCTAGAGACGTCCTCGTGGCGGGGCGACTTGCGACCGGAAGGTCTCGGGTTCGGTTCCGGATCGCTGCATATTTCACGGGCGTTTAAACGTTCCACGGCGCGATTGCGACGTCAGATCATACGTGTCGTGTTGATCTCTGTCGCATGGGCTAGGCGGGTGTTGACGCACGTTCCCCGATCCTGTAGTTCAGAGGGTCAAACAGGGGGCAGGAGCAGATTAGGTTTATTTGTACCTTGAGCCTGATAAAAGTTCCCATTGTAATACTGTGACCAAACAGTGTGGTACCTTAATTTATGAGGCAATGATGGCTGTTGATAGTTACCTCCCTTCAGTCCTGTGCATTGAGCATGCGCAATAGGACAAAGGTTCACCAGATGCTTTGAATTATTCAAGGCAAAAGGTACTGTATGAAAGCCTTATGGGGGCGTCCGTCCCCATAACTCAGGCGATTGGAGCGCCTGCCTGCCAATCCAACCACCCGCGGCGGGGTATAGTCGGGTCACTCCAGAGGCTCGCCATTTTCCCTGCGACTGGAATGACCTACAGCCAGCGACAGAGGTCGCGCTAAGGGTCAGGTGATGACAGAGGTTGACGCGGACCGTGTTGGGCATCACGGCGCGTTTGCCCTTGGCGGATAAACTCTGCTGTTGACCCGTAATTTCACAGTCTGGGATGGGGTTGCGACTCACACAAGGAACACTGCTCAGCGCGGGCAATGGTCCCTTAAAACCATCCGTTCAAAAGTGTTGACAAAAAACTGCCTTGCAACACACTGTGAGGAAAAGTCCGGAGCGGAGGCCATGCGGCGGCCTGCGACGCACGCGGCCGGGCTGGCGTGGGGTTGGTGATGGACACGAGACGTTTCGCTTGTGGTTTGAAACAGCGGTCACTGGATGTGGCGGACCCTGACTCGGTGTAGAGCGGTTCGTTGTGTTTGTGCGTCTCAGAAAAGTCTGACATCTTAAAGGGGCGTGCTGCCGACCAAAACACCAAACCGAAAACGGTCCCGGAGATCCAACCTTCGCCTCCGCCTCAGGTGTGTCAGAAGGACGTCGCCAGCAACGCCTACTACAACCTGGGCGAGCTGGGCGACACCAAGTTCGGCTGGGACGAGACGCGCGATCTGTTCTACATCAGCTACAGGGGCTGTGACGGCCAGGACTGCAGGTCTGATGCCGCTGACGGTCGTCAGCAGCTCCGCTGACGGTCGTCAGCAGCTCCGCTGACGGTCGTCAGCAGCTCTGCTGACGGTCGTCGGCACCTCCGCTGACGGTCGTCAGCAGCTCCGTTGACGGTCGTCAGCAGCTCCGCTGAGGTCGTCAGCAGCTCCGCTGACGGTCGTCGGCAGCTCCGCTGACGGTCGTCAGCAGCTCCGCTGACGGTCGTCAGCAGCTCCTCCGCTGACGGCCGTCGGCCGAGTCCCCCGCCACCGGGGGAGCATGTTTAAGACGCAGTGTGCATTGTTAGCAGATGTGTCTTCTCCTATGAACGCCTGATGGCGCAACGTGCCTTGCAGTTTTCCACGCTGTGATGCGTAAATGACCTACGTGATTGACAGTTGTTTTCTGGTTGTGTTTTGACCATAACGCGCGCACTACTTCGGAAACAATAGTTTATATGGTGAAACGCGGCGAAATGCGTGTCATTCGCTGCATGCATGAGTCTAAAAACCTGTCATGTCACGTCTGTCGGTTGCATATATGTTTCAGTTTAATTAAAGTGCCGTTCGTGTTGCAGACGCACCAACGTGTCCTTGCGGTGCGACTGGTCGCGCGGCGATCCCATGCTGGAGGTGTTCCGGCAAAACGGGGGCACCCCTCTGGAATACGTGAGTGGATCGAGTTAGATCGTTGCGTGATGACCACTGATGCGGCTATTTCACTTCCTTTAACGACATGTTAGGGGGAGGGGGGGGGGGGGGGGCGCTGCGAGGCGAGCCAGTTGTCCACGCTGCTGCCGCCGTGTTCCATCACGGGGTGGCAGGAGTTGCGCTCACACCACCATCCAGATCCATTCCCTTCATTGTGTTCATATGGCCGTGCTCGGCATCGTTTTCCGGGTAGACGTGGGCACCGGCAGAAGTCATCTTCAGGCCACTGATCAGTCCGCGGCCCTATAACGCTGTCTTTGTCGCTAGGACCGCTACTGCTTGCTTCCCTCCCACAGGGCAGTGCGAGGTCCTAAAATGCCGCTTTAATTGCTAGTGACGCTATCACGTATGGGCGTGCCCTAAAACCGTGCTCATTTCTCACAAGTCTCACAAGTCGTCATCATCGTGCCCACAAATCATAATCGATATACAGCACCTCTGCACGTCCGACTTCTTTTGTGTGGGCTCGCTCTTCCTGAGAAGTGTTAACACTTGCGCCGACGGTGTGGAGCACGTCAAGAAGTGTCCTTCAGGCGCCGACGCCCGCCAGCGGGCACGGACGCCGCCATCACCCCCTCTCACCCCCCCCCCCCCCCACCCTGGCAGAACATGACGCTGACGTCGCGCTGCGCGTGCCCGGCCGGCTGTGCCGAGGAGCGACACCCGACCCGACTGAGCGGCGGCGCCGTGTTCCTCATCGTGCTGGTGGCTGGCGCCGGCTTCTACCTGCTGGTCGGCGTCGCCTACCGCAGGATCGTGGTGGGCGCCACCGGCTGGGAGGCGCTGCCGAACAGGAGGTTCTGGGCCAGCCTGCCCGGCCTGGTCCGGGTGAGTGGGGTGGTCGCCCCCCCCCCTTCAGGGAGGGATGGCCGGATGTGACGTGGAGTCCGTCTGGCGCTGCGGTGTGCTGGCACAGGGTTGTCAGGTTGAGTGATGTGGTGAGTGGAACACTCTTCGGGGTGGAGTCTGAAAGGAAGACCTTGAGCGGACGACATGACATGAAGGCGAAAATGACCTGTTGCCAGCTCATAGTGACATGGCGTACGCACGCGCTTCCATCTGGTTTAAATACTCTGTCCTGCCCACCCTACCCCTTCCTTTCACAGAAGGAACCCTGTCGACCCCCCCCCCCCCTCCCCCTCTTCCCAGGGAACGGTTGTGGCCGTGGAGCCACACGTTTTTGCAGGACGCTGTCGGTACCGCATCACGTGTCCAAGGACTGACCTGGCGTGAGATCAGATCAGATCTACGATCAGATTACATCAGATCACACCAGATCAGATCAGATCAGATCACATCAGATCAGATCACATCAGATCAGATCGGGGCCGCCAGTTGGCACGGGGTTAGCATCTGCACAACCAGTCATCATTGCCGATGCTTCTTAGGAGGGGTCACTGTTGCCGCTTGAGAGAAGTCATGAAGCCTTTGCGAGGGGAGTGGAGGCGTTATGGGAGGGTGTCTTGGTCTTAGAGTAGGGCAGGTGAACCTGGGAATTATGGATGTCGGTGAGAGGAAAGAAAGTAGATGGAGCTGCACCGGAGGGCGCGAACGAATGAGTATGGGACGGGTGGTGAAGGACGGGGAGAGGGAGGAAGAGGAGCGTGGTGTGAGATGGGACCGAAGAGGAGAGACCAGGGAGGACGAGAGAAAGGGAGAGGCAGGAGGGAGTTCAGAGAGGATGCTCGGTAAGACGTAGCCACGGATGTAAGCCGAGGGGGTCGGGTGGGCAGGGCGTAGTATCAACCCTGGATTCGGGAGGATGTGTACGCCATGTCACCTGCAGCTGATAATCGGGCCATGTTGGGCCCTCATTCATTATACACCTGTCGTATCAACCCTGGATGCGGGAGGACGTGTGTACGCCATGTCACCTGCAGCTGATAATCGGGCCATGTTGGGCCATCATTCATTATACACTGCTGTCGTATCAACCCTGGATTCGGGAGGATGTGTGTACGCCAGGTCACCTGCAGCTGATAATCGGGCCATGTTGGGCCTTCATTCGTTATACACCGCTGTCTTCATCATGGACCTCAAGTAGCTTGGCACGCCGACCGTTTTCAGTCCTCGCATCCAACGCTCTCGTCACCGCAGCAAACTGTTTTCCCAGGACGGCGTCACGTTCTGCATCACCTGCCGAAGGGCCGACACCACCTACGATCAGATCTGAAGGCACCGGCCGGCAGGCCCTCAGCATCGGCGCCTCCAGTCACCGCTGCCGACGCGCCGGCGCGGCGGTGCTTCCGCTGCCAGTGCCGGACGACCGGATGGTCGGAATGGCCCACCTGTGCAACCAGTCAACCGCTTTACGGCATCAGCGAGGAGCGTGACAGCGCGGGAAGCTTCGACGTCGGCGGTCTTGAGAAAGTGCCTTCGGGAGTCACCGGATGTGTAGGTTATGTTGGTAATGCTGTGGGCACGTCGGGCGCGAGTCTGGGTTCATATGCGTTGGGATGGGCTCCACCTCCTCTTATGTGCGGTACGGCCACGTGATATCTGCTCGTGATGAAGCGTGCGGCTCAGTCCATCCTATGGGACAACCGGTATGGGGATGCGCGTGAGCCGTTGGAACTCACTGGGCCGCCAGTGTTGTGTGCGGCCCTCGGCCGGTTGGGTGTGAGTTACGTCGCTGAACGCGGGCTGCCGCTCGCCAATGTGTACGTGAGACGCGGCCTGCGCCTCGAAGGCGATGGACGAGGACTGGACGCCAGCTCAGGAGATGCTCCGCGCCTCGAGAAATCGCACGCCGTTGTCGAGGGCGTAAAGGGAAGCAAATGCCCGGTCGCATGTAATCGCCGCACGTATGTGTAGTGCGGAGGTGGGCACTGACGTTTTCCGTGCGGGGGTCGCGTCGCTGAGCGTGACAGCTGACGGCCACAGGTGAAACAGTCGGACTCGCAGCTCCCTCGCGGGAAGCCTATAACTTGTCTTCGTTGGCCGGATGTTGATTGGGGGATTTATGTGGCGACTCGTTGCCGTGACGTTCGTGGGATGTGCTGGCGGAGCGACCTTGACCTCCAACGGCTTCCTGTGGCGCGAGTCTGGTGTTCGTAGCGTTCATCAGTACCGAGGCTTGTTGAGTGCCTTGCAACGACACTGTGATGGCGTTGTTATTCGCAGCATGGACGCGAGGCCTTAATAACTGCGAGCATTCCAAGCGAGGGAAACCGTCTCAAAAATCCATCACATCACATAATCTCTGTTTTATGAGGCTCAAATTGCAAATAAGATGCAACCCTTGTGACGATCTCTATGCTAGCAATGAGTGCACAGAGTTATGCACCCAAGACAATAAATATGGCTTGGCAAAACAATAAATATACCGGTGTGGCACCATGTAGGATGATGTGCCCTGTGTCCGCCTGATGGCGCAGTTTATGTGGCTTCCTGAGAGTGGTAGCGTTTGTTCCGTGGGATTATCGCCTGACGGCTCGCGAAATGTGGGTCTTCCTGTGACGTCACTGATCTGAATTACAGTACGCATGCGTAATCTCCGTGCTCTCAAATGGGAATGTTCGTGAGGTGGTGATTTGCGAATGCGGCCTGCTGTTTTGTGTAGTTCTGGCGGTATTCTGCGCGTACCATACAAGCGTTTATTACAATTTCGTCTTCGTGTTTTGTTTTTGTGTTGGCATCCTCTTGGCGAATGAGTAGTCACCAGGCACCCTAGCCCTAACCCCTCCCGCGAGACGCCACCATTCCTGCGTGGCGTTGTTAAGAGCTCCTTTGATCCTGTGGGCGCATCTCGAGGAGTCTATTTGGAAAGATTACTGAGCTGGGCATAGTTAATGAGAAGTTGTCATATTTGGACCAGCTTGTTTGCGTGGAATGGTATACTTCTGGGTCACCTATAGCCCTTCCTCAGCCTTGGTCAGACGGTGGTATGAGGATCGCAGGCAGGCACGCGTGAAAGGTGTGCTGCTGGCGTGAAGCCAACGGAGGGTATACGAAATTGAGTAAGCCCGGACGCAGTCGGCGGATCTGGGCCAAATCTGAGTCGTGCATGCAGGTAACCATGTCCGGTTCAACACATGACGTTTCGTTGCATTGCCTGTTACGTATGTCGAAACATCGTACAACTACCGTGAAAAATGTCGCAAATAACTCGGAATATTGCACTTTTCAGTTACCGAAGAGATATACAACATCCGGGTTTTATGTTGATTTGGAGTCATGGACCGCTGAGGGATTTTTTTGGCTTTAAATCTCACGGTATTTGCAATGTTGCAATTGCAGCATTGCTAATTACATCGTATAACGCGTCGTTGAAACACGAAGCTGGAGGAATTGATACCACAAAACTGCCCAGAAAACTATTTTTAATGCGATACCTGTCAAACAGCAAACGCTGAACATACCGGGTGCTTGTAATTTTGATATCTGTAACCGCGTTGTTGGAGTGCATGAAACGTCCAACAGATGTCTCCAGTGTTCGCACGTAGGCAGAAAATCTCCCCTCCGAGGTTTGACACGGGGTGCGGACAAGAGCGTGGTGCGACGCTGACGTGGGCCTGTTTTTTATCCGGAGCTTATCGCAGGGCCAGGCGCGCCCGTGCCTCGTGAGCCAACTCCAAACCGAGACATTACACATGGCCTCGAGAACAGCAGGGGCGGAGTGGACATGATGCCTATCATCGCTGCCAGACCATACGCTGCGGGCAGAGCTGATCAACTGGAGGGTACAGGAACGTTCGGGGTGGCTGTCTGTTTAGCATACCACGCTGGGCTATGCCAAGTAAGAAACTAGCTAGAGTTGAGCTCACCACAGGGTACCATTTTGGCGAGCAAGAAACTAGCTTAAGTTGAACGAACTAGAATGCATGATTTTTTAGAACTTTAGGCTAGTTTCCGGTATTTGCTCCATCATCCCATTTTTTAACATAAAGGTAGAATGGTCGTTCGTCTTCACCGCCTCCCACCCCGCCCCCCCCCCCTCACCCACTATTTTAAGGCAGGTCCTTTGCAAAGGACAGGGGTCGTTACAAGCTTGATGTACAAGAATATACGTGCGTATTGGATTAATGTTAAGGATACGTGTACCGCATTGAATTATTCAAAGACTGGAGTGACTACATTGGATGTACCTAACACTACAGCGCAGGACGTACGTGAGATTGCGATTAGTGACCCCGCACGCCGCACAATCCGCACTAGATGGGACGTGCGAGCACCACGGGCCAGTCTTTCAGCATCCGCCATTCAACGCACGTCGCACCAGCGGCGTACTCGGACGAACTTGACCCGGACCACTGACCTTGAAGGTCAAAATCGTGCTCAAGACGGGGAACTCCATGCCACCAGAAAATTACCGGCCAGTTTTAGACTTCGCAGCCAGAATATTCACCACATCACAGTTGCCGAGCAGATATTTACCATCCCTTGCATAACCTTTTTACTCGGAGAACTGATAATTGCAAATTACGCAGGCACGTGACACTTAAAAGGCTTCTGACGACTACAAATCATGGCAGTTGAGTCGGCTCGTTTTTCGTG
>NW_023596781.1:38775-139250 GCF_011947565.3 Pollicipes pollicipes | reverse complement strand
AATCTGGCCACGAACGACAACTGCGGCTTTTCGTGATCTCATCAGCCACCTCACGAATGTCATTCAGTCAGCCTATCATCCTTACTGCGACATCCTTACAGCCGGGGCACCGGAAGTGCGGCATTATAGCTGTTAATTATACTTCAGATCCTAGATTGTGAACGTTTTAGGAGAAAACGCTTAGTGCAGGGCATATAGCGGATTATTTTTAGATCAGTGACCGCAAAGAGTTCAAGAGACTTGTAAGATATGGAAGACATGGGCTTCAAACAGGAATACACCTGAAACGTTTTCATTTTAAAGCGTTCATCTACGCTGTCCTCGTCCTACTCACGTACGCTACGCTCGTCCAAACTCACGTAATTTGCACGGAGAAAGAAAAACATAGCTTACTATCTTCGTAACCACGCATAGCCGTAAAAAGGGTCACTGAGAGATGTACCACCATCTGATAGAGACATGCTAATAAGAGTAACGGTCATATCATCATATGTCAGCCAGGCTGGGCTTCGTGATGCTGCCGCAAGTACAGAGCAGTAGCAGTATTGCCGAATACATTGAAATCTCCAGTCAATAACCTGCAGGGCAAGCAAAATGCGAAAGCAGGGTATGCGTCCTGTAATAGGAACAGGGAAATGTGTGGCCTTTGCTTGTGCAAACTGCGTCACAAGCGTCTTTGACCGGCACTATGTTAGTGTTAGGTTGACACGGCAGCCCGTTTGCCAGCGTCACAGATAGCGCTGCCTGCCAGTGTTCTGCGCGTGCTTTCCTGTAGATTTCAGGCACAGCCGATAACAATCAATGCCCATGGATCGCCTCACTTTGCATGACAGCATCAGCCTTTATGCAAAGCGTGGTGTCGCCTTAGAAATTGGCTTCCGTGCAATCAAAAAGATATTCAATCTAATGTCTAATAGAATATATATATATATTATATATATATATATATATATAAATGCATCTAATATAACGTAATGTAATATGCATCTTATACAATATATAATGCAATCAATCTAATGAAGTCAAGAAATGCAAAAAGCGATCCAGTTGCCAAAATATGACTTATATTCCAACAATTTTGCACGCCATTTATTGCAAGAGAGCATAAACCTTGCACGTGTGATATAAGCTAATAAGCTAATTCGCTTTCTTAAAACATACCATTGTAATGGTACTTTCCAAGATCAAAATGCATTTTAGGCTGTATACATGACACAGTAGTCGATGCCTGGTCATGTATATCGCGTTTCAAGTTAAAAGTCACTTTCAGAAACACTGTGATTTTCTATTTAGTAACAGGTTTCTTTATCATCTCAATCTTTGAACATTTTGAACATTTTATAGTTATAATTAGTGTTAATGTGCTAAGCAAAACGCATACACAATGGCCCCTGAATAATGCCTGCAATTTACTCCCAGTCAGCAATTGGTGTGCTCAAGACACCAACTAAATGGTTCGTAGTCCGCAACAATAGTTCCAAGACAGCGAGTACTTGTTCTGTGTTTAGTTTCCTTACTTGCACTTTTTTACGTTTCAAACGAAACACTCTGCATAAAAGTCACATGGTCGGTCCGCCATACAGAAGCCTGCATACCATATAGTACCTAAATATTAATCCCGCGACCGGCTGGGGCAAGTTGGCTTCACGCTGCGACTCTTCGAGCATAGTTCAAGGACAAACGCCTACAGTAGTGTTGCACTTTCAGTACCTGTTCATCTATCAGTTTGGTACCCTTTATGCAATTTTAAAGTTTTGATCTGCCAAATTCAATGACATCGGTCAGGTGAAATAGTGCAGTTTTTTAAAACTTTGACCACTGATGCCTTTTTTGCGCGGTATTTAACAGTGCTCAAGCCTGCTATAGAAATAGAACATGACGGTACCTTTCGTTGGTATATTTCATGTTCTTCAAAACTAGAGAGGTCAGTGACCTATTGTGAGGCTATTTTTTGCTATTTTTCCCGTGAGTAATGTAAGTTTGTACGCACTTTTGTGTAGCTTTGGTGTTTGTATATGATAAAAAGAATGTCAACTCACATGCGTACCCATGGTGTGAGCACAGAGCAGATGACGGTGCTCTGAAGTAACTTTGGGCGCAGAATTCGAATATTTCATTGAAAACATGCCGTAATAGCATTATAATGCGTAATAGGGTCACACTAGGTCACGTGAGAACATGCAAGGTCCTATGAGGTCACCCAAGGTCAATGACCTCTGTTGTTAGAAGTTGTTAGTAGAAAGTTGTTGGTAGGTGAGATGAACGAGTGCGACACATGCAGCCACTTCTATATCGTGATTGTAAGATTGTTGGCGTACCATTGCATGAACCAACATGCCTGTCATAAGTTTGTTGCAAATACATTTCCAAGCGTCTAACGGACTATATAAATGTATACATGAGCTATGCGACCTTGAGTGCCTGTGGATGTGCAACACACTATTTCTGACCACAGGAAAGCATTGCACTGGCAAATTAGACCCGATTGGCACTTCAAATCTGTTTATTTGAATGTTTAAAGAAATTGACCTAAGATGACCTCAGCTGGTCTCTAAATCAGTCTAAAATGGTGTTTTTGTGTCTAAAATATTATTGACCTATAGCGGCACCTAATGAAATAAACTTAGTCTGAAGCATATTGTGAACGAAAACAAAAAAGTATTTTTCTTGTATGTTATTGGTAGACCAATTTTGAACGGTGACCTGACCTGCCCCGACCCTTGTGTGGAACAAAAATGGTCTAACGGAATCATACAGTCTTAACGCCTACTTTTGTGCCTTCAATATAAAAAACTTCACAACAATATCTTTGTTTTCCTCATACGACGCCTGGAAGTTGGCGATCTCAGGGGAAAATCAACACCCCCGCTGTGCTTGGTTGTCATAGACACCCGGCCGGATGCAGGCAATCTACTGGGCAAATGCCGACACAATTGCGTTATTAAAAAATCAGCGGACATTTTTCCCGTTGTCTTTGAATATAAGCCTTGACTTACCACAAGTTTTATGATGACAGTATGGACACTTGGTCATAGTTCGGTCGCACACCTGCGTTCTAACAACGACGCGCGGAATCCTGCTAGAGGAGCGTCATTTGACGGCAGGAATGTCCGACACGCGCCTTTGGATGTTGTCGAAAGGTAAGGATTTTGAGTATGCCCACCTAAACTGGCTCATACGCGGAGACTGGAGCGCCATAGCCTGGCCTCAAAGGTCGCAACCTGACTAAAAATGAGAGCAGATTTTTTGGATAGCTTAGACGATGATCAACGCATCGGTCGTTTGACTGTCATCCAACCGTGTTCAGTATGCCTGGTGCCTGTAGTGAAACCATATATCACACGCTCCATGAGACCTTTTGGCGGTAGTGGTGCTTTCGGGAACTGACTAGTCAACCATTTAACCTAGAACAAAAGGAATATCTCCAAAACTGTAAGATAACAAGGAATACGCAGGTGCTTGCGGAGCCACTTTAGTTAAATAGTTTGGAAATTATACCGGCGATAAAACTTTGTGCTATCTCCTATATGAACAGATTAAGGTGGTTAGCGTGACCTGGAAGGTCACCTATCGACTTGGAGCCAAGAATGGTATATTTAGGTAGCTTGGCAACGGACGACAAAGTTTGCTGTCCCGATTTTCTATCCTTCTTCGTTCAAATGTTAGTAGGGGGTCCTGTCAGGCCCCTATCGTCGTGTGAGAGTGTAAAGGTGATTTTGTCGGGTGAGGGTAAACACGCGCCCGGGTGGCCGGCTGGATTCCCTTCGCACGGGGGTCAATTTGACCCCCCCCCCTGAGATCTCGGAAACTAAGAGAGCTATAGGCATCAAATTTACAGCGTGTGTTTTACTATACATGAATACACTCAGGTCAAAATTTAATGTTCCTAGGTCATAAACTTCGGGTCAAAAAAGGTCAAACATGATCAAATTCCAGGTCGGTCTCCAAAGTGCCTCCAGAACCTACATAACCGTTTTTAAGCAGAAGGTCTCATGCTCATTTAAGGTCAGTGACCTTTTCTGACCTTTTGAAGGTCATGATAACCAAAATCATACAAGCTGCTGTGAGTTTTACATTTGAATAAGCGACAAAGATTACGCTAGGCAGTATGTCCCGAAAAAAAAATGTTGACCTGGATCATTTTAGGTCAATGACTTATTTTGACCTCTAAGAAGTCCATTTAAGATGCATGATACGGTTCCTGCTAGCAATAAATTCAAAATAAGCACCAGAAACTACCCCACATAGTAAGCCCTAGGGTAATAAAACAGATTGGTGTTGACCTTGGTCTGATCTTCATGCCTGACCTGAGGTCAATGTGATTTGCTCATTTAACTGTTGTGTTGCCTAACAAAGCATCTCAGATATGTATGGCTTCGTCTAACACTCCGTTGTTGCATCAGATTGAACGATTCCCTAGAAATTGCTTTCGCTGAAACCGTGGCCTGACTGACCTGCCACAGGTCAGCGACCTTACAAGGTGTCAAGCGATCCACCATTCAATTGTCTACAGCCATGCAAAATTTGACGCGGCTACGCCGCGCCGTTCGGAAACCGTTGCGGAAAGCTTTCGAAGGATAAATTTTACCCCCACCCGAGCGCGTGTTAAATGGACGTTCCACGATTAACGATATTGAATCAAGCATCAGATATAAGGAAATAAGATCAGTTATAGATATTGGTGTATCTTTAAGTCGAAAGCACTGCTCTACGAAAAAAATCGTATTTTTAGTAAATATGCTCCTGAATACGCCATTGGTTGATTCCCTCATCGTACCTTGCACATTATTGATTGAGAGCCAACTGATGGCCGTTATATTTGGAAATCGTGCTCACGGACGCCAGACATTTATGACTTAATACATATGCTTGTGTTGGCCTCGACCACCGCATGGCCAATGTGATGACAGAATTTGAATGACGTTATTATTGTGTCATGGATGCCTGGGTAACCTCGAAATAGTCTGCACGGAATATTATCCTATCATATTATCCATATCCTCGCAGGCGTGTGGCTTAGGAACTAGAGGGGCTAGGAGGCAGGGCTGTGAAATGCGCTGAATGATCTTTAAGTTGGCTCTTTCAGTCTGAAAAACCAACAAAGGTGGAAACCCCTTTAACTATTCTTAATGGCAATGCATGTGCTGCTCTGACCCAATGTAAACTGAAAAAGACCATTGCAAGGCCTGCTAACAAATGTTAAAGAATGCGTGCGCCATAAATTGGCATATATTGCGTGCTATCCATTTCATCACAAAGGTTTGACGAAACAGCTGAACTTGATATAAAACGGATATTCAGCTACTGGTTTTCCGGAATATGAGTTCAAAGTTCTCACATAGAAAGAACGGCCTTCATAAGACCAGGATTATACGACGGTGTACGGATGAAATGCAGAGCTTTTCATGGTCGCAGTTGATATCCACGCTCTGGCGAGAGACGGCATCATTAGTAAGCGCACGACGTCACCTTTAACAATGCCGCTCTCGGGACGCAGGTACGCAGGCGCAAGCTGGACGCAATGATGGAGATACCATCTGTAAGCTGTTCAAAAAACGCAATTGCACTGCGATCTGCTCGCCCGTCCCCCCCCCCCCCCCCCATGCCACGGTACGTCCTGTGTCGACTGCTAGGAGGGTGGGGCGCCATGGGAGGTAACTAGGCCGCTGCCCTGGACCAAACATAGCGTCGCCCGCTCCCCGCCCCCCCCCCCCCCCCGCCCCCAGCATGCCACGGTACGTCCTGTGTCGATTGCTAGGAGGGTGGGGCGACATGGGAGGTAACTAGGCCGCTGCCCTGGACCAAACACAGCGTCGCCGGCTCCCATTATCTGATTCCGTGGATCATCCGAACGACCGCTTTGCTTCCGTTGACACAGGAATGTCGGCTGCTGCGACGAGCTTGGCGTGCTTGCGACGATCTTTTGTATTACCTCTTGTTTTGACATGTTGTTTCACGATACTTTGGATGTGTTGTTCCAAATCTTCATTGATGTTCCGTGAGCTGTGTAGAACCATCTTGGCTCTCGGCGACATTAGGACGAAGCCGAACCGTGCCGACAACATACCGCGAAGTACAGTAAGTTGTGAAGTACATGCTTCCTACAATCAGGGATGTAGCCAGAACCCTGATAAGGGAGGGGGGGGGGGCACAGGGTTGGCAAAGGGCCCCTTGATGGAGGAAGCACCCTATTTTTACCGGGTACAGTCCACTTGAGTGCGAGGCGCACGATGTTACATGTTTTGGTTGCTTTGTTACTGGAAGGTTCTTTAATTGGAACAGGTGCCAGAAGCTACAAGAAGATGCAATTCTGTGCAAACTTTGAGGTCAACTGATGGAACCGGGCGCTCAATGACGGCATAAGATAATTCGCTGGCGCTTTTCATTTTACAATGCTTTGGTTGACTCTATGTAAACTTTGTAAACTCAGTCTGAATTTTTTCTGGGATCTAGAGAAATATTGAGGCTTCGAAAATGCAGATTGTAGATCGAACTGGGACCACATATTGTCATTAATATGGCTAACTCACTTTCACCCGATAATGCTCGACCTTCACTCAGAACTGATTGGCAAGAAAAAAAGTACGTAACATAATTTTGAATACGCGCGCTGGCATGTCCTAGAAATAAGAGCCCACTTGCCCGGCGTTGCAGTTTACATGGGCCTCGCGGTGTCGACCCCTGAGAACTTGTCCATCAGCCCTATTGGAGTTTTTTTCTTTCTTTTTATCAGTCAATGCAGTCTTTTTTCCTCAGGCGTTCGTCCAAAACTGCCTGGAGGTGTAGACATTAAGCCGGTTACGTGGGAGTCCGGCGCAAAATATTTACTTTACACGGCTAATCGTAATCCCTTTCCTTGCGCCGGCGAAGCGCAAGGAAAGGAAAATGGATTTCATGAACAAGGACATTCACATAGTTGTGCATTTCTACGGTACCCAGAGAGGAACATCAGCATACAAGACACCCAGAGAGGGACAGAAGCATACACAACGAATCACATGGATGGTCGATCGGTGTTCATTGCCGCAACACGGGTTCCGTTGGCACGGTCAAAACAGGGGCCTTCGCTCGACTGATCGGTCGCGACCAGAAAAAAACAGATGAAGTTGCATTCGAATCAAAAGCGGAGACAGAGGTTTCACATTTTTATTCAAATTTAACACTTATTGAGAGTCTTATAAGAGTTTCCGCTGGTTTTAAACCTATAGTTGCATTTACATTAAAGCTGAGAGGGCGAACTCCGACATTGAATATAAAGTCAACGCCACCTTGCTTATGTGCCTTCTGATGTCCTAAAAAAGTCCTAAAAAATGTAATCCTATGTAAGCGGATAAGAAGCCGCATGTTTTTGCCGAATGGTGTGGTTTGCCAACCCTTCCCCTCCCACCTCCCTCATTAAGAGCTAAGGAGGCCGTCCAGTAACAAAATTCGGCGCGTCGTCGAAAGGCCGACTCACGGAATTACGCGCCGAATTCCAAAGCACGGCCTGTCGTAGCTGTGTGTATGTGGCTAAGATGAGCCAAGACTCCTATGAAACCAAAATGGATAAATTCTAAAGCTGAAATTGCGTTTATGTTTGCCGCTGTGCGTAATTGCAAGGTATTTTACGGATTGTTTACTATTGATAATGTAACAGCAGCAAGCAGTAATAAGAAACAACATCGGACAGCTCGTAGTTTTTGTGCTGGCAAACGGAGCAGGGTATAAGGTCACAGGCGAAACAACGAACATAAAATTGCTCTCGAAGCATAGGATGTCAGTAATACCAAGCTCAAATTATCATGGAGATTAGCACCACCTTAGCCTGAACCAGGCTACTGATGAAGGAGCAGAGGCGTCTAACCGGACCACATCGGGGCGTGGGTGTCGGAGATCCTCCGCCGACGCCCAGCCCGCAACGAGTTTTTAACAATCGCCCGAATTCGCCATCTTTCATAAATCGGACTAATAGAGGATTTGGTGCAACCCCCTGGCGTTTCCAAATTATTAAAGATAGAGCATATGAAAAAAACTGTTAGACTGGTCCCAACGAGATCTCCCGACTGCTACCACTTTTGTGTTGTGCTAGGCCAATGAATGACCCCATCAAGCCAGGTCAGAGTCCAATTTTCCAGAAAATCGCTATTTTCAGGCCTACAACACCGTACATACGAGGCTACGACTCGTATCGACAAAAAATCTAGGCAGACATGTTCCTTGTTCTTATATGAGTAGAAATGTGTGTGTTTGTTTGTGTTTTTTCTATTTGTATGTGCTCGTAAATCGCCGTGCAGTATTCATCAAAAACCGCCGTTGCCCTGAAAACAGAAAAGTTAGGAGAACGTTTGTGGTGTCAAATACGCAGAGTGAATTAGGACCCGCAAACGCGACGCGAACTACAACGCGTAACGCGACTACATAAGACTTCGTTAGATCACAATATACCTACCAGCATCGGAAACTAGCGGAATTGTGTCATATTGCTCTTCAGAATAATGCAACGACTTCACACCAGCATTTGCAGCATGTCATAGCGTCAAAGGATGGCGTTCAACGATGATTGCTAGACAAGCCAGCTGAGTAATCAATGAGTCTGCAGAGCATGGGGCGAAATCCCCGTTGCGGCAAGGAAAAATGGTTTGGAAAGTTAGGTTAGTTTAAGTTATGCTAGATTGGGATAGCATAGGTTAGGTTAGGTTAGGTTATGCTAGGCTAGGGTAGGTTAGATTAGGCTAGGTTGGGTTACTTGAAATCTCGGCAAATTGCCGGCCTTATTTGATTTGTAACATCACTTGATATTGAGGTGCACAGCAAAAAGAAAAAACTCCGCCGTCACTGCTCGTTGTGAATGGCGTGTCCGCGCCCGGTTAGTGGATGCATGACCTGTCCCTATTGTCGATCCGCGGTAATAATCATGCAATAATTTGGGAAAATAAGGCATGATATTTTGAAGCAAGAGCGTTGAGATTACAGCAAACATCGCAGGTAACTATCCTGGCAAATTCGATGATGGGTGTTTACTTCAATCGCAACCGCCTGCCGCACCGGAGATTTAGCGAACTGACCGGTCGATATGGTCTCAGTCAACGGAATCTAGTATGAAACCCTCATACAATACTGATATCAGAAGATGCGCAAGAAATTTTTGAACATCACTTTCACTTTTATTTGCTTCTATGTACGATACGATGACATTTAAAACGTTTAGTCTCACACCTGTCAATGTTGCATCGCCCCCCCCCCCCCCCCCCCAACCCTATCAAGGCGGGAGTTAACCTTTTCACAATCTCCGCGCTGCCGACTCGCAACGGAACCAGCAGAACTTTCGCGTGAGTCGGGAGATGTTTGAGGTCCCGCTGGCCAAGATTAGGCCGACCATTATCAGGCAGCCCGCCTGCTTCCGCGGGCCAGCTGGCGCTGCTCAATGCTGAGCCGTCGCGCTGAGGTACGTTTAGCACGGCAACTTGTCTGCGCAATTAATATTGCTTGCTTTCTCTCAGATTGAGCTGAAGGCTTAACATAATCGAATGAGTTGCTGAATCCTGGCGTATACCTACTTCATCGCGCTCTTCTCGTATTGCTGTTTCTCACCGAACGGCCGGGTAGTTTACCTCGCTTTGTTCGTCGGCAACTCGGCGCCAGGTTAGCGCCGAAGGCATTTGGCGCCGAACAGCTGAACAAGACGGCATTTTATGCCGTTCGATGGCAGCGAACGGGCGCCTCTCACTGGCCCCATAAATTCCGTCATTCGACAATTCGGCGACGCGCCGAATTTTACTAGTTGACGGACATCTTAACACTAGGCGGCGGCCAGCGGACGGGCAAAAGTGGTGGCGCATCTAAAATAGGTATCTGGGAAAGCTTTAGGACACCAACTGGTGCGTTTACCGCTAACAAGACGGTCCTGGGGTATATTTCACCAATGCGGTTTTTATATTGAAATTAGGAACGCATTACCATTTACAGCACCGCGAACTGGTGCTGGAAGCTGATGGTGAAAATGGAAGAGTAAAGGTAGACTCTCTATTCTCGTGTTGCTGTATCAGTTAAACTGTTCACAGAACATTCTCAATTAATGCAGGTGAAAAATGCATCCCACTTTAGACTTTGAACGGCGTAGATTTGTTTTGAAAGATTTTCGGAAGCATTATTTCGGTGTTATTTGCAGTGGCTAACGCCGTTCGGTTTTATGGAAATTACAACCTCGGTCATGGCTGCTGCTGCATATAAGATTGCAAGCGCGCAGGCCTAAAACTTCAAGATAATTTGTCCCGCAAGTCGATTCTGCAAAAGGATGGACGTACTCAGGAAAGCATGACCTAGTCCGTTCTATTTTTGACCTCATGTCGATCCACTCTGTTGAATACTAATGGGACTTATTGCGTTTTTTTCTGGCAAGGAGTCCCGCAAGTAACACACTGTAAAGTACATTATCGTACCTGACCAAGGGCTAAGCGGCCACTTCATCTCAACGCGTGCTGCCTACCGGCTACCATTCTGGCGACACAGGGGCCCTCAGGGTGATGAATCACACATTGCTCTTCTCGTTGACTCGGGAACCTGTCTGGCCGTTGCAGTTAGTCCCAGATCAACGCATGAGCCCCCACTAACGCAGCAAAGTTTCTCATCGCCGCAGGTAGTTTAATAATTGGCGGAGAAACTCCAGTGTTTGGCTTGACGGAATCTTGTCCGAAATGGACTGGTGGGCCAACCGTATGGTATTGGGCCTCGAATGGCTCAGGATTTCCATTGTTTCAATGTAACTCTCATGACAAGTTATCATATTTCCTTACATTGTTAGAGGGTCCCGACTAATAGTAGAGGCCCTCTGGCATTTGAGGTCTCGTACCTCTTCCTGTTCACCTAAATGCTACCCTAGCCGACTCGGGACCCTCGCGGGTACAGGGACACCTATTGGGCACCTTGAGCCCCCGACCGTCAAGTAGCTCCTGATTGCTGCATGGGCCCCGACCCAACGCAACGGTGAATCCTTGGCCTCGTCCCTGCTTTCGAAAAGAGCGGGTCTCTGGCGAAAAAGAAGTGCTTTGCATTATTCTAGGGGCCCCAATGGTGTATAGAGCACTCTGACTGGCATTTGAGGCACAGTTTACGGACGAATGTCCTTAATTTGATCCATCGCCAGCCCTTCAGGCCCTTCACCCTTCCAATTGGGTCCTGATCTTTGGTCCCGTTGAACAAGACCCTGGCTGACCCGGGACCATTTGTCGCGGTACTTAAACAGGTGGTCATTTGCTTGGCCGTCAGCCGCCATTTTCCCGGATGTTTCTGATTGATACGTCAGAGTTTTACTTCGTCTCAAGAGCGTCACTTATATACTTCCGGGGGTGCGAGCCCCCCCCCCCCCATGCTGAAATTGCGGCCCACTGCTCCTCTGCACCTCTCCCTCCCCTCCAATGAGTGTGACAAGGCATGAATACTGGATCAAATAAATGTAGAAAGCAATGCATGACATGCTGGTGCACCACGCATCTCAAGACATCACTATTGGTTTCATGTTCATTTCATGCCGCATAGTGTCCTCTAGGTACCTTGCCTGTTTCTTCTTTTTCCAACTTCTTCATATGATAGACCAGTCTACAAATATCTGAGGTTTATGAGGAGATACCACCTGGATCGGGACAAAAAAAATATACACGAGCATCTTATTTCATTACACGAGCATCATCTATATCATTATACGAGCAAGGGCGAACCGAAACACACAAGCGCGGCTGAACCCAAAGGACTCGATGGCACGCACCAACCACGGAAAGAAATCCTCCCGGGAATGCTAGTTTTTACCACAAGAGAGCTCTATCTAAACGTAGCTGACTAAGTGACGTTGCTCAAAAACATTGTGAAGCTGTTCAAAAGCAAGCTGCTCTGCATTTATTCTCATGTCCTAATATCAGCGTGGTGCTGTGCTTTTTCAAAATGTCTTCTTTAAGTTTGGTATGTGTCACACGGCAACTCAATTGCCGCGTCAAATTAGGCTACCATGTGTATGGCTGGCACTTTGTTACTTTCCGGGTTGTCAGTTCCACCTCCCCAATGCTGACTTCAGCCCCCTCAATGCTCTATTAAGTCCCTTCCTAGTGCATATGAGCGAAAAGGAATACGAGCCAATGAAATGCAGCAAATGTTTGCATTGCTGGTACACGAGGTACCTGAACGTACCCCCTGCCAATATCATCATTATTATATATGATCATGGTCACTATCCGCATCGGCTTGAAATGAAAAGTCATTTCTGAACGTCGAAACAATTTTGAAAACGACCAATTATTACTACTTAGTTTGATTTTGACGCCTGGGGTATCAAATCAAAGCTGGCCGAAATCAGGGAGAAATCGGATTTAGGGGGAAAGTTAGACTAGGTTTATTTGTTCAGACCCCCACCGCCCCCTCCCACCGATTTCAGGGGTGGTACCGCGGCCATGTGTTTACCTAGTGGTTGTATACTCCTTCTCAAGCATGTGTTTCAAAGTGTTATAAAAACGGCCACGAACACTACGTTTCGTTTTTCCTTCACAAAATATACCTGGGCAGAGGGGTGCAGAGACCTTCTATGCTGCACTCTTCAGTGCGCATGTTCTTTCAGCCTATGAACACATGTGTGGCGAACCCCACTCCTGAGCTGAGCTGAACTTGCTGGGGTCTGGAGGGCTGATAGAACTGGCATGGACTTAAGGACAAGCATCACCGGTCCACGCAACCCAAGGTCGTGCGACTGAAAACCACTCGATGTTTACGCTGGTATTAACTAGTCTGCATACTTCGCCATCTATACATGTGAGTTTCACAAACCGACACCTTCCTTGTTTTACCTGTCTACGACTTCATGGCGAACCTGGAGTATTGTTAAAAAAGGTGTACGCATGACCTCATAATTTGGAGGCACAACTAAAAAATAAAACCAGCCAAGCGTGCAATGGCTGTTCAAAATGACTATTTCATTTTAAAAAGCCATACAAAGACGAGATACTCCCTTTAATTGTGTGGCTAAAGCAGCGCGACCTATAGAGACTGCAAACGCCGGGTGTCTGGGTTTTCTGTTTCAAGACTTTCGTCTAGCGAGACTTGCCGAGAACGTAGCGGCAGCGGACCTCACTCGGTTTGCCAGGGATTATCTCTCACGGAAAAGAGAGACGTTTTAGCACGACTACGCTCACACAACTTGGGATCAGGTGCACGTACCGATGACCCCATTCGTGGTGTAAGGTCTGTTTTCTTAGCAGTTGTGGGAATGTGACGAATTATAATGCAGTATAATGGTTTGCCATGGGTTCAAAGTGCAATTCTTTGGTACGTCTTGCACTTAATTGCGCCACAAAAACAAGGTCGAGGAATGGACTCGGACACATTTTGGGTCGTGTATTCCAGAGTAAAAGAAAATATTGGGGTGGTGTTATTTTATTTTGTGAAAAAGCTGACGAAGAAACGCAGCTTCAAAACATCCACTGTTCTGAATACAACCATTGCTTACTTGATGACGTTTTTTGACCAGTACACCTTGACAGGTGAAGGACGGTTATTTCAAGGAATATCCAACTCAATGCCAATTCATCGCGAGCGCATGGCCTTTCTTGCGTATATAAACTACAAACTCGTGTCAGAGCACTGGTCGCGCCATGTATTACGACGGTCATTCTGCAGACCCATCCGGTTACCAGCATTAATCTACTCTGCCCTTCTAGTTATCGGCATGCCTGTTGAGTTCGTTTACGTTCAATTTCTTTTTTAGATATAGGTACTTCCCGGCAGGGAACATGTCAAGTTGTCTGTAGTCTATCCACGGGAAGTGTGTCAAGAGCAGACTTTTCTCTGGTCTGCACTTGACAGGCCACGCTATGCTGCATAGAACTGCTCTTTTGCGCCTCGTACCACTTCTATGAACGACAAATGAGACTTTTTCCGGTGATCGTGCTGGCTCATCTTACCAAGCATTATCAGTGAATTCCCCCCTATTCTAAGCTTTTCACAAAGTTTCAGTTTCACCTGAGCTTGAAATAAGATGTCATTCTTCGGTAAAGCAGCCTTTTATCGGAAGGGTTTAAAAAAAAAAATACATGTCTTGAGTGCCTGAAATCATGTAAGTACATCAAGCGGTCGAAATCCGGCGAAAAATCAGGTTTAGCGGAGCAGGACTAGGCAACTGTATCCGCTGAGCCCGCCCCCCCCCCCCCCCCAACCGGTTTTAAAAAGTGACACCGCTGACTCGTTTCGCAACACTGTAGCGGAAATCCTACATCATGGAAGATTATGGAGGTACTGCATGTCAGTTCGCTCTGCCCGCACATCTGCGTTCTATAGCAGTTGTATTGGTGTTATGGGCGGTGCTGAAAACAGCTGTGCCTGAAATGTCCTCGTTCATTCTCACGGATGCATTTCTGTTCTCACGGCTGGTGCGTAAAAATCCCACTTGAAATTATTGATTTGCCGGAAGTAATCTGCAACATCCAGCAGCAGTGTAGTTGGTGCTGGAATGCGGATGACCGACGAAGGAGTTGAGCACTCAGGGCGTTGAGATCTGCGTGCTCTTTGTTGATGAGTAGGGTGATAATGTCGGAGGCACAGGGAACCTTTTCTGTCACTTCTTAAATATTGCTATCATTTCATGCACCAGGGTCGACCAAGTATCTTTGGGTGATAAGTTTTGTAATTGCTTTTGCCTTTGGGTACCTAACTTTCGGAACATAAACATATTCAAAATCGTACCCAACTAGCTGTATACTCGAAACGGGTGCTTCGAACTCTTCGGCTCTGTTGCCTGTAACTGGAACAACAACTTAAGGACTACCGTTCATGTCAATACGTACCTTCCTTTCGCAAAAATAACACGTGTAGTGTGCCACTCTAAGCAGGGTTTTTACTCGGTAAGGACAGCTAAGCCTCTAGGCTTAGCCGTCGGCAACGTAAGCAACTCCTAATGCAATGTGGTGTGTTTGGAGTTGGGATTTCCGATGCCGGAAGATCTGGCAGACTGTCTGGACCATTGATATCTGGTTTTAAATCCATTGTCGGTTTGGTCATGGGCGTAGTTCCGAGGCACAAGTTGGAGGACCGAACGTTGAAAACGTCTGAACCTGCACCAAAACGCGCGAAAAATCTGCTTGTCTTAGTTTTTAACTCACTTAAAGTTGGGGCTTGAACCTATAAACTGAAAAGGAAACTACAGCCCTTAGTGCGTTGCAATGCCTACGCAGATGGGAGCACATTTTCTGCCGCGTATTTTGCATCGTGACTCAAGTTTTTACCTTCACTCTCTATCGCAAGGTATGGTCATCACCGATTGAAAAAGCGGAGATTTTCTGTAAAATGACAGCAATGCTATTCTTTTTTAGGATATTTTCCCGTCGCACCATTTGTTGACAGATGGACATCAGGTCAAACGCTCGAGTAGTTAAATATTATATTAATCAGGGCCGCGGTTGCGTCAAATGAGCTGGTTGGGGTGGGGGGGGGGGGGGGGACTGGACAGTGAATCACTCAACGTACCTTCGAATATCCCAACAAACGGGTTTCTCCCAGATTCGGTCCCCTTCTTCTCAAAGTTGGAGGGGGAGGGGAGGGGGGGGGGGCAACTGGACCCTGAGCGGCGGGGCTCAAGCCGACATCCAACTGAGCAGGGAACTACATTCCTGCTATCATTATGTACTGCAGAGGTAAGACAGGTAACAGTGTGATATATACATCATTTTCGTCGCGTATCTTTTTTTTCTTTCAGTTTGCTCTCGATTTTCGATCTTGGTAAATGGAAATTCTGACTTGTAATGAATCCGGCAGCCCGCGCAATTCCTAACGTGGCAGATAATTGACACCGGACCTTCGTCTCAATCCAAGCCTTTCAGAGCTATCTATCAATCCACTGTAAACAATTCAAATATAGAGTGACGTCGAGAAGAGTCGCATTCCATCCAGCTATGTCCCGTGTTCGATATGAATGTTTCCATGGCAACGATTTCCTCCAGGCTCACAAGGAACGAAAAAGCTTGCCCATTTTGCCGCAAAGCGCAAGGTTCGCAGCATTTCGGCGGAGAGCAGGTGGTCTGGAGCTGGCCCGGCAGCTCCGATCTATGAAAGTTTGGTGTCAAGTAATAAGGAAATTGGGCTCCCTTATGTAATAGCATCATTCTGTAACAGACAATAACAAATGATGGAATGCATTGTCCAAGGATAGCGCATCAGCATAGTTGCAGTCTTCTGTAACCTTGCAATTTGCATGCACCCGTGCTACCGGCTGAATACGCCCCCCCCCCCTTGGCCAAATAATCCACATTGAGGTAGAAAACTATGCAGCTAGAGACACGACACTCACAGGGTGGAAAGCACACTATGTGACCTGGTATGAAAAGCTGACATCCCAATTTCGTGGCTTTCTGGTCAGCTCAGATTAAACAGCCGGAAGTGTCATGGGACCTACACCTACAACCAGCTTAAACTTTTGAGAAAAACCTTGAGTCTAGATACTCTTTGGAAGAGAAAGGTCAGTCACGGTGATTTGAAAGCAGGGACTGATATTTATCATGCGAAAATGACTAAAAGTCTTTCAAGATAATTTTGTTTCTTGAATTTAGAATGAGAATCCAAAATTACCACTGGTGGTAAGTCCTTCAAATCAAAATGTGGGTCTCGGTCGTTTCAGGTCACCGACCTTTCCTGATTTCTATGAAGCCAACTCAGAAAATTCCTTGGCGTCTTTGTAGCCACGGAATTAAAAACAGGCATAGTAAGCTACTGAATTGAACATGCCTAGTCAAAAAGCTGTTTGGTTTAGACCTTAATCTTATTTTTGTATGTAACTTACCCAACATCAATGTAGTAACCGTCTTTTTTTAATTTCAGCTCTTATTGTGCAAGTCGTTGCCGCCATTGGACCTTCACGACGCACCCAGCTGGTGAGGCGTTATGGCGTCGCCTTCCTCTCTCTTCTGGCAGGAATGGCGGCACCGTGTTAACCAAGCCTCTGGCCTCGTGTTTTGCCAGATGCGCAGTGGTAGGGTATACACGTGAACCACTGCACTGTTGTAGCGTATACACGTGAACCACTGCACTGTTGGTACCCGTGTGTGGTGGCAAACCGTTTGAGTGCCACCACGTCTAAAAGCACTACGTCTCAACTTTGCTGTCTCATTAACTGGAAACGTTCCATAAAAAATTTGCATTTGCTAATCAGGATCGCAGGACTTTGGCAGGTACAGGTCAGTGACTTTGAAAGGCATTCTATGTAATGCGTCACGAGATCAGAATCAACATCATCAATATGAAAAATCGAGCCCAGCCAGATGCATGTTCATACTGGAAGCATTTGTTTTAGGCTATTCTACCCGAAGCACTGCGCGTGGTGCGTTTTTTGTGACTCATGAGGTCGCGGTCAAACTCTGAGAGCATGTCTCATTACTTCCCTGCTGCTCTCCGATGAGTGTTGTTTCCGATCTTGGTACCCCCGAAGATAAGACTGAGTGCTGAGGCTGACATCCGCGGCGCTGGGTCAGCTCGCTAAGCGGAAGTCCTGTCGTTTCAGTCTGGTGACACTCGCCGTGCGACTCGCCGACGGCCGCGGAGTGACATTCCACGGATGACTGGCACCAGGCGGCTGCGGGGGCGCTTCCGCAGAAGCAGCCCGGTGACACAGAGCCATAGGCGCACGAAGAGAGAGAGAGAGAGATAGAGAGAGAGAGAGAGAGCGGCGGGGGTGACCGTGACCCTCGGTTTTCAGGAACAATTTACATTACTCAAAATGCAATGCATAACAGAAATGGACTCCAAAATTGACATTGTCCCCCCCCCCCTCTCAGACGTGCATACGCCTATGCGAATAACGACACGCAAGGACACGAAGCCGGCCCTACCGACCACATATTGCATGCAACCTGCCCAGACGGTGATGACGGAATAGTCTGAGCCGCCAATAGCTCATCTGGGTTTAGAGTAACAGATGCATCATCAGGAATCCGCATATGTGGGCTTCAGACGCTGTGCCAGCTGCATTCCGATAATCTCGCTACGCACGAAAGCATAAGCCGTGGCCGTTATCACCACTGGAACTCGCGTCATATCAGAACATGTGTCACTAAGTCATCCTATGATCAATGATTGCAGAGTTGTTTGAAACCGACCTATCCGGCTAAATGTTTTAGTTTACCATTTTCGGCTGCCAAATAATTGGGATAGCACGTCAGAACGTTGATGTGTGTGTAAGGCCAGGGGCACAAGAAGTCGTGACACATCCCCGCACAACGAATCATGACGTGCTGCTTTCATGATAGTGTAATAAATAGCTGGGGAAGGCCGGGCATATATCATTTGGGTGACCATGAACCATGACATGTATTAAGGACAAAAGCAAACAAGAACGCGGTAATGCAAGCGGAGCAAAGTCGACATATGGCCACACACTGAGTGCGGTAAATTGCGGGGTAGGAGTTAAAATGCTATAACTCGAGGCGTTTCTGCCATACTTGCCATACCCACACCCACCTGTACTCGTGCCAGCTTATCGCCTTTGTACTTGCTGATTTTGGTACATGAGCCTCGGTTATCTGTTTTGTTTATTTATTAGGTGTGCAGTTTCAGGTTTTGGTTTCCACGACCCCTAACTTAGTGCCGGTATTTTAGCATGCCTCGTGTAAGTGCAGATGCCGCAATGGTATGTTTGCCCGCGAGGGGGCGTAGATGTCACATTGATCTGCAGGCTCACAGGCTAATCACCCCCGCAAAGAGACAGAGTGTGGGAAATTCCGTGGGAAGCCACATCTACCTGGCACGTGGTCATGTCGAAATCCTATTGTGTCATTTATTAACATGGTCTGGGCTAGGATCTTGTTTGTAATTGGTGGAGGAGCGCCAACTTACTGCTTGCAGTGAAGAGTAAAGCGGCTGAAACGCACTGAGCTGCAGCATTTTATCTTTTCACAGGTTAGGTGCAAGGGATGACATACATAGTGCTGTTCATAATGGCACTCACGGTGGCTAGTCACGTCTAACTTACGCAATTTCCGAATTACTCTGGTGATTTACCGCGATCTCCCGTCATTCTATATTACTTCTCTGCTAGTCGCATAGGACATCGCATAATGGAAAGTCCATTGCGTATTTCTTCAGAACACGCATCACTTAGAAGTTTTCTGAAACACGTATGTAATAAAACGCAAGCAAATCACCCACATGCGCGCCTCCGCTGCGTGATTTCCATTTTAGATGTGACGTGAAGAGATGTTGTAACCGTTCACAACTCGAGGGAATACCGCCTCCGCTTCTGCGGCAGCTTTATTTCACCTGACTCATGAGTCATGCGCTGATCCTCTGCGTCCCTGTCACTGGCAGACAGATCCCATGGAGGGGGAAATGAGCAGCTACACCGGAATGATACATGGCCGTACAATTGTGTTCTTGTCACTTCCACTTGTAGCAAACCTCCCGCTTTTGAACCGTGTTACCCCACGCTACATTCTGTTGTTCTATTACTAGTATTTCCTTACAACCAAGGTCGGTTTTCTCTAGAAATTTCCAATGACGTACAGTTGGGCTGCCGTAAACTTAACGTCCAATTATTGATTGCAATTATCTACGGGACATACAGATTACTACCCTGAGCAACGCGCTGTCGTGTCATTTTAACGCTTGCGTTGAAAAGCCTCTTGAGATAACATCGCTTGCCTGCAACGGGGAATGTGTCGTCCGAGGCCAGATAGAAGTATGGTGGGGTGAGGACGAACGGGCCGATCCCTCCGTGTGTCCAGGCCCCTTGGGCTTCAAAGGGGCCCACATTTGCCGAATGAATGCAGGTCTTAACACCAAGCCTACAAAAAAGCCTTCTTGCTTTGCTGTCAAATATCATGGATCCGTTGCTCGATAAACCATTTGGAACATGAAAATATCAGGAAAAGATTTAAAAGTTTGAAAAAGGACCACTTCCAACGGATTGAGGTTAGTGAAATCAATGCTGCTTCTGCAGACAGTGAGAGCTGAGTGCATGTTGGGAGGGGGAGGGGAAGGCTACCTACCTGCGGCTTGTGATTAGCCGGAATGAACAGAGTATGATGCAAGTCTTGCCCGTTGCCAGCACGACCACGCAAGGATCCAAGGCAGAGACATTATCTTCGTACCAAACATCTCCCCCTCCCCATCTAGGGGCGCAGGCAGGAGGCACAGGGAGGTTGCCTCAGCTTCTTATGACAATTTTCACAAAACCACGCATCGCAGCGACATGCAGCTTGTACAGACATGCTACAATTCAATCTTGAGTATATTGGTAAACATATTTTTTGTGTCACGAGGAAATAATAACGATGCATAGAGCACCATAAAAGCAACAATATCTTTTCCGCTGCCTATTGACTCAAGTTGACAGCTCATGGTAATTAACCATGAGCCGCCCATGATCAGCTCATCGTTAGTTGCCGTCCGCCAACCGCCGTCACAACAGATTTGCCTTGCAGCGTTCCTAGAAAAGCGTCTCGGTTCAGAAGCCAGAGATGCCAGATAGTGTTTTTGGTGTCAAAACACACGCAAAAAATTCCCGAGGAGCCACGAAAAATGCACATGACTACACGACATACTAGGGGTAGCTTTGAACGTTAGTGGGAGTGTCGACCTCGACCTTATCAGGACAATGGTGGAAAGGGCACAGCCCTACCAGCTAGGGTCCGTGAATGTCAGTCAGAGGGCGTCCAGCGTCGATCGAGGCTTCTCTGCGATGATGAGGTCGATCCCATGTGATGGTGAGGTATGTCGGTCAGATTACTAAGACCAAAGAGTCCGCCCCGTGCCGGTGTCGGCCCGAGCGGGGACAAAGTCTGGCCGGGCAATGCCAGCCAGAAGGCTTCTTACGTAAGTCAAGAATCCTGCAAAAATGAGAGACCAACGACGCCTAGCAGGGGTGCTGCGTCGGTAACATGCCCCGAGTAGGCGAGGGGTAATTTTCTGAACAGGGACGGGGATGGGACTCCGGAAGTCGTAGAACATCACCCGTTAGTTCAGGGTCATCTGACGAGGGGATTATGTATGACAAACGACAATAGAGAGGATCCGCAATAAGACAATGCAAGGATTTTTGTTTGTAATTCGGGGGCCTCCATAACCGAATAGGAAGCCCTATGCAATACGGAATATTATTTCACCCTGTTTAGGCCCAAACTATATATATATATATATATATATATATATATATATATATATATAATATATATATACATGTGTGTGTATGTGTGTGTGCGTGTGTGTGTATCTGTGAACCTAGGCTCATGAAAAGGAATGTTCCACGTATAAAGATATTAAAGCAAGCTTCAGATATGATGAAATAGGCCCACTTATAACTATTCGTGTAATTTTAAACGGGATGCTTTACATTTATATAGGGTTTTTAACTGAAATCGATCTTAGAGACCTTTCGGTGCAGTTCACAATCCCGCCCTTCTTAAGATTTAGCCCGTCTAGATTCTGAGCTACACGCCCGCAAAAATGGGGCAAGGTATGCCGGGAAGAGCATTTTAAAGTCACCTTGGCATTCATGGTGTCATAACAACGTCATTCAAATCCTGTCATCTTAAAGCCATGCGGCGATCAAGGCCAAAAAAAGATGTAATTAACAACGTGTTCATATCTGGCGTTCGTGAGCGCGATTTCCTAACATAACGGCCGTAAACTGGCTCTCTGTCATTGTTGTGCAAGGTACGATGACGTAATCAAGCCAGGACGCATCGAGAGCATATTTACTTAACAGAGAATTGTGCTGTCTAAGATTCCAATATGGCCAAATACGAGGCCTGCTCTACGACACATAATCTTTGGTGAGCATCAGTTAGCAAATTGCACATCCGAATATCGATCAGATTACAAAACACATACAAATATATGCACATCACTTTTCCATCCAGTTTCGCACTATGGGGAGTTTAAAGACATCGATTCGCCCTGCTGTCGCTGGGGGGCTGAACAGACCCAAAGTGATGCGTGACCTAAGGTCTTTGTTAAAGTCAAGCATTCCCTCTTTGATGACGTTGGCTTTGAGAACTTGTTAACGACGTTAGTTTGAACATGATGTTAGAACCAGTGTGTTTCCAGTCAGATCAGGACGCAGGAGTTTTTGATGATGGGTTTTGCGCGTACGCTGGCCCGGCGCTCCCCCTGCAGGCGTGTTGTCATGCGTCATGATAGAGACGCCGTATTCGTTCCAATATATGTCGAGCTGCTGAGCCGGCAGTCTCAGGACCGCATTTTTTCGAGGATGGGTGGTGACTTTTAATCGTGAACATACTATATATGAAGTTAAATGGCGATGCTAGAGGTGTTCAAATATTTGTTCGTATCTGCTGATGTAAGTATTACATGGGTTTCCCACTAACTGATTGGATCATGTCAAGAAGTGCGACTCCTGCACAGGTACTACGAGTGATTATGCGAAGATAGTGAAGGGTGCCAACGCTTCCGCCTGATTGTATGGTGACGTCACAAAACCAAAGATGATATTTTCAGGCGCGTGTAGAACCATGTGATCGATAAATATAGAGTATGGGGATGCAGTTTTGAAAAATACGACGGAGTGCAGGAGTGGGAGGGGGCCGGAAAAAAAGAGTCGCTCCGAAACGCACTTAAAACAGTATTCTCCTCAGATTTGACGCACTTTTTCATGGTTCGAGCATGGGTGTAGTTTCTCAAAATGACTTGGGGGGCTGAGCCCTCATAAGTGATGATTAATAAAAAATCATGAATACAAATTGTTAACAACAATGGGAAACTACATCCCTGGTAAAGAGCCACAATCATCCAACTTAATAGGAATCTGCACGTCTCTAGGGTTGGTTATGTTAAATATGCCTTCATCTGATCATTTCATATGCAAGTATCAACCAGCATTCAGTGTTTGATGGCTCTAAAATGATACTTCATTGCAAACGAAGCTCCTGAAATGAGAACGTTTGACGGTTATGCCGTATGACAGTTCATGCATCTTTGTTTTCGTTTTGGTGTTTGGTTTTTGGTTTATAACAAATAACGCTTTACAACCGCGTCTGGCCGATGTCTTAGACCCTGTAGTCTTACTTGTCAAAAGTAAGCAAAATTTAAACGCTTTCAACATGTGAAAGGCATGTACAAGAGTAATAGCATATTGTTTTAACGTGTCGTGAAGCTTAATTTTTCAATCAAAGGGTCGCATTTGCTCAAATATGCGACGACAGCTGTCTATGCGGCTAACAGAAGCAATGCTTATACACAGGTTATGAACCAACCGAACTTCAAGCGGCCAGCAACATCCCCTCCTGGTGTAAGTCACCAAGGGGCCCGAGAGTTGAAGAGCAGGGACCTGCCGCTGCACCTGTAGTCTACTATGCAGACGACAGCGTCCGTCAGGACCATAGGCTGGTGCAGTGAGGAGGAGCAACGGAGCGACCGAAACACCTCGGTCCTATTAACGGGACGACCACGTGGCGCAAAACATGAAACCGAGAACGACATTGGCGCATTGAATCCCTCCATCACCAAGAGCTTCCTTCGTCTTCTGGGAATTCCAAGCTCCTAGTAAGGGGAGCGTGGTTTTCAACAAACCAAACCGGCAGATTGGCGGACGCTGCAGGCTGGAGATGGCCATGCCTGTTCGCTGGTCTGTTTGGTGTGCACACATGCGTATACACGTTAGACCTATTTGAGCTCCTTGGTCTTACATTCACTGACCAGTTTTGGGGTTTGTTGGTGGGTGAAAACAACTTGTAAGCAGGCCAGTGCATGGGCAGCATCCAGCTTACCACAAGAGCGAGAACTTTGGAATGGACTCTTGTCACACCGGTGGAAATGAAGGAGTTTCTGGTACTTTGGCTTCTGACTAATCTGAACAAAATATTGTCTGGAAGACTGCTAATGTAACACAAAACTGCGGCAGAACCCAATCTTCATAGAGACTATGTTTTTCAACCGCTTCTATCCCATATCGAAATTCCTTCCCTTCGCAGACAGCAGCGTCAAACCACATGACGCAACCACATGACATCAAACCACATCGCGGCTGTATCAGGTGCAGTCTTCTGGACCAGATGACGCATCGCGGCTGTACAAGGTGCAGCCTTCTGGACCAGATGGCGTATCGCGGCTGTACAAGGTGCAGCTTTCTGGACCAGATGACGTATCGCGATTGTACAAGGTGTGGCCTTCTGGACTTTTTTTTAGAAACTTTCCGTAGCTTTCTGTCACCTGAAAAAGTTTGAGCCTAGACGAGGCTGTCATCCCTTAGACTTGGCGACTGGCTTTCAAGATTTCAATGGACGATATGGTTGTGACTCTGTTGGACCCATTTTTAAAAAAGGCCATGTGGTGTACGTGGACAACTATCACAACAGCTTCGCCATGTCACGGTTGCTTTTAAGATTCAAAACTGGCACTTGTGGCACTCTGGGCTAACAGAGGGTAGCTCCAAAAATTCAGGGAGTCCGCCAAAACTTTGAAAAGGGGCGAGGTTTGCGCAGTCACAGCCGGTGTTTATGCAATCGTTTCCAGGAAGGACAGAAAATCCGTTACTCTCTAATCACAGAATACGGCGCCAAGACAATTCTTGCCACACCAAAGAGAAGAAAAATGCGATGCAAACCTGAATGTGCCGTGGTGGTCAGAGCATGAAGGTTGTCGACCAGATGTACCAGAACCTATCACACTATTCCCTCCAGCGCTTATCTATGAAATTGACTAAAAAAGTGTTCCAATGGTTGTTCCAGATAGCTCTGTATAATGTGTACATCATACGCAAAGCAGACAGCAGTACGCCTTTTCCTCGCGGGGAGATCGTTAAGGCGATCATTCAGGTGTGGCTGCAGGGAGAGATCATTAAGGCGGTCATTTAGGTGTGGCTGCAGGAGAGACAGGAGCCCCAGTCGCCAACAGCCACAAAGCACCAGCCCGTACAATTATCCTCAACAATCAACACGAAGTTCCCGCAATATCGATGCGTAGTGTGCAAAAAGCCGGCACGCAAAATATATTTCGTACCAGGCTGCGCCTCAGCTACCTGTTCAAATTCCTTGACATAGCTCCTAAGCGCATCAGCTTGAAATGTGCTACAGTGAGCTGTGAGTCAAGGTCAACAGTGACGAGCACGCGATGCAGTTGCAGTAGGTGCTTAACCATACTTGACAGACTTCTGATGTTTTCATAGCGCGGAGATGTTGTTCGTTGATTGTGTTGTCTATCATTTTTTGTTAAGACAGTAGAAATCGATTGCGTGAAGACAGTAGAATTCACTTCTGCTATTGTTTCGATAAAGGTGTGTTGCTGAAATATCAATCCAACTATATCTCTATTCTCCTGGTTTTTCTCCGAGGAATAAGGCTAGTACAACTGTCTTATCTATGTGAATAATGGTCCTCGCTAATGCACTGAACAACTTATGTCATTTTTGTGTTGTGCAATTCATGTTTTTACATCAGAAATTCTGGTTGAATGAAAATGATCTCAATACATGAGTAAGCGGATTGTTTTGTCACAGCAGAGTGGCTAACTATTTACAGACGCGAAACGGGCAATTCCGATCTCATATTTCGGAGAACGAGGTATCCTCCAAGAAAGAGTCTACGCTTGCATGTGCGGCAGCATTTCCGCTCTTCATCTATTCAAGCCAGATCATCCACGACTAGGTTGAGAAAATGCGCCGCCTGAAATAAGCACACCGATGTTATTGTAGTGATCTTCAGCTGCACTAACTTCCGACATTTGCTCGGAGGCTGGCAAGTTAAAGACCGCCCAGTGAGCTCCTCGCTTGTCGCGCCTCACTGATCTGGTGTCACAATGCTTGAATAGCTCGGTCTGCTAATTCGGATTCTCCAGTCGTCATCCGAGCACCGCAAAATCAATAAACAAGCGGTCACGGTAGCCAGGGCAGTCACTTTCTGAAATTGGTTGGAGGAGCTCAGCCAAAAACGTTGACCTGACCTAACCCAAACCCAAATTTCTTTCCGGCATCCGTTTAAATCAGTATCCCAGCCCTCCCCCTCCCGTTTGAACGGCTTTGCATATAACTCAGAAATCGCTTAAAGCTGCATTCATACTTGCAGGGAACCCAGCATATCCCTAAACTGCCACTTTCTTGCATCACGTGACACAGCATGCGGAAAGTTATGTGTGTTCCAACTGCTAACATTCCGGTTTCCGTAAACAGGCATGCACGCCTGTGTACTCTAACGGAAGCAGGTATGTGATGTCACCGCTCACCGGACGGCGCTTGATCCAGCCCGACCGTCTGATATAATCATTCTGCAGGAAGAGGGCTTCATGAATTTTTACATAGCCCAGTTAGGACAATAAAGAGGGAACCGCTTCGCGAGAGCTGAATGTCTGTTGTCTTGTGATCTGTATGTTATGTTGCATGTCAAATCGCAGCTCTCGATACGATGATGCTGACCATGTTATCCATAACGCCTGTTCAGCTTACGAACGCGATGTAAAAAGTGAAATGCCGGTTGTGTACGTCACCTCATTCCCCTTCCTCCCCCAACATTCTTGGGATCTGTTTTCCTCCATTCACCACACCATCGCACCACACCGCCCGCCCTAATCCAGGGGTCGGGCCGCGTGACTCTTCAGGTTCCACCCCCTCCGCAGGGGGCCTCCTTTGTACTGACCGAGCGACTGAAAACGACTGACTCCGACAGCCAGCACTCAATATCTCCAAAGACTAGACCGACTGAATCGACAACGAACCGGTCCAGTAGCATCTAGTGAAGCTGATGTTTTAGTGTTGCATGTAGCATTTTCCCCAGATTTTAGCCGCAAACATTTATGCGAATAACGTATAGTGATAAAAATGTGTGAAGTTGAGTCACGAAAATTGCCTTGGCTTTCTGTTGTATATTCACTTAAAGGCGGTGTCGCGCATAAATATGGGGCTTTGCACTGAAATAGCCATCTTGAAGACCTTTTGGTGCTGTTCACAATCCTGCACTTCTTAAGACCCAGGCCTCTCTAGTTTCTGAGCTACACACCCGTAGAAATGGAAAAGATATATCGTGGAGAGCATTGCAAAGTCACCTTGGCATTCATGATGTCATAATAACGTCATTCAAATGCTGCCAGCCCATATACCATGCGCGCTCAAGGCCAAAATATCGATTTATAACTGTCGAGGCGCTCATATTTGGCGTTCGTGAGCGCGATTTTCAGATATAATGGCCCTCAATCGGCTCTCGATCGATGCTGTGTAAGATGCGATGACGTAGTCAAACCATGACGCATTGCACATTTACTAAACAGAGAATTGTGCTGTTTAGAGCAGCTTTTTCCACTTACAAGGTAACTCAATAGTTGTAAGTGAGTTTGTTTCATCATACCTGATGCTTGTTTTAATATCTCCAAATGTGAAACATTCTCATTAAGATGGTGATCCATGGCCACTCAATGTATGTAGGTAGTTGTGAGTTCCATTGCTCTACTATTTAATACCAGCAATGACCTTGATGAGCGACCTTCTAAAAGAGCATTGTCTGGAGTGACATAAAGGTGTGCCCTTTTTTGCACGCTGTTTTCACCTGTTTTAGAGCTGGACATCCATCTACTACCATCTACCACCATCTACTCCGACTTTTTGGGATCAAGTGTGCTATGGGTTTCAAGCCCCAAACATAAACATACGTCTGACTTGGAGTTCGACGGCTCTACTGCGTGCGTTACCATCCATTCATGTTTTCTGAGGTGGATGGAATAACGAACCGACCGCCAGTCATTTCGTCGCTTCATTCAGGCACGTGTACGTGACGCAGCAGGGACATCACGAGGCTGAATCCCACATCCACCCTGGCTGTGGGTCCCAGTCCCAGTCAGTGCGGTACCGATTGCGCATGTGACAACGGCAGCAACGAGGTGCTCAATGTGCTGGACGGGCATGACTACCAGTCTGGGCTGTCCTTCATGGTCACCAGTGCAGTTTGCTATATCGTGGTGTTGTCGTCTGAATGTCCTTCGATAGACAAGGCTGCACCACCTGCCAAGAAACACTGGTGAGCCGTCAGGAGTCCAACGACCCTACATCTTTATGTCACCGTCTGTGGCTGAAAAAGCGCGGTGTACTGATGAATCCCCTCGCAGGGGCAGCCAAAAGTTGGTTCTGGGTGCTGAGGAGAAGCTCTGCCGCTGCAATGTGCAGTTGGACGCGGCTAACCACACAGTGCCCTGGCGAATGCTGGAGGATGTGATGGTGTGACGCGTCGGCGCCGATAACGTGTGAGAACTGGCCGCCACGCCCAGGAAACTCAGTACGGTTTGAAAAACCACCACGCTGAACTGGTCAGGATGCTGGTGGCCATTTTTTAACGGTGTGTCTTCATCACCAGGCAAAGCTGCACAGCGCACGCCTGCCGAGGAACACGATCGGCAAAAAATCACTACACCATTGCCGTAATAAAATAGGAACTTAAGGCCAGCTGCGGGCACCAACATTCTCTCTTCATTTGTATGGTGGCGCGACAAGCAGATGCCCTTTCCTACAATTTTTGCACCTTTCCGATCATCAAGTTCGTCCGGCGTCCCTGCTCTCTGTTAAGGTTTTTGTTAAATGTAATCTAGGATTTCATGAGGAGAAATTACTATTTAGATGTGCGATGTTGAAGTATTTAAATTTTATCGTGATGTTTCATCGGTGTCATGTACCATTTAGTTTTACCATTGTTCTTGATGTATTTAAAGTTTCACATGTCAGATCACACAAAAACTGCGCGTGAGTCCTATATGTTTTTGTCGAGGACGTTTATGGAGCCTCGCGGCGATCCAGTCGGCGGCTCGTGCGTACCTGGGAGCTAGTCAGGCGTCGTGAGGGCCTTGTGAAAACTAGCTGTTGAAGGACGATTGATCCGCTGCAGCTACATTATCGTGTGATTGATGAATATGTTGTAGCAAGGCGCGCCGCTGCATTATGAACTAGATAAAACACGGAGCTCATGGCAGTGTCATATGATTAATACGTGCGTTGGACTACAAGGTATCTTAACATTGTCAGATAGTTAAAATGCGGATCCTTTTCCTTTTGGTGTTACCGGATATATTACTCGCATTATTGTCGTGTTAACTATTGTTCTGTAAGTGACTAGATGGCCTTAAGTACTCAAGGCATTCATTAAATTTACTAGAAGCTGGTTTACCAGTCCCTGACCACGTCGAGTGCTTGCTCGCACCCCTGATATCTGTAAGCGTGGCAAGCACATGCCTCTTCATCTTTCTGCGAAGGCCGTGGAACTGGCATAGGCAGCGGGGGGCGACATATCACGCATCGCACGATACAGATTCGGGAGCGACTCGTGCGTCGGCGGCACACAGGCGGCTGCCGACCCGCGGACACCGGCAGGATCACCGCGGCACCAGGTGTGCTGACGTCCACCCCACGGCAGTATCAGATATCGCGCCCCTGGACGCCCACTATGAATCCGGCACAACGGTGGGTGAACCCTACGGCACTTATCCCACAGACGTCAGGCAGCACCAGGTTTTCCGAACGGCTGTCGCCCGTAGACATCGGATACGAGTACAGCCGATTTCCGCGGCTCCTAAGGCACCAGGTAGACAGGTAGACAGCAGCCTTGCCATCGCTCGGTGTGAGCACGGCAAGCCGTCCGCTCTGGCAGCGGTCGTGGATCACGGTGGAGGGGATTTCTCCGTATGGATAACTCATTGAGCAGTGGAGTACAGCAAACAGATTGTGATATACGCGCGCTCTCACCGGTATCAGTCGACAGGCGTCCCGGTGACCGCTGACCGCGGCGGTAGGTCGGCCACAGAGGCGCGCACCAGTAACGCAATACACCATACTTCTCCCTCTCCAGCTTGCGAGTCTATCGGTATCCACCTCCCCCCCCTCACCCCCCCCCCCCCCACACACACACCGTGCAGACTATACGGTCCATTCGTCGTATCGCTCAGGAGGACGGCCTCGCCTCTCACTGCGGCGGCGGTGGGGATTACTCGCGCTTTAGTGGAGCGGTCAACCACCACCTCAGTTTCTTCAACATGTCTCTCGGCATTTTCAGACTCGTCATTTTCAGACTCCGAGTCATTTTCTGAGTCCCACATCCCTTGATTCCACGTCAACGTTGGCCATCTGTCCGCAACATTGGTCACCTTCTCATCTGCCTCCATCCCCTGGTCCATGTCACCCTGGCTCGTCACATGCGGCTGCCTTCTTCCCACAGGTTCCAACTGATTGAAATGACGTATGAAACGATGCCTTAAGTTGTCCTCTCTTTTGATGCGTCGTGTGTTCCCTTGTCGGCAGCTGATCACTACAAGGGGGTCATCCCAACGGGGTTGAGCTTTTCTTGGCGTTCCTGGCTTTTGTGGAATATTCATAAGCAACCCCATCCCCAGACGAGAATGGACCATAGTTGCCGTTTTTCTACTAGTATCCACTCTTTCCTGTTTTGTCTTCTGCTCCCGTCTGACTACCTCCTCGTGAGCTCTCACCAACGTTTTCACCAGGTTTCTGGTCCAAGACTGCTCTGTCCGAAACGGCTTGAACAACTTTCCTCCATTTGAGCTATCTTAGGAGTGCGTGGGTGGCGACCAAACTGGAGAAAAAAGGAGACCTACCAGTGGCGTTGTGCAGAGCTGACATATACTGGAATCCTACAGCACCCAAACGCTTGTCCCACTTGCATCCCGACTCCTGCACATTGTGACGGATCAGGGCACCGATTGTCTGGTTCGCCCTTTCCACGGCCCCATTCGACTGTGGATGGAATACCCTAACCATTTTTTGTATATGCCGATCGATTGTGCCAGCACCACCAGATGCTGGTTATCAAATTCCAGACCACGATCTGTCGGCATGGATTCCGGGAAACCGTCACGGTACACAGCACTCTCGATCAGCGAGCTGGCGACGGTTCCTGCTGATTTGTCTGGAATGACGGCCAACTAGACACTTTTAGTCAGAAGGTCCAGTCCGAATAAAACGTACCGATTACCCCGTCCTGTGGTTTGCCGTTTTAACGACCCCATCAGGTCAATAGCGACGTGCTGCCAAGGAGCTGTGGGCTGCGTCGTCATTTCCAACGGCGCCGTGGAGCGACGCTGCGTATTGTTTAAACGTGCACACACCAAACAGCTCCTGCAGTAGTTCCTGACATCCTGCTCTGCTTCCCACCAAACATATCCAGCCTGTTTCAGCAGCTGACAGGTTCTTCCTGCACCGAAATGTCCGCACTCGTCATGTTTGAGGCTCAAAACACTTGGAATGAGACCTTTCGGCACCAGTGTGTACTTAATGCTTGTTTTGACGACGACTAACAGACCGCTGCTCTTATCAATGACCGGTTCAAAACCACGCTGTCGCCACCGACGGCTGTGTGGACCCTGCGCTCTGTTGAGACGTGCTTCCATGCGCAGTGCCCTGGACGCCTCGTCCTGCTCCTGAGCATCTCGCATTCCCGCCTCGACCAGGTGGTTCAGATTACGCGGCTCAGATTGTGGCGCTGGCTGCGCTGTGGAGATTATCACGCGAGACAGAGAATCAGAATGTTGGTTTTTCTCGGCGCGACGGAAATGTATGGTAAAATTGAATTCCTCAATCCCTTCAACCCAGCGTGCGTACCGCCCTCTCGGATCTTTGATGTTGCGCAACCATTGAAGCCTACAGCGGTCAGTGAACCACTTGAAGCGCCCTCCAAGCAGGTACGGTCTGAATTTCCTCAAGCAAAATCAAAAGCAAATACCTCCTTATCTCGGATGTGCCAATTCTTTTCACTATCTGAATAGGTTTTCGAGGCAAAACCTACCGGCCTGTCGACCCCTGATTGGTCCCTCTGTGATATAACACAGCCCAAACCAAAATCCGATGCATCCGTGCTAACCTCAAATTCTTGCTGCATGCATGGTAAATGTAACAGCATGAACGTGCCGAGGGCTTGTTTCAGTTCTTGATAAGCATTTTTTTCCGTTCATCCCAATGGAACTCGGTCTTTCCAGAGATGTTATGCAGCGGAGCCGCCACAATCTGGAAATGTGGCACGAAATCATTATAGTAATTACAAAGCCCAAGAAATTGTTTCAACTGTTTGGTTGTCTGTGGTCGCGGCCAATTCTTGATAACCTCAACCTTTTCTGCATCTGGCTCGAGACCTGAGGATGACACAACGTGCCCAAGAAACCTCACCCGCCGCCTGCAGGGTACCACTTTCTTGCTCTTTACAGTCAAACCAGCACACCTCAGTCTTTCCAAACCAGCTTGCAGCAGGTGCAGTGCTCCTCTTTAGTTTTTCCACCGACAATGATATCGTCGAGATATGTAGTAACCCCGTTTCCGACCAGGCCCTGCAATACCTCTGCTGTCAGGCGAGAAAAACATCCAGGCACCCTCTTAGCCACAAATGGCATCACCCGGAATTCCCGTTTCCCGTCTTCTGCTGTAAATGTCGTTTTCCCATGGTCTGCCGGGGCCACTGGGACCTGTCAATAACCCGAGTTCAAGTCCAGCGTGGTAAACAGCCTGGACCCGGCCAAGCTATCCAGGCATTCCTTGACAGATGGCAGGTAGCAGACCTCGCCGTCCCCGTCCTCGTCTCGCTGTTTAACGCACGAAAGTCCACCGCGAAACGAAAAGAACCATCCGATTTCTTAACCATCAAAATAGATGACGACCAAGGAGAATTGGAACGCTGGATTAACCCACGGGTCTCCATGTCAGCAATTTGCCTCCGCACCTCTGGTCTCAAATGATATGGGGTTCTTCTTGGCCTAACTGCAACAGGTGGCGACCCGCCGGTGTTGATGCCGAAATGGGCACGATGTGCTCGACCCAGCTCAGCATCAGAATTTGCGAACACGTCCCGATATCTGTCAAATAGACTCTTGAGTTTCCTGCGACTGACCTCACCGACTTCCGCTTCAGCCAAGTTAACGTTTACGGAAACAGGCTGCATCGGAGTGCCATCTAACCCGCTCCTCCAGCGGTACGCGAAAACCCCCTAGATACAGCACATGCTCGCTGCAGTTTTCTTGGAAGGACTTAAACGACGCCAGAACATCATTTCCAAGGATGGCCGGAGCGGACAAATCTTCCACCATTAATACCTGAACGCCACTTATCGCTGCCGGACCGGTAAAAACGCTTCCCGAAACTATTCCAATACATTTCAATGTTGTGCGATTGATTGCGATTGGGTGTACAACTGCTGGATTGAGTGGTAACGAGCTCACCCCCGGAAGAGATGCCGACACACGAGCAACCATTGCCCCCGTATCAACAAACCACGTAATCCACTTTCGCAATGCGACCACCCACATAAAGGGAACGGATCTGTGAATTGTCGGGACCTTTGACCTTGGGTCCGGTTACCACCGGCTCCGCAGTAGTAACCCTCCTTAGTTTAAGACCTGATGACAATCATGCTGAGTGTGCCTAAACTCACGACAACGCCAGCAGACAACGGGGGCCGGCCTCCCCCGGCCGCGGCCCAATGGAGCCTGAGTACACTCCACTTGCCGGTGGCCAGAAAACCCACATGTCCAACATCGCACTTGTCTGCCCCGGAAACCAGTCCGGCCCGACCCGAGCGTCGGGCAACCCGGTCCTGCCGCACCGCTGCCCTCCCTCTGTGCACGCTCCTGTGAACCGCCCGCCCAGCTGACCTTGGTCGGGTCACGTGGCCGTCCCCCGCCCCGCTGAGCCGACCGCTGGCTGACCCGCCCGGCTCCGAATGACGTCACGCCGCCCCCGGCCGTGCGGGGCGGCGGCCGGGCCGGCCGGCCGGCCCGGCCGCCGCACGGATCTCAAACACGGCACGAGAGAGCTCGGCTACCTCGTCCCGGAGATGCTCGACCGCTCCCTTCTCTACCGCAGACCCCTCCACAATTTGACTGACTTTAGCCGGCGAGCGATGGGCAGCCTCCTCAACTTGTTTTGCATGTATCGGCATCTTGCCAGTGTCAATGCTGGGATACAACAGACGTAACTGCGCCGCAACATCTGACGACATGCCATCCAAGAACCGACTCCTCAAGAGAGCGGCTCAAACAGACGTGTCAGGCTCCGAGCCAAGAAACGCACCACGAAACAAAGAGTAAATCGGAAAGAAACATACCGCCGTCTCGGAGGAGGGCTGCTTACGTCGCTGACTGAGCCGGTCCTGGTACCATATCTGGGACGGACCGAACTCCCGACGCAGCGCCGACTTCAGGCTCCGAATATCCCTCGTGTCCTCTTCTGGCAGAGCATCCATCACCGCAGTCCGCGAACCGAGGCCAAGAAGCACCTTCCCCACCGCTTTCTTGTCGTCCCCCACCGCCAGCCGACAGGCATCCAATCGTCGCAAGAAGTCTTCCAGCTCTTCCCCACCACTCCACGCCAATTTCTTCCTCGACTCCATTTGGCACGCCCCACCCGCTGCCACCAGTGGGATATACGCGCGCTCTCGCCGGTATCAGTCGATGGGCGTCCCGGTGACCGCTGGCCGCGGCGGCCGGTCGGCCGCAGAGGCGCGCCCAGGCGCGCGCGATAGTAACGCAATACACCACAAGATGTTTCAGGATCGTTCACACATGATCTTATATCTTAAAGCTCTTTAAAATCGGTTCGAACTTTAATTTTGGTAACTGTGAACTTACACAGACACCTCGCCCCATGCGCTGTAACGGCTGTATCAGAGCGAGTATATGTGTCTTGGTTGAGCCAATATGGCAGCCAGTCTTATGCACCTGAAAGCGGACCACTCTATTCAATTGTCTTATCTTGCCCTGTATGTCTGTGGTAAACTCGATTTGGGTGCACCATTTCCAGAATGCGATTAGTTGAATGCTGGACGCAATGGTGCCATACGGTGTGTTTTGTGCGCATGACAAAAAAAACTGGCTAAAATGCATAGAGGTATGCCGTATAGGGGTTTGCTGGGGAAAAATGCATGCTATGGGGGGTAAAATGTATACTTCCGTGAATTCCTCAGTTTTCGCCTAAGGCCGCGTTTCATTTCAACTACTGTGTTATTGGTAGACAAACGCAGGCCCCGCCCACTCGAATGCTAGGCTGTTTCATACCAGCTACTGGCTACTGGAAAGCGTTACATTAGCCGCACATCTATGCCCATCAAATCTGGGAAGAAAAATAAGTCTGTGAGCAGGCGGAAGCGTGACCGCGGTCAAAAAGATCTTGTAGATAAAGATATAAGTAACGGGAAAGATCTTGTGTGCTTGCCATTCTACCACAAAAACGTTCAAGGGAATGGAAGCATTCACTTTGATACGTTACAGAAAGAAATCGCCCCAGTAGCTCTATTAGACGACGACCCGCTTATCCATTACTGTGCTCTGATTTGCTGGCCTCGATTGACCATAAGCACTATTTTTCAGCCCTCGCTCTTAGAAGCAGTCACCTGTCATCAAGTCGCAAGCTTTAAAAAATATCCCGATAAATCCCTAGTAGCCCGCACATTAACTAAAAAAACCAAATCACTAACACGATGCCGCCTGCGCTGCCCGCCGCCATGTTCATGGACGCCCCGCCGACCACCGAGATGTTAAAACGTTGGCAGTGCGTATACACCCTCCAAAACGAAGGGCGGTTACGCACCTGGCGTATGCACCCTCCAAAAAACTTTCAGATGATTGTGAGTGTCAAGCATACGCAGATTGGCGGCCTTGGAGGCAAGAAAGTGTAAAAATGCAGAATCCCGTGCGAAAAGTCGGCTCTATGCGTGATAGACATCAAATGATCACTGTATTGTAGCGTAGCGAATTACGGCAGTGTTTCAACATGCTCCGCTGCGCCGTTTGGAAATATGACCAACTCACCAGTGGACTGCGACATGCCGTGCCGCGCGTTTTGCGTTGTGCCTGAAAGCCTGCCCAGCCAAAAAACTCCCATCGTTCTGCACTGGGCGTGTAGGCAACGAGACTGGCGACGAGGTTATTAATTTTGATTTGTTATTTTCACGCTCAGTTGCCTGCCATAAGTTTTAAATCCCGCCTGAACAGGGATGACATTGCCGACGCTGGAATAGCCGCAGTTTGATGTGGCGCACCCCGATCAGTGGCCTAAATGGCTCCGTCGACTGGAAAGCATGTGTCTGGCGATGGGAGTTGAAGACCCTGCCCGGAGAAAGCATACTTGCCCCATTTTGCTGGCCCTGCAGTGTTTGATCTGCAAGAAACGCTGCCACAGCCCCCGCCTGTCGCGGGAGAGGTCGCAGATGATGTCTACAAAAAGATATGCAGGCAGCTCGGGTCATATTTTGTTCCGCAGAGAAATATAGACGAGTGCGATGTGTTCCGCCAAATGATGCAAATGGAAGGTGAGTCGTATTTGTGGCCCGCCTCAAGCACCTCGCCAATACCTGTGATTTCACCGATTCCGCCCGGGAACTCCGCCAGCAGAGATCATGGGAGTCAGAGATCCCAGGGCGAGGGAAAAGGCCCTGCAACAGAAAATGACACTCAAGGAACTGCACTCGTTTGCAAGAGGCTTGGAGCAGGCCAGAGCCCAAGCTGGTGCTATTGAAGCACACCATTCGAACAGATTTGCCGCGCTACAGGCAAATGTCCAGGCACAAAATGTAGTGCAAAAACAAAAGCCCGTCCCAAGCGTGGTGCAAAAGAAAATGCACCAAAGCAACCAGCCCAGTCACAGTGTTTCGAACACAGAAGGATGCACAATATGCAACAGCCCGAAACATGACCAGTGGGAGTGCCCCTTTAAAAAGCAGGACTGCTTTCACCGTGGAAAACGGGGTCACACTCAAACAGCATGCCGCAAGCCGCAACAAAGGTCAGCATGGTTTTACCAGAGTAAAACAGTTGGACCAAGCACACAATCTGCAAGCTCAGCATGAAAGCTCGCGTGAGGAGTACCTCCTGAGGACCAACAAGTCTACACAGGAGACAACAGTAAGTGAAAACCGTCCAATCGAGACAACAGTGCAAGTGGATGGAAAGCCAGCGCAGTGGGAAGTTGATACTGATGCAACAGTCAGTGATGTGGGAACGGCTGTTCCGCAAGCTATGGCCAAACAGGAAATTTGAGGAATCCGGACAGAAACTAAAATACACAGGTGAGCCCATCTCTGTGGTAGGGGAAGTCAAGGTGATTGTTGCAAGAAAGTGACATAAGAGTCCAGCTACCACTGGTTGCAGTGCGTGGATCCAGCAAGCCCCTACTGGATAGAAATTGGCTATCCAAGGTGAAACTCAGCTGGCATGGAATCTTCCACGTGAAGGCCTCACTGGAGGAAACAGCACAAGAGATGCTGAAAAAGTTCCCAAATCTGACGAAGCCCGAGTTGGGGAAAGCCAACACTGAAGCCCACCTGGAGATAAATCCGAACGTCAAACTGGTGTTCTGCAAACCGCGATCGGTGCCCCTGGCACCGCGACCACTGGTGGAAGAGGAGCTGGATCGTCAAATCAAAGCCGGAATCCTGAAGCCCTGCAGGTCAGCACAGTGGACTGCACCCCTGGTGACAGTGTTGAAGCCAGATGGCGAAGTGAGACTCTGCGGTAGCTACAACCTAACTGTAAACGGAGCTAGTCACTTGGAACAATATACACTGCCCAAAGTGGAAGAGCCTCTCACCCAACTTGCTGGATGTCAAAAGCTCACAATAATCGACGTGGAACAGCCGTACTTGCAGATTCCGTTGTCAGAGTCAAGCCAAGCCCTCTGAGCAAATGCAAAGAAATGAAGAACAACGTGGAATGTTCCTAAACGACCGAAATGAACCAGCAAGGGACATATAGGTCTCCCGGAAACAGCATGCGGCCTAGACGGTGTAATGGGGCCTACAATTCCCAGTTCACAACTTTTCCAATCATTGAATAATTTTTGGGACTTCTCATAGGCCCTTCACTTTCGCTTATAACTTCTTGGTGGCCTGAAAGTCCAGAGATACCCAGTTTTGCTGCGTTTTGTGTTAAAAAAACTGCATCTGTTCGGCCGGCTATCGGCTCCCCGGAGCCAATGGAACCCTTCGGGGCCCAACGGGGCGGGGGGGGGGGGGGGGGAAGCCGGGGCCCCCTCTCTGGATCCGCCCCTGCTTGCTACCATACGTTTTGGGGATACTTCTGTTATTTTCCACTTTTTTGCCCATCCCCCGAACTCAGTTTGCCCTTGATGTCGGACTGTCGTGGGGAAAAAGTGATTGATCCTAGGCCTGAAGCGTCATTCAAGTGAACACAACGAAGTCTCAAGTGGGAACACCGTAAATCCGATATGGGGCCCGAAGGACTGGGCCCCGGCCTGGGCCTGGGAGCCCATTTTCCAAGCAGGGACAAGGTCGACCCGCGATTTACATTGGTCAGTGCACCCCGAGCCAATGAGGAGCCCCTGTGTCGGCCAGGGGCGCACAGCGCCTAACCGGAGGTCCGGTGTTGACAAGGCCCCCGAGTTGGTCAGGAAGTGTGCGAGGGTGGCTGAAGATGGACCGACGTGCCCTTTAAGACTGACGATAAACGGGCTGATGGGAAGGCTGCATGGCCGTAAGGGGAAAGGCTGCAAGTCATCCTGGCCCGTATGGCTGTGATCCCAAATGTCAGCCAACATGCCTCTTTCGCCGATTGTGGACCCCTGGGACAGCGCGGGCACCTATTTCGGCCGGGGACCACTGCATCGAATAGTTGACTCCGTGTTGTTCTGAGCCCTGGGGCCCCATTTCTCTAGCAGGAACGAGACCGAGGCCCGCGATTTGCGTTGGTCGGAGTCCCTACAACAATGAGTGGTCTTTTGACGGTCAGGCCTCCAGTGTACAACAGGGGGTCCTGTGACGGAAGGAGTCCCGAGTCGGCCAGAGGTGACCCGGGGCCCTTGCGGGGCCCTTCATTCCGTTTTAGCCAAGGGTCCGTTGGCCAGACATGGGTCTCTGTGCCAGTTGTTGGATCACCTGCGGTTATCAGAGTTTTTGTTGCCCCAATTAGGGCTCTTGCGCCTATTCCAGGTCAAATGCCCCGGCCAGGAGCCGCCAAAGGGCCTTCCGCGCCAGGGAGAGCACCAATGTAGGACGTACATCTGTGGGGGCCTCCGGACGAACCCATCAGGCGAACCTGCTGGTAGACACCCCGGGCAGAGACGGAATTATCTGTAAGCCATTGCCCGGAAGGGTTGTGTGCACCTCACTTTTCACTCATGTTTACACATTTTACACATTACATTACACATTTCCAATTAGTGTTTGTACAGGTTGCTGGCCTCACTTAGACTTACGGTCAACCTTTACGGGATCCACAATACCTCTGTAGGGTGTGGACTCCCTCCCGCTGGAGGGACAGAGTCCTCTTTATGTTTAGTCCTCCCTCTTGCATTAGAAACTGCGCTGCTGTCCGGTATGAAAAGCCCGAATTAGAACCCACCCCGCTTAGAATTGGAGCAAGCTGGCATCATCACGCCACACGGACAGACCATGAAGACAACGACTTACCATCGGTCACCGTCGAGATTCGAACCCGGGCTCACCGCGTGCGAAACCAGCATGCTAACCATCCATCCGCTTGAGTTGTGGGCCCGGCGGCCGAAAGTTTGTGATCAGAATAGGGCTTGTTCAGAGTGAGTTAATAGATTTCGTGATCGTTTGATGCCTATCACGCATAGAGCCGAGTTTTCGCACGGGATTCTGCATATTTGCACTTGCTTCCCTCTAAGACTGGCAATCTGCGTATGCTCGACACGCACAACCATCTGAAAGATTTTTGGAGGATGTATAAGCCCGGTGCGAAGCCACCCTTAATTTTCGAGGGTGTATAATGCCGGTGCGTAACCACCCCCTGTTTTGGAGGGTGTATAAGCCCGGTGCGTAACCGCCCTCCATTTTGGGGGGGGGGGGGTGTATACGCGCAGCCTAAAACGTTTTGCGAGCCCAGTGGTCGGAAAGTGTGACGTCACACCCTTCGCGTCACGAGTACATCATGGCCGCCCGACCAATCATAGAACAGGATTTCTACTATTGGTAGCACGATAGTCACGATGAAACGCGGCCGACGTCTGTTGTGATATCCATGAAATTCTAAATGGTGATAATCTTGGGATTGATCTTACCTTAAACCATAGCACTTATTGCCGCGTTTCTTGACTAGGTTAATAGTAGTAGTGCCTCAGTTAGGCATATTACTAAGCTATTGTTAAGAAAGGAATTTACAGTAGGTTATGGCAGTGAATGAGCGCAGCCCTGGCGCCCATCTTTAAACTTAGTGGCAAAGGCGGCAAAATATTGCGTTTGAAGGAGGGGATGCTGAACGTTTCGGGGCAGTTATTGGGAGTTGCGGTTTGCTGAGGAAGGCGTCATTGTAGAGCAGGTGAGTAACGTAAAGTGTCGTCAACCATTCAAGCAATCAAAATGTGTGCGGTAGCGCCTGTTTATTTCAACGGTATAGGGAGGCAGTGACGCCTTGGTTTAATCAGGCGTTTTGCGTTGGCCTTTTTGTGTGGACTGGGGGTGGTACGAACGCAGCCTGCTCATTCTTCAGCTTCGTTTCGTTTATGGGCTATATTAAGAGAACCCAAGTCTCCTTAAATTTGATATTGAGAGCAATAAGAGTAGCATAAGCAAGAGGAAGGAAGGAACAATCATAAGGTTGTCAGACACCACTCTGGCTTCTTGTAAATGTGGATGCAGCCAAGCAAGTGACAAAATGAGCCAACCTTTCCCTTTGGGAGCAAGCTTGTGACCCAGACTTTAAAAAAGCATGTAGAGGCAAAATTTGTTCCAGGTCCAGCTCACCAGCACCATGAAAACACTTGGTTTTTAGATGTGTTTTGTACCTGGGGCTGTGATTACTACACAATAAAGCAACAGTGATAGGAAAAATGCACAGCTCTGCTATGTCACCTTCAAAGTAGCATGTTTATCACCTGATGCTAGTCCTCATTACTGGCAGGTTAATGAGCAGGAAGAAGTTTTGTGATGATTTGCCTAAGCTAATTGCCAATTAACCAGCTTACATCAGGTTTGTTTTGTGTTTTGTATATGTACTCACTAATGCTATTGTTATCATCAAAGTCGTAGTCTTTCCCCATGTAGCCCTAAGATTGAAGGCTCAATAATGTTGAAACTTTCTAGAAAATCACCACTAAGCTCATTGCATGGTTGGCAGCAAACAGGTCAAACAGTTTCTGCTGCTGTACTGAAAAAGTTATGTTTAAGTGGGGTGTAGGTTGATGGAGGCATGAGTTGAAAGTTTTTAGGTTGAATTGGCAACCTTTAATAAACTGGAAGGAACTAGTTAAACAGTGCAATGCTAAATCATGGTTGCATTGGCTATACTGATTTATTATTGGAAGCTCGGATGATTTACTGTGGCATCTTCTAGCGGCATTATCTGCAGATTGCTAGAGTTTACTGGATTTGCATGTCTTTTGTGATGGATTTGTGTGGTTGTGTACTTAGCAGAAAGGACATGTGAAAACAAACATGACTGGCTGCTAGGAACACTATCATATCATCTATCATGTTGCCTTGGCACTGGCACCTCAGCAACTGCCAGCTTCCATTATTTTGGACTCCAGCCCTGTGCATCTTTGACTGTCTGAGACATTTTGATTCTGGTGAGCACCTGCTAATTTTTATGAATTCTTTTGCAGGCTTATGCCATTGGCCTGTGTCATTCATCCTGAGTGTGATATGTGTGATTTTGTAATCTTTTCTGTATTTATGCAGGTGGACATAAGGTCCTAGAAATAGGTGTGTTGGATGGATGCTGGCCTCTAGACATGTCATACATTATCAAAACTAGAAATAAGCTTTCTCATAGCTGTTGGCCTAGTATGATGAAGGAGATGATTGTATCAGGTTGTGTTGTAGCATGCCTATACTTGTGATTGGTCACAGGTCCTGACATGGAATTAAACAAACCTAGCCAGTTTGTAGTGATGCATTGATATTTGGTGCTTTAAGGGTAGTTTCTTGTAGTTCTCAATGTTTGTGCACCGTGTTATCAGTTGTGCTCGACATGACTCGAGGAAATATTGTTTTGTAACCTCATAGACATTCTTCCTGAATTTGTCCCATTGAATAATGTATGAAACATAAGCCACGAAACAATATTGATGCATATTTGGAAACCCAGGCTGCTGGAGGCATCTTGGTACTTATTTAGCTTGCTGGGATTGTACACCTGGACAGTTGCTCGCCCAAAGCCTGCTGTGATGCATGCTAGCTGTACCCGTGAACAAATATTTATATACCCACCAGAAAAGGTATATCTATGTATGTTTGTCTGCCTGCTTGTCCAAGCGCTTTAACATGCTGAGTTCAAACGGCTGGGCTGTCTATCTCCAGTTCACCTCCGTGTGCTCAAGGCATGGCGGACAGACCATGGTGCCAGCGTCATAGCGACTGGCGCTGGATGGTGTCGGTGGGTCGATGTGTGCGGTAGGCGCTTGCGCCTGTCCCCCCCCCCCCCCCTTCGTTCCAATGGGCTGTGAGTAACGCCTGAGCTGCTGGCTAGTTGTGTTCTGGTGTCAAGGGGTAGCTGAGTGTCAGCGCACCTTCCTCGTAGTCAGGTAGATTTTGTTAGGTGCAGGATAGCATTACGCCCACGCCGCGCGTGCAAGTGATTCGTGCCCTTTTCATCGAAGGTGTGGTATCCCGCGCCTGCAGTAGCGCGCTTGGTGCCATGGAGGATTTGCATCTCATCGATATGCGTGTATTTTGCTGATGCAGTCAGTTTCGATGTCACAAACTCAATGCAAAACACAAATTGTAACGCATCTCCCCCCTCCCCCGCTTCCCTCATCTTTAGTCGGCTGTGCTGATAGCCGAAGAAGCTCGAATTGCCGTACTTGCCATGCTGTTCGGTATCCACAACGATTGTATAAGGGGGATATATTGCTTTTCTACTACCCGTACGCATTGTTTTGTCCCCAGTCATTCCAAATCGAAGGAACTGAAGGCGAGTTTTCAACATGCATGACGAACTGAGATTTTAGCCAGTGCGGTTGTACGGAAAAATTCCGATTCGGTCGTTTGTGAAACTTTCTGTCCAAGCATTTCCACATGTCAGGCTTTGATGGCTGGGGTGATCGCGCCCCAAAGCTTCGTCGAGTACTGCGGCTCGACAAACGGAGATTGTGGCATCTTCGGATGAATCGGCGACGGGTTTTTGGCACTGTCGGCAGTTTCCCGCATATCATCAAAATGGGGCTGTCACAGGTCTCGCTCAAAATAGCGACCGCACAGACCCGGCTACCAATGGGAGTATGGCCGCGGGCGTCATCCGCCATCCCTTCGGGGTGTGAGCCGCAGGCGACAGCGATGTCCCATCACCCACGTGTGTCGTTTTGGGCAGGGACACCTCCGGGCTGTCGATGCGTCAAGCTACGATCGCCTAAACGGCACGCGGGTGGGTTACCATTGAATGCATGCAGCGACATCAAAGTTCGATGCTTTGACAATTCGATGAGGTGCTCGCGCGCCATTTACATTTTACAACCTTGATCTTATTAGGTCATCGTCGCCCGAAGTCCTAGCCTGCGTTTTGTTGCTAGCTATACAGGTAGCTATTCGGTTGATACAGTGAAGTTTGACGTGGCACAGTGTACCATAGCTTTTATGCCACACGTGCGAGTGAGCGGCGCCCTCTCGCCGTTACTGATGCACGGATGGGGAACCTTACATGATAGTGGGCAGACTGGGCTCTGGGAGGACTCGAGTCTCAGCCATACTGGTGTGCTTCCTCCACTGGGTCACGGTGGGTCAATAGGTGCACGCGCAAACATTTTCTCCATGCACATTCGGCAGGCCGTATCAATAGAGGAATGGGCTGAAACCGGGTCCTGTCAATGCCATTGACATCGGCGGCTCGTCTCATTGTGCTTGGTAGGGCGGGGGGGGGGGGGAGGATTAGGAATTGTGCGCACATATTCCCCCCCCCCCCTTCTCCCTCTCACACTGAGGTGGCTGTATCGTTAATTGGTTATTGTAAACCGCGGAGTGCTTCCTCATAGTTTGCTGTGTTTTGACTAGAACATACGCTAAGGATGTAATATGAATGCAGTGCACGTTTGCGAAATGCACGTACTTTCGGTCGGGCGTCGGCGTGCACTCGCCAGTGTTACCCTGGCAATGGCGAGGTCGAGGTCACTCCACGGACAACTGGTGACGTGCGCAGATCGGACGGCGTAGGTAGACCGCGCCATGGTTTGCTCAAACAGAAGTCCGCATTCGGCGAAGGTGCCTGCGGTTCATCACCTCTCTCGTAAAACGTAACCGTACATCCCCTAAACAAGACAACGCTTTTATCGGATGCAAGGTCTTAATGTTTACTGTGGGCTGGAGCCGCCTACACGTGGTGATGAGCCGATGTTGTTCTGTTCAGAGCCGCCCTGCAACACCATGGCCAGCAGCCTGTCGTTCCCCACGCTCTCCGATGAGGACCTGATCCGGCTCTGCACGGATGTGGTCGGCCACGATATCCCGGTCACGCCGGCTGCGCTCAAGAAGCCGACCATGGGTGAGTGTGAGTGCGAGCGGCGCCGCTGCCGCCGCCTGAGGCCCTGTGCTCGACGCGGGGGCCGCTCATGCGCAGAACACAATGTGACCGCCACCTGGCAGTGGTGGACTGCGCTTTGTCCGCCTGAGGCCCTGGGCCCGACGCGGGGGCCGCTCATGCGCAGAACACAATGTGACCGCCACCTGGCAGTGGTGGACTGCGCTTTGTCCGCGGCGTCACCAGCTGGTACTGGCGATGCGGGATGAGGAAGATGCGTGGGATTTGATGGCGGCTCATGCTACAGGCCGTCTCGGTGGTCGAAAACCAGAATCGCGAAAAGAAGCGAAATACTTTCCCATAAATTGTCGTCCTGGTGCTGAACTCTGCCGTGTTGTGTGCAGATGCTGTGTTATGCTGCATTGGGTTCCGAGTCACATCGTTTAAGTTGTCCGATCTGTTCTTAAATTGGACGTATGTGCCACGTAAGATGTACCTACCCACACACATACAATGTATATATATATATATATATATATATATATATATATACATGACCTGTTCTCCGCTATATTATTCTCATTCGCACGTCAAAGGGACCAGTGCACTGCAATGTCTCCAGTTTGCATGTGCCGCACAGACGTGCAACACATATTGGTATCCTGCAGCCGGGCAGAGAATGAGGTAGGCAAGGTTGAAGCGCGGACGGGTGACGCGCTGGAAGGCTTTTCTTGCGGCGCTGCATGGTGACCTTAAGTGTTCATAACCGGGCCCGAGCACTTGCGTTGAACTGGCCGCACTGGACGGCGGGACCAGATCGCTGACATTTGTTTATTTCAGAATCGACCATGAGCATTTTCAAGTTCTTCGTCAACGAAGTTTTTGGCTGGGATGTAGATCGGGCTCTGGTGGTAAGTTGGTCGCGGGCTGTTGATTGTTATACTCGTGTCGTTTTCAGAGGATGTCGCGCCGTGCTCGTGTGATTAGATTCAGCTTCGTACACAATTTACATAAGTTCCGTTTGCTGTTCCGCCGGTCGTAGGCATGCACTGCGCCCTGCCTTCCTTATCTGGTGGAAGGGAAACCACTTCCGTTGCCGCCGTTCCTTCTGCTAAGTGTGTGTGGCAGACCGCTTCACAAGCTCAATATCAAAATAGCTCAAATTGCATTGTGTCTTTGCCAATTATTTGGTGCACTGGTATCCTTGTGGATGTGTATTTACAGCATTTATGGCCCATCGGCGCTCAGACGTCTACTTCGAGGAGTGGCTTTGTGGGCGGTCGTTCCGTGACGTTCAGCATGCATATGACGTGGGGCAGTGGGGCTTGAATCCTCGGGCTTGCGTTCGTCGCGCCGAAATCGAATGACAAACGTGCCACTGCCACGGCGGTATTGTCGCTGAGGGGCGGTCGGTGTGGGCTGTAGCCTCGTACTGGCCGGCAGGTGCCGTTTGACCAGATGTCGCGAATACAGTACCCGGACATGCACCAAGAGCAGACGCCGCTGCTGCGCTTCTACGGCGTCGTGCACACCCTGCTGGCGCGCGTGCATTACGACAGCTTCGGCATCGACGACATCACTCAGCCGCGTGAGTGGCGGTCGGCCCAGGCGCGTGTGGTGCTGTTACGGCAGTGAGCGGAGCAGTTCATGGCGTTGCTATACATGGATAGCTCATGGTCTCTTCCTGCTGCCAGCCACCAGCTTGCCATACCATGTTTTGTTACAGGCAGGATTTCAGGCCCTTCCAGTGTCCCATCGGCAGCGTGCCAGCTATGTTAGCCGCCCCAGAAAGGCAGTTGGTGGCGGGTTGTTGGCGGCGGGTTGTTGGTGGCGGGCGGGCAGTTGGTACGGTGCAACTAACGCCACTCGTTCTGTGTAGAGAATACCCCTCGACTCCCATGTTGTGAGGTATTGACCCGTTCGCCGATGGGCCTCAGAAACCCACATGAACTGATGTGGTCGGGGACACCAGACCCGCGTCTCCGCCGTTTGTCGCCTTTATCGAGTGCAATTATGCATACGGAATCCTCGATACATGACTGAATCGACAATGCACTGCGGGTTTGTGTGACCAAGTGAGGTCAATGGTAATGCCATCACAGGTCATGGGGAGTTGCAGTCCTGTGTCCGAGGCACTTCTGCACATATTTGCAAGAAGTTGTTTATGTTGAACATGTCACATGGCCAGGGCAGTCGGCGCGCCTTAAAGCCCAAATCATCACCATTGCAGTCAACTGACAGTGCATGGAAGTATGTGTGGCGTGGTGAGATCAGTGCTGAAATTGGCAAACGTCAACAACACATACAAAAATTACGTTTTAGCCGCTTGACGGCACACATGGTTTGACGGAACGTTCACAGCGTGACCGGTTACGACACGGGGACAGTAGCGCAGTGGCTCCACCGCATGTCGGGGAAACCAGAGCCCGGCTCCTCATTGTCCTACGGCCCAAGCTTCGCCCAATGAGGTGGCGTCACAGATTCACGCCAATGAATAACGCCTGTAATTCTAAATGTTGGCACAAGTAGAATCAGCTGGTGCAGCCCCATGGAGTCGTATAGCGCGCAGGAATGGCGCACGTGAATATCATTGGAATGAACAGTTGCTGGCAAGTTTCGTAGCTAAGCATATAATTGCCGTGTCGATCACACTATCCAGATGTGATCGAGACGTACTTTTTGCCGGACATATAAAGCCGTCAACAGCGCATGGTCTGTTGCAAGGCGTTGCTATGCCAACAGCAACGACTTGTAAACAAACGCACATCGCCTCCCGGCTGAGTAGGGCCTGGGGTTGAGCCTTGACGTCATACGTGAGGAATGTGCTTACCCTGAAATAGGGAATGGGCCCCCATTTGTCAACGAAGAACGGTATTCAGAGATTTGTGGTTCGATTCCCCGCTGTGCCTGCCCCTCCTGTTATGGTGAGGGCAGGCGACTCTGTGAAACCTCAGCTGCTGAACGCGCCGTAAGGTCCCAACAACAATGACAGCAAGTGACTCAAAAGGACGCTGAGAAAACATCTATGAACTCTTAAGGCACAATGCCATCAGTAGACACCGACGCCTTGTGCCCACGAGCGCTCAGGGGGGGGGGGGGGGGGGGGCGTCTCCGTGCTGTGTTTCGGTGCACACATCTACTTCGTCATGTACCAACAGGAAAAATGTTTTCACTTTGAAAAAAACATGTTGCTAGTGGCCGGTGCGGACGCAAAAAACAATGTCATAGCTGGTATATCGCGTCAGAAAAGAGCAAACACCTAAGAGAAAACGCAACAAGCCGGGTAATTTTGAGCGCTTATTTCCCTATATTAGGAACATACTAAGCTGCCTTCCTCAAATGGAAAAATGTGCAGCTGCTGTCAAATGGGTTCTGCCGAGATGGAAATGTCATCGGATTTATCAAAAGACAGGCTTAAATGACCGTTGGGTTGAATGTCAGTGCCTACAAAATATACGCTCAACGACCAGACCAGAGACCAATCAACGAACTGCAGAGCCAACTCCAACTCCGCCATTCGTGGTGTTGTGATGCGGCACCAACTCAGGGTGTGTGCTTCTGGCATCGACTAGTGATATCTAATGCTGGTATTTTCCCGGTCTTGGTGCAGTGCGGAACCATCCGCGTGCTGCTTCCGTAACAGATCCTGGTGCTGCCCGGCATGTGGATCTGAGCAGCATTGGTGTCCTCTGTGGGCAGGCACTTGCAGCTGTGATTCGGTGCTTCGACCACAGTGAGTTCGAACCCATCACAGAGACCTTGGCGGGCGGGATGCTGGTGAGGTGTGTGTATTCATGTTCACGTTTCGACTAGTCCGCTTGAGCTGCACGCCCAGGTACCTCACCAGCTCTGGGGTGGTGCCCGTCATGACGCCCGGGTGGTGCCCGTCATGACGCCCGGGTGGTGCCCGTCATGACGCCCGGGTGGTGCCCGTCATGACGCCCGGGTGGTGCCCGTCATGACGCCCGGGCGGTGCCCGTCATGACGCCCGGGTGGTGCCCGTCATGACGCGGCGTCCAGGGGCGGTAAGCCGGCTGTAGTACAGCCGGAGCGTCCAAACACGTCAGGTGCTCGCGCTAGACACACTCCGGAGTATTATACCGCTCTTCCCGGCGTCCAGGGGCGGTAAGCCGGCTGTATTACAGCGAGTGTCCAAACACGTCAGGTGCTCGCGCTAGACACACCCCGGAGTATTATACCGCTCTTCTCTCGCTGTGACGGCTTGTGCTATTTGAACGGGCATCTGCCGCGTCTTCAGCTTCGGAGTTAAGCCGTTTTGAACAACTGGCTCTGGGCTCGGGTTCAGCTTCCAATAATTTTTGAACGATGGCTCCGACGTCGGCTTCGTGTGGTCTTGAACAAAACTTTGGTTTTGTCATGCTTTTTACCATAATTTTACTGCACTTCAGCTTTTACTACAGTTTTACTACAGTCCTATAACTTGTCTAGTCTGCGACGCATACCTGACCAAAAGCCTAAAAGCAGACTGTCACTCCCAGGGCTAATTAACACCTAATGACAGCCAGATAATTGTCCGAAACGTATGTGTACTGACACACAAGACAAGGACAGTAGTCCGAAAAATTGCCGATGTGCAATACCGGCAACTCATCTCAGTCACCTCTGGAAGTCCCAGCTATGTTTTCTGATCCCGTGCCGTCGGACTAGACGCGAAAATGGTTTTGGTTTTGCAATACGACATTGTTTACCAGATACGGCGTCAGCTTCGCTTTCATAATTTGAAACTGAAAGATTCGGCTTCCGCTTCGTGGTTCCTCAGCTCGGAACCGCTGATTTTGGTTTGGCCTTCGCTTGTAATAAGTTGCGAGCCATTGGCTTCGGATTTGGCTTTTAGTTAACAAAAAACAAGCTACTTGCTTTAGTTTTGACTTCTTCTTGGTGCCTCTGTCCTGCCTTTAGATGTATCTTCAAAGCCAGAAGCCCGGCTTCGTCTCCACGGTTGCTGATCAGATAGGAATGCGTGCAGCAGTCCGTGCATAATATGGTACCATCCCCATATAGTCTGTATCGATGGAAACGTTCCGATTCTAGGGCCATGTCTCTGCTGTTGCAATGATAAACGGGGGAAGTAGGGACCAGGGATTAACGTCGGGAACCATGCACGTGCCTTTCAAGCGCCGGGGCTAACGACAAAACGGTGTTGGCGGAGAGCGCCGCCTCTGTGCGCCACCTCCTGCCGTGGGCGCCAGTGTACGGGCGTCCCAGAAAATGGCCGGAGAGAAAGCTGTCATGGACGTAGATGTAGGCTAACAGGGTACCCGTAGCAGATTGGCCACCTGATAGTCTCCTGGGTGCGCGTGTGTTCAGTCGTGAAGGCTGGAAGTCTGGCTTCTTGCTAGGAGCGTCTGCCTGGTGAGCGCAGACGGGCCCAAAGTAGAGGACACGGAGATGCGAGGTGGTGAAACCGATGGAAACCAGTGGTGAAACCGACGGAATCTGGTGGTGAAACCGATGGAATCCGTGGGCGCATCCAGGGCAGACGTTAACGCCCCTTTTATGCCAGGCATTCAATCATTAAGACTCTCCTGTCTTGAATTATATTTGGCCACCTTTTCGTTTGTTATCTAGTGCGACATTTATCGATGTCAAATATGTGTACGTTGGATTGTGTTCTCATCTGACCTCTATCGCTGTCGACTTTCCGACTCGAGTTTTATCCCTGACAGCTTGTTCACCTTCGAAATGTTGTGAACCTCTTACCACTGCCGACATTACTCCTTTTCCAATTTTTCGATTCGAATTTTATGCCTGCCGCCGTTCATCTCTGGCGGATTTTCTCCTTCTTTAGTTTCTGTTTTTTAGTTGTTTCCGATTCTACTTGTATCCCGATCTATTTTTATCCCATTCGACTCCTTTTGTCCGGCTTGGTATCCGGCTTCGTGCCAGGCTGATGGGTACGTGTAGTGGTGGTGCTTCGGGAGGTTTTCTGCTTTTCTGTCCCGTGCGCCACGCCGGAACTTGGCCGGTCTGAAGTCTCCTGCGGCGGCACTTGCCGTCCTGTCCCGCTGAGTACCTTCAGCATTTGAGAGGTCACGCCCTCCAACCATGGGGCCTTCCCTTCCATGGGTGACAGCGCTCGGCCATCTTTGTCTAATTGTTCGGCCGGCCGAGCTTTTGCGACAGTCGCGGTGCGGAGTGCATGACTCAGTCAAGGCCTTGCACGCCCCCAAGCGTCCGGGTTTGGCTTGTTCCTCCTGCGCGGGTTTGTCCAATGAATAGAAGTTCCTGTTACTTTCGCGTGGTGCTGAGCCAAGGCTGCTGCTTTCTGTTTGATGCTCGGATACGGTTGCGTTTAAGTTGATATTTGCCGTTGAGGTGTGGGTCCATTCTTGCGTCCATCCGTTGGTTTTGTCGCTGTTTAGAGGTGCGTGGTGTATGTGTCAGCATCCATATTTTCTCACTCTTGTATCTAAGCATTTTATTCTGGTTTTCACAGCAATCGCCCTGCTGAGATTTGTTTTTCTGCATAAGTTTTCCGATTCTGTCGGCGCGTTAAAATTTGTATGTGTTTGTCTTATCTGTGAACATAAAAACTTCTTATCTTTCCTCCTCTTATCTACTTGTCCTTATCTTAGTCCCCCGTATATTGTGCTGTGGCGTTGCGTAAAGCCACACGTCTATGGTGGACATGTTTAGAAACATGATAACTAACAAACAAGTATGAGACACGGCATCAGTAGCCTGCAGGACAAGCTCCGAAGAGATTTGTCCTATGCCCTCCTCGACTCGAGCGCCACCAAAGCGCTACCATGGACGTGTCTTATGTGATGCCGCCAGGGTTTGCGGTGTGGAGTGGTGCAGTGTCATGTACAGGCCTTCCGTAATGCGTTGACCGCCAGGGCCGAAGCGGCTGCGGCGTCAGCTGTCGGCTCTGGTCAACTTCGCGCTGCACCACCAGAATATTATGGACACGTATGGCGAGCAGGTCCGTGACGCGCACCGCTCCGTCCGACACCAGTATGAGAGGTGAGTATGGCGGCAGGCGCGCGACGAGGGCCGTCTGTGTACCTGCCGGTACCACCCTTCTGTGTACCTGCCAGTGCCACCCTTCTGTGTACTTGCCGGTGCCACCCTTCTGTGTGCGTCCAGCGGTACCCTTCTGTGTATCTGCTACTGCCACTCTTCTGTGTACCTGCCAGTGATACCTTTATGTGTACCTGCCGGTGCCACCCTTCTGTGAACCAGTCAGTGCCACTTTTCTGTGTACCTGCCAGTGCCACCCTTCTGTGTATCTACCAGTGCCACCCTTCTGTGTACCCGCCAGTGATACTTTTGTGTGTACCTGCCAGTGCCACCCTTCTGTGTACCTACCAGTGCCACCCTTCTGTGTGCCTGCCAATGCCACCCTTCTGTGTACCTACCAGTGCCACCCTTCTTTGTACCTACCAGTGCCACCGTTCTGTATATCTGCTAGTGCCATCCTGTGAACCCGTCAGTGTCACCCTTCTGCTGCCTTGGTGCCCGGCTACCCTTTGCATCCACGGAGTGGTGTGCTCTGTAAAATCATGGCTCTGGTTTCTTTCGTATATTAGCGGCGCTCAAAATAGCTGAGCGGTCAGGCATGTTCATGCCTAAAACATCAAAAATTTCTTTAGAAAGGCAACGCTTAACTTGTATGTTCCTCCGTTTATGTCTAGGAGTCGCGCTTTTTAATTATTTGGATCCATCCTAAGTGGTGGTGGCGTTGCGGTGTCCAACGATGCCGTGCAGTAGCGGCCGGTGTCCAACGATGCCGTGCAGTAGCGGTCTGTGTCCAGTGATGCCGTGCAGTAGCGGTTGGTGTCCAGTGATGCCGTGCAGCAGCGGTTGGTGTCCAGTGATGCCGTGTAGTGACGGTCGGTGTCTGGGAAAGTATTGCTAATGATGGTCGATTGTTGTCAGCACGACAACTCCCAAGTCCAGATGCCGTAAAACCGTGAGCTTAAGACCTTTGTGCTTATGAGATATTCTGGACGAAATTCTGACGCAATTGCAGCCAAGCACAAAGCTGCGGGTTCTAGCATGTTCTAAATCGTGAGGATTCATGTGACCGATGGCGACCAGTTCGTCTGTATACTAACTCGTTGACACTTCCCGCGCAGGCTGCAAAAGGAAAACAGGGACCTGAAGAGTAACATACACAAGGAAATTGAGCGAGAGGAGGAGATGAAAATGCTCGTAGAAAAGGTACGTTTTGCTTGCATTTGGTTTCTTTTCATCAAAACACTTGGCCATTTAGGCACTGCGCCGTTGATCTTCGTAACTGTTTGACAGGTTGTAGCAGCAAATAATTTCGTTTTTGGTGAATTATTATTGACCTTTTTCCGGCAGAAATCGTCATCTTAGTCACGAGTAGGCGGTATCCGATGTCGTTCCCTTTTACAGCTCTTGCGCTGATCCCGTGCGTTCTTAATCATCCTTTCAATGATTAACAACATCATGTACTAATGAGTGCATATTTACATAGGGTAGATCAGGAGAAAATCCACTTTAATACCGCTGTGACGCCCTCACCCATCAGCTTGCCACAGAAGTCGTTTCGTGAAAGTTCTTTCCGACTGCCAAGCTGACTGCCTCGGTGGCACGCCGTGTGCCTGCCGTCGCTCTGCGGCTGCAGGCGCCGCATCGTCCGGCGATGTGACCCAGCCGTCACTTGTGGGTGACGCCGCTGGCGCTGGCTCACAGGAGCAGCAGCTGGTGGAGGAGCGCGAGCAGGAGATGTGCGCGCTCCAGCAGCGCAAGGAGGAGCTGGCGCGGGAGGCGCGCCAGGCCATGGCCGATGCCGGCCGCGTCCAGGACCAGATCCAGGCGGTCGCTGTTCAGCAGGCCAAGGTGAGCGCCGCCTCTCCGCCGCCAGGCCGGGCAGCAGCGCACGCTCCCAGCCCGGTCGTCACGCGCGCGGGGAGTCGGGTACTGACGTCCGCCGGACCGTTCAGGGGGCAGCCGGTTCGCCGGGGCTGGCTGGTGAACAAGGTGCTTCACGGTTATTACTGTCAGTAGCGTTTAGTATGGGGGCGGGCTCCTCTATCTCACGTCATCGCTTCGCTCACGCCGTGCGGACGGCGCGGCTCGCTCTTCCCCTCACTTAAAGAGAGTTCCGCATTTGTATGGGGTTTGAACTGAAAAAGCCATCTTAAAGATCATTCAGTGCAGCCCGCAGCCCTGCCCTCAAGACACATCCTCTAGTTCCTGGGCTACATGACTACGAAGATGTAGATTATACCAAGGTCGCCCATGCATTCATGACGCCGTATTAAAGTCGTTCAAATTCTGCCGTTGCGTTGGCCGTGCGGCGATCAAGGCCAAGGCAAATGAAATTGTCGAGGTGTTCATATCTGAGGTTCGTGAGAGCACGATTTCTAGATGTACTGACCGTCAATTGGCGTTCAGGTGATGTCGTGCAAGGCACGATAACGCAGTCAGGCAACAACGTACTCGGTCGCATATTTGCTATATGGAGAAATTGTGCTGTCTAGCGCAATTTTTATGTAAATGCACACCAACAGTCATAAATGAGCTCATATCATGATATCTGATGCTTGCTTCAATACCTTCCAATGAGGTACACCTCCTTCAACCAAACACGTGTTCCGTTGTCAGCTGATGGAGGAGAAGCAGAGCCTGGAGGCGCAGGTGGTAACCTCGCCGGAGAAGGTGCGACAGACGCTGGTCCGCGCCAGGGAGGAGCTCCAGTGAGTTGGCTGGCCCCACCCCGGCATGTTCTGTTTGAGCCATTGGCAACAAGTATGGATTAGTGGATTGGGTTATGTGATTGGATTGGTGTGGTTGGCGGCCTGAATCATGACTAGGCGCATACTGACATAGACCAATGGTCCACAATGGCCGCCCCCGAATGATGTCTCCGGGTGAGGAGAACAAAACGCAGCGCAAGGCATCGAAACTCGTGTTGAGGACCAGGTCTGATGAATCGACGACTGTGTCATCGACGTTCCTTGTGATACTGCTTAACGGTGCATTCTTGCTGTAAGAATAGGACGCGGACCTCTGTGTCCTGAGTCCAAGGCCGTGAGCCTCCTGACCGCCCTAGCGATTGACGGTCCGACGCCTGGCCGTGCGCTGAGCCGGCCGTCCTCGCGTGTGCAGAGCGCTGGAGGAGCAGCGGGAGGCCTTGTCCACCCGGCAACAGGAGCTCCAGCGGATGCGCCAACACGTGGACCAGCTGTCCGAGGGGACGACAAAGTTCGGACAGAAGAACGCCATTTTGCGCGACCTGGCCGACCGCCAGTGGTGAGTCGATTGTTCTGCGCACACATGCGGTGAACGTCGCTACGCGCCGCGCTCTGAGCAAACGGGGACGGCAGCGGGAGGCGAGCGCCGCGAGGGAGACGTGGGGGCGGAAGAGGTCAATATGCGGCCAGTGGTATTCGCAGGCGCAAGCTCGACAACTTTGTCTGGGGTCGCAGGAATGAGAAATGCCCGAAGCTTGCGAAAGAGCTGAGGGGGCGCCGCTGTTGCGTCCGCGTGGTGGCGCTGATGGTAGAGTCTCCTGGCCCGTGGACCCTGGAAACTGCACACTCATCCAGTAATTCTGCTCGTAGTCACACGCACGCTTTTGAGAAGCCAGCCTTGCAGCCTGGAGTCACACCTATCACGAAGCACTGCCAGCGGTGCCGTTTGGACAATCGGGACCCGATAAATCCCAGAAATGCGGGCCACTCGGCCCAGCTGTACGGCATCCCAGCCTTCCCGCCAGCCATCCACGCGAGCCATCCCGCAGCTACAGAAGGAGCGGGTGGGAGGGCGGGTCTGACGGCGACGCTAACATTGTCTGGTGGTCGAGTGGGTCGTGTTTAGCCCGTGTCATACGTCCAGCTCTTTGACGTTTTGTTTTGTTTGTTTGTTTTTGTTAATCGGCATCCCAAGCTCCACTGGCACGCCAAGCTTCATTGACGTCCAAGTAGCCCGTATACATCTGTCGGACTCGTTGAACCGAAATACGTCAGATTCTGTGTTCTATTCTGTTTTTTTTTGTGGAATCACCACAACAAAAATGACCCTCGTCAATTGATTTTAGACGGTTGGCCTCGGCTTTAGCTTTGTGTCATTTGCGCTGTTGGCTTTGACCTCAGTTTCATGCTGTCTTGAGCTGCTGAGTTCAGCTTTTTTTGTGTGTTTTTTGTTGTTGTTCAATGCAATCGCAACTCCCCGGCACAAAAATAGTTATGCCTGTCCGGTCACCCCAATCTACCACACAGCTTTTCAAATCCGTGGAGGACACATTCGGGGGAGGTTGGGTTGTTGAAGCCTCGACTCTGCCTGTCCAATAGTAAACAGATCGACGTCCCTGTGCCATCTCGCCAATGCTCCTGTGTGGGTGCCCGTCAAGTTAACACCGTATTGGATTGGAATTCAGCGTCGAGCTCCGATGTCCGTCAGCTTTTTCACACGGTTACCTGAGCCCGGGGCGGCCGTGCCGCACAATGCTTCGGCACGTAAAATACTTCGTCGTCCTGTCTGGCAAAAGGGCGGACGGATAGTTACCTGTTGAACTGGACGGCACGAATTGGGTAATAGCCTCAGAGTATACGCAGTAAGCTATGCTCAGCAGGTGCTTTGAACCCAAGACGACCAGTGTAAAGCCAGTCGGAGTAAATTTGTTTTTCACAAATGGTTCAATCTTATCCAGCTACTCACGAATACGCAGTTTTTTCACTACCTAACTTCTTTCAACATGTACTGGTCAGCAAAACCTCGAAACTGGGGTACCCTGCCATTCCTTTCTTTGCCAACAAAATCAAATACAATTGATGAGATATTCATGCTCATGATGTTTACCTGCGTCACACAAGGAAATAAACTCAAGGTCAAGGCCGCACAAAACCGGTGTCCTGGCACTTCTTCGTTTACCAACGAAACCGAACAAAACAGGTGCCCCATTGGTGGCCGGGATTTCCGCTTTCGTCACCTGCTGATAAATGTGCGCGAGTCAAAGTCAAAGCCACGTAAAACGTGGTTTTCTTGCGTGTTTCCGTTTCTCAAAATGTTATGACACAAATGGCGCAGAATTAAACCTGTGACATTCAGTAATTTTTGTGTATTTGTTTTCTTATGCTGTGAGCGGACATCACGAGCATCAATATGTACCCGTTTCAATGTTACAATTATTTTCAAAAACAAAATTACAAGGTGTGGCCCATTTTGGGTGATCTTAGCGTTTGGCCTCGAGAGCTGATTTTCTTGCGTGACGAAAGTAAACATCACGGCGTCAATATGACACCTGTTTTGTTCGCTTTCCTTGACACGCCAGGCGAACGGATGACACGGTGCACCATTTTGTGTGGCCGTGGCCGTTGACTTTAAATGCGGATTGTTTTGTGACGAAAACGGACATTCCGGGTGGGCAAGCGGACAGGCCAAAGCGGGCCTAAACAAACACCATGCGTGTCGTTGGGGTCTTATGACACTCAGCAGCTGGAGATATATGGCGCCTCTCATCCTGGCAGGAAAAGCCTTGCGGAAGCGACCCTGGCACTTCCAGCTTCTTAAACGAACACCTTAATCACTGCACTACCGGCATTCGACCCTTGACCTTTTGGTTTGATATTTTTAACACAACAACGAGGGACATCACAAGCATCAATATGACAAGTTTTGTAGAACCTGGTTAGTTAAACGAATTAGTACCAAGTCGCCTTGTTTTGGCGTGACCTTGACTCCCGGGCTTGAGGGCTAATTTTGTTCCAAATGTGAGGAAAGTGGACGTCACGAGTATTAATATGATACCCATATTGTTACACCGTTTCGTAAACGCCCCTCAGGTGGGGGGTGCGGGGGGTCTGCTTGCTTTCAAGCTTCGACACCCTAGGTTACTGAGACTGGACTGAGTGATGCGTTTCCTATGGTGCAGTGGGGCTGCTCCCCAGTGGAGTTCTTACACCGAAGGTGTTTTTTTTTTTGTTTTTCGTTTCGTTTTCCATTGGATGTTTCCATCGTGCGTTTATTTGACATTGCACAGTTTTACAAAGGTAAAACGGTAGACCCAAATGCACTCCGGCGTTTACGTTGTGTAGGCTGCCGTCTTTCTTAGAGATAACTGGAGTGTGTGGTGTTCCTGGGCGCCCACTCACGCGCGGCGCTCATGTTCTCAGTGACGCCACGTCGAAGATAAAGAAGGTCAACAGCGACATTGAAGGTATTCGTGTGGAGACCAGCGAACTGCAGTCCACCAACCGCCAGCTCAACAGCAAGTGAGTGGGTGCTGTCGCCCGCTGCATCTGCTGGACACCTCGGGGGGATTGGGGGGGGGGGGAGGGGCGCAGGCCACCATGCTCGACTGCTTGACTGCTATGTTAGGAAGCGCCATGGGGTGTCCAAGTGGGTACGAGCGACGTTTGCTGGGATTGCCGGCCCATCGTTATCGGCATGCGTCTTTCATCATGAACACAGCATGTACTGATTCCACCACGAACAGCCGACTGAATACGCGTGCATTGTTGAGTCAGCTATGTGACCGAACCTGCAATCAGCTATCAGAGACTGACGGGCCATATGTGACGTCACGTGTTGTGTGGTGACGTCACCCACGTATGTCGGCCACGTGAGCGACAGCTGACCGCAAGACATTAGGGTGGTCGCATACTTAATTCCTTTTCCGTCGCCTGCGATGCCATTTCTGTCAGCAGCAGCTGAATGAGAGGCACGGACACTGTTCCATACTTCATACGTTCTTGCGCAGCGCCGGTAGTTTAATGCCTTGTTTTGCGGGAGTTCGGAGCATTTCCCATCCCGTACCCCTCCCCTTGCATCTGTCGTATCTGTAGCCATACGTTAACGATGGCCAGCCCCACCGCCCTTATCTCGTACTGGATATAACCAAGGGAGGCCTTGAGCTCATGTTTTTTCGGCATTACGAGTTCAGAATTATCATGCTGACGGTAATCTACTTTCGATACATTGGGAGGTGCTGGTTACGCGCTGTTATCAAGCAAACATTGGTTACACTGCCAGTGTTCGATGTTCCAAGTTGTGCCTATGGTCACAAGTGCTTATGAGACTCGTGATTATAAACACAGCTTGAAACGTTGAGTACGGACGGTCGAACCAGTCCCGTCCAGCATATTAAAAGATGATAAGTCAGGATAAGAGCTCTGGACTCGTGATGTCCACCTTTAGGGTATGTGTAATCTACAAATGTTCCATCCATCTTTTCGAAAACCGCATTTTATCATATAAAACATGTAGCAGTTTTAGGCACGCGTATGGTATACAAATGGCTCTTGGCCAACGGTACATGATCCTGGATCTTAAGTTTCATCTCCCCACTTTTGCGTAAATTGATAAAACCGGGCCGTTCCGTGGCTGTCTCTGAAGTCAATCGACTGACGCCATCTGTACAATGGCTGATGGTGGAGTTCTTAACCACTACTCACATAATAATGTACGAGTGTTATCTATCTGTTTTTAATGTTTCCCTTGCAGTAGCGGTATGGAAAGCACATTAATATCTGTTTCGAATAACAAGCATGCGGCGCGTGTGACCATGCAGTGACTATACGACTCACGCGGCGTGCGATGGAGTCGGAGACGACGTGCGAACTGCAGCTTTATGCAGCTTATCTGAGCAACAGTTCGTGCTGGAAACTTGCAGTTAACTTGTTGGGTCGTCAAGTTCCATTGCATTGTTGTTCGAGGAGATCCGTTGAACGAAAACGTGAACGAAAGTGGTGTTTCGTGTCGTTGATGTGGTATTGATCGCCGTTTTCAGATATCAGATGATTGAAGAGAGCCGGGAGTCTCAAATGCTCAAGAGCGGCCGCTACCTGGGGGCCAAACGGGAGGAGCTCGAAAACCGAACGCAGTAAGCTGCCCACTGGGCGTAGCGGAGTCACTCAACCCGACGTCGTAAACAAACAACGCCCCAGGGACCACTGTGCCCCTCTGGCGTCCGCAGAGTCGGATAACTGCCAAACATCAGGCTTAGCAACAAGCGCTACAGCGCTGTCTCGTACCTCAGCGTGCTCCTCAGACATTGGAGGCCTCCCGCCGTTTGGGCGCAGTTGAACTGTGGCTGGACACGTTCTGGGCACGTAAGCACTCGCACGTTCGAGGCGTATGAGCCGATGACGGCTCGAGCGTGGCGTTGTTGGCATCGGCCTCCGCACCATGGGCCGCGTTAACTGGCGAAGGCCGCGACCAGCATCGCCACGTGTCGCCACTGGGCCATCCAAGTATGCCAGGTGCGCGTGTTTCGAGCGCTGGACCCGGCGGCCGCGAGCGCCGCAGCCGGCCGCAGCCGCAGCCGCAGCGAGCTGTGAGGGCCGCCCGTGTCTGCAGGGTGCTGGAGAAGGGGAGGGCGCAGGCGGCGCGTGACCGGCAGACGCGCGCCGAGCGGACCTGCCAGCTGGAGCAGCTGGAGCGGCGCGCCGAGCACGACCAGCAGCAGCACCACCAGCAGCTGGTCACGCTGCAGCAGCAGGAGGAGACCATCTGCGCCACGGTTAGCGCCTCTAGTTTGGCGGCCTCCTGGGGCTACGGGATGGGCGCCAAGGGACCACTGTAGTCGGTGCGCCCGAAAACGCCAAGTTGGGTTATGGGACACTCGACTGTTTACAGTATATCAAATCAGGCAGTAAGGAAATGTCAATGTCAATGTCAATCAGGCAGTAAGGAAAAGTAAGGAATTGAAAATGTGACCTCTGACGTGCCTATGACCTAACCGTAACTGAACAACACAACATAAACCAAATTTACCGCGCCAGATGGTATGTCATGTCCGTTGGAACAGATGAAGATAGTTTTCCATTAATCCATTTTAATTTGCAAGATGTCTGTTTTCATCATTGGCTTTACTGGTTAACATCCCGGACGTTAAATTTCCATTCAAAGAATATTTGTTCCGGAAGTTGCGGATAAGGACGAAGCCAAGGGAGTTTTTCCTTTAAGGGCTTGGGCTTCCACGCTTCTGAAAGTAACCTGAATTTATATTTTATGGATTGATGTGCTGTGCTGTTAGGGTTGATGTGCTGAAAGGCAACAATCACGCATGAGCTTTTGCGGGGTTTCCAGAAACTTAAGGGCCTATCGATCACTGAAGAAGCCCCCGACTATCTGAAATATGGTCTTCGGCCAAAGAGATAGGGAAAGCGAACTAAATCCGAAATGGAAAGCGAACTAGGGGGTTGTAAGTGAGACCGGGAAGCTGCGCTGTTAAAGTTCCCCCCCCCCCCCCCTCCAGCTAAATCCTGGCTACGTGCCCAGTTTTTATGGATGGGGTCATGTGGATGTTGGTGTATGTGCCCGTAACCCCACACCCACACTCATACCCACACCCACACCCACACCCACACCCACACCCACACCCACACCCACACCCACACCCACACCCACACCCACACCCACACCCACACCCACACCACCCGTGCATCTGGGGTCGCCAAGTTGTTTTTGTGTGACCACGAGGAAGTGACGCTGACTGGAGTTGCGATCTCTGTAACCATCTCTGACGTTGCGGCATTGGCACGTTTGTGACATGCAGCGGGTGTGTTGGGACATGGTCAGCCTCTAACTACAGGAGCGGAATCTGTGTTCTCCTACCGCTGCTGCATCTACCGAAATTCACGTGATCGTGCCCTGCTGTTTGTGGTGCTGTGAATGCGCCGGGGGAAAACTGGACTTGCTCTGACCCCCACTCGCCCGCAGGTCGAGGCGCTGAAGGAGGACGCGGCCAGAAGGCAGCGCGCCCTCCTGCAATGGACCAGGCGCGCATAGAACCTGAGCGGCCATGTGTTTTGTGCTGTGTGCTTGCACGTGCTGCAGAGACTCTTCGCCTATCTGTCACCTCCCTCTCACCATGTCAGCTGAGCGGAATCACGACCGTCGTGTGGTAAACCATGCCCATACATTCTCTCTGATGTCTGCTTTTCCGTCGAATAGAAATATTGCGAGCATATCGAGTCTGTCACAGCTTTAGCCTCTGTCTATCGGATTGAGTTGATGAAGTCCTAGCTGACACTCGCCTCACGGCCGGCGCCAGATCTTGCACATGCGTACGGACGACGGCAAGTCACCGACTAAGTTTAGATTTAGGATGCCGTGCATCCGAGAGGCTTCCCGGCTGTTCGTCGTTTTGATGTCGATGTCGCTGATGTCGGTTCCACCCTGAGATAATGCGCTCGTGGCAGGACCTTCCCGGGTGGGGGCGTGCGGCAGTGCATCAGGATGAACTACTACCAGTTCAGAGGTACATGCTCTCATACCAAACGCGCGAGATGAGGCCCCGAGGGAGGGGGGGGGGGGAGGCGCTTTTGTGGCGCGTCTTCCGGACACCGGACGGCGCAAGCGGTGGGTGGCAGCTGATATAGAGCGTGGGTCGCCCTCCCAATTTCTGAACGGGGCCCACGCGTTGTTGGCGGACGAGGGTGTGGGCGCGGCTGCCGTTGCCTCTGCCGCTGGCGGCGGGCATTACGGACATAGCACCGTCATGCGCCAGCGTCTGTTACGCGTGCCGGCGAGCTGACCACCTGACCAGGGACTGCATGTCGGAGCGCGGCGATCGGGGTCGAGGTTTCCGTGGAGCGCGGAACCTGCGATGCTTCCGACGCATTCACGAGCATGTGGCACCGCCATGTCCGGAAAACGGACACGGGGAGGTGAATTTAGCGTCATTCTCCTCTCCAGGTCCTCAGTGAATGGGGGGGGGGGGGGGGCGCCCCCAGCCGTCCATTGGAAGGTAAGCGGCGTGCCCTGCAAGGCATGGGTGGACTCAGGGTGCACGCAAAGTATTGCTTAAGCGTCTGCCGGCGACAGAATAAGCGCAGGGTTATGGTGACGCCCGTCAGTGGGGAACGACGGTCGTGCGAGGGCACGGGGGGGGGGGGGGGGGGGTAGACGTGACGCTGCAATCAGGTCATGGCTCAAATCAGTGACCCACAAGCCACTCGGTTTTTTATTCAGTCTAGGGATGAACGGAGTCTTTGTCATGCGGGTTGTGACCATCTATGGATACGCTTGTGGTGCCATCCGTCGGTGCTAAGTCGACCGGCCCGGCCGAGAGGGTCGCCGCCTGCAGCGTCAGCGCCACCTGTACCGCCATGCTGACGCACACCCTTAAATAAAATTTAATGCCATGCGACCGGACAGCAACAAAGCTCCGCCGCCGACCACGGCCGGCTCTGTGCGCCGGGCCAGTCTTCTACCAAAAGCCGCCGTGGTGACACCAGTGAACTGAAGCTCTGCCCGTCTGTCTCAAAATATACAGCAAGACAAACTGTCTTTGGGACAGGGGCAGACCCAGAGGGGGGCCACGGGGACATGCCCCCCTTGGGCCCGAAGTGCCCATTGGCTCCGAGGAGGCCCATAACGAACCGAACAGGTACAGTTTTTTTTAACACAAAACGCATTAAAACTGGGTATCTCTGGGCTGCCAGGCCACCAAGAACAGTTGTAAGCGCGAGTGAATGGCCTATGAGAAGTTCGGAAAGTTATTCAGTGATAAGAAAGGTTGTTAACTGGAAATTTGAATCCCCATTACACTGTCCAATGGCCCCATGTTGTTGCCGGGGGGGGGGGGGGGGGGGGCTATATGCCTACTTGCAGGAGCATTTCGACCGTTAAGGAGCATACCACGCTGCCTTTAATTTATTTGCACTTGTTCGGAGGGCCCTGCGTTTTTGGGGCCCTTCCTGTTGGCGCGCCAGGGCACTCTTGTCAATCATGGGCCCTTCCGCGGATTCTTTCCTTTCGCCAGAAAGGCTTTTGAGCTATAGCCGAGGTCCCATATCTTAGCCTGCTGCGGCATTCGCGTTTGCTCAGGGGCCCTTTACGTGGGTCTCTGTTAACCTACCGACACACTTGTGATATGCTCGTGGGTCCTCTACATTGGTCTGGGGCGTTTCCAATTCCCCGTCACTTGCTTAGGGCCCTGCACTCTCGTTGAGGACCCATCTGATGGCCTGTTTGGGCACACTCCGTCGTTCGGGGCCCTCCACACTGGGCCTCGGGTGTTTCTTTTCTGAAAGGGGGGGGGGGCACTACGCTCTTGTGGGGGGCCTATCTGATAAATTGCTTGGGCACATTCGGTGGTTCGGGGCCCCCTACTTTGGGCCCTGGGCGCGTGTTTTTAGTGGGGCCCTACGGACTTGGCGACGCTCATTGTTCACCTCCTCGGCCACACTTGATTGCTCGGGGCCCTGCACATCGGCTCTTGGTGTTTGAATTTAGGGCCCTCTACTCCTATCGGGGTCATCCGATAACCTGTTCTGGTACACTCCATCTTTCGGGGCCCTCCGCGCCGGGTTTTGGGTACTTCTTATTTGAGTGGAGGGCCTTACGCCCCTGTCGAGACCCCTTCTGATAGGATGTCCGGGCCCATTTGGTGGCGGGGGACCTCTACATCTGGTTTTGGGTACTTCCTTTTTGAACAGGGGGGCCTCCGCTCTTTCGGGGGCCCTATCTGTTAACCTGCTCTGGCGCACTCGATTATTCGGGGTCCTCTACATCTTGTGGGTATTTCATAGTTAAACGGAAGGCCCTACGCCCTTGCCGGGGCCCCATCTGTTAGCCTGCTCGGGCACACTCGAATATCCGGGCCCTCCACATTGTGTCCTGGATACCTCCGACCTGAATGGGGGGCCCCACGCACTTGTCGGGAACCCATCTGTTTGCAGTTATGGCCACACTGGATTGTTCGGGGGCCCTATATATTGGTTCTTGGTGTTTGAATTTAGGGTCCCACACTTCTGTCCGGGCCACTTGATAATCTGCTTGGGAATACTCCATTTTTCGGGGGCCCTCCGCGCTTGGTTTTGCGCACTTCTTATTTGAATAGATGGCCCTACGCTCTTGTTAGGCTTCTTCTGATAAGCTGTTCAGGCACATTCCATCATTCTGAGGCCATTTCCAAAGGGTCTTCGGTGCTTCCCATTCGAATGGAGTGCCCTACGCTCTTGTTGGGAGCCCTATTTGTTGACCTGCTTGGGCGCATTTGATTATTCGGGGGCCCTCTACGGTGGGTCTTAGGTGCTTCCTATTTGTATGGAGGGCCTACGCCCTGACGGGGGCCCTATATGCCAACCTGCTCTGACACACTGGATCATTCGGGGGTACTCTGCATTAGGTCTTGAGTACTTCCTGTCTGGATGAAGGTCCTTACGCTCTTTTTGGGGGCCTTATCCGTTAACCTGTCCGGACACACTCGATCATTTTGGGGCCCTCCATACGGGGTCTCGGGTACTTCCTATTTGAATGGAGAGCCGTACGCTCTTGACGGGGGCCCTATATGCCAACCTGCTCTGACACACTGGATCATTCGGGGGTACTCTGCATTAGGTCTCGGGTACTTCCTATTTGGATGAAGGTCCTTATGCCCGTTTTGGGGGCCTTATCCGTTAACCTGTCCGGACACACCCGATCATTTGGGGGCCGTCCATACGGGGTCTCGGGTACTTCCTATTTGAATGGAGAGCCGTACGCTCTTGACGGGGGCCCTATATGCCAACCTGCTCTGACACACTGGATCATTCGGGGGTCCTCTGCATTAGGTCTCGAGTACTTCCTATTTGGATGAAGGTCCTTATGCCCGTTTTGGGGGCCTTATCCGTTAACCTGTCCGGACACACCCGATCATTTGGGGGCCGTCCATACGGGGTCTCGGGTACTTCCTATTTGAATGGAGAGCCGCACGCTCTTGACGGGGGCCCTATATGTTAACCTGCTCGGGCGCACTCGGTCGTTCAGGGCCAGAGCCGGTCGTTCAGGTCGTCACATTGCGCTGTGAGTGTTCCTTATTTGAATGGATGACCCTATTTTCTTAGCGGGCCCCATTTATTGTGCTGCTCGAGCCGGTGGCGGATGCAGAGGGTGATGGGGGGGGGGGGAAGCACGGGACCATGCCCCATGGACGATGCCGAGGGGGCCTAAAGGCTCCGAACGGGCCCTTACCGGCCGGACGGACACAGTTTTCTTAGACCAAAAAACAAAATTCGATACCTTTGGGTCTGCAGATGATCAAGAACAATTCTTGGCAAAAGTAAAGGCTTCTTAAGCAAACGAAATTTATTCTCCGCTGATTGAGAAAGTGTTGCTTGCGAGAAATTTTGGGGCTCATTACGCTGTCTAAAATCATTATGCTGTTGGTTGCCTGGCCCTTTAGGTCCACTTGCCGGGTCAATCCGGTTGCTAAGGACCTTTCCACGTTGCCCTTGATCTCTTTGCATTTTCTGGTAGGGCCCAATGTGTCGTTGGGACGCTATCTGCCTCCATGCCTGAGCACTGTTGATCGATCAGGTTTTCCTTCACGGATTCTTCCCGTTCGCCTGAAAGGCTCTGTACACTTTTCCGGGGCCCCATACGCAGTGGTATACTCAGTTCCTCAGGGGTCGTCCATAGAAATCTCGGACACTTTCCACTTACTTGGAGGGCCCTGTGCTGTTGCTAGGACCCTTATAAAGTAAGGCACGGAGACACTCGATGCTCAGGGGCCCTCTGCTTTATCGAGGGGCCTCTCCATTTGGTCCCATTTGTGGATTACTTTTACTCCTATCGAGGCTCGTGTTGTTTACCTGCCCGTGCACTCTTGATCGCATGGTGGCATTAATTTATGCTCTTTGATAATTCCCTTTGCTCGGAGGGTCCTGTGCTATGGCCGGGACCTTATATTTCAGCCTACCGAGGCACTACCGATCGCTTAGAGGCCCACCGCGTTGGTCTTGGGCTCTTTTTGCTTGCTCTGAGAACCCTATACTTGCTGACGGGAGCCACTTTGTTGGCTACCTGCGGCACCCATGATCGCTCAAGTTCTGTCCCCATTGGCTTTGATGCCTTCGCCTTAGAGCAGCAGTCGAATACGCGCCGATGAATTTTTGCGCGCAATTGCCGAACGTAATTTTATGTGCCGCCGACGTCGTATGCGTCATTTCCATTGGCTATTGAGTGCACCACACTTGTTCTACTGGTGCATCACGTTCTTAACATATTTTGAATGATAGGATACACAAGCTACAAGAGGGATCAATGTGCTTGAAATTGCATTACCGTTTAAAATTATTCTCTAGCGAGGAAAATTAAGTCTTGCGGGTTTAATTGTATTAGTGCACGGCTATCAAATGACATCAAAGATCTGGCTGTGAGACGAATGCCCTCCTCTTTCCACCATGTAAGCAAAAACGCCGCATCTTTTTAAAATATTTATACTGGAGTGAAGGCCGGCCGAACTAGGGACAACCTACCAAACGGCATCCAAACGTTATGCCCTCCCAAACAGCCTTTTCTGCCTCTCATTTGATATGACCTCACCAGTATTCCGTCCTGGTCACTATTCATGCGCTTGTGTGGTGTAAATGGCTCATCAACCATGTGATATACCAAACTATATTTCTAAAGAGCAATACAAAAGACGCAGTCCAAGCAGTGGCAGTGCAGAGAAAGGTGCACTGGGCACCGAACATGGCAGTAATTGTTTAGTGAGCACTGTCGCAGTCCGCGAGCGTGACTACAGATCCCAGCAAAGGCGAGCGCAAGCCCACGCTACCGAGCGCTATACGCACACACCCGGCTCTACAGCTCAGCACATCAACACACCCTACTCCTGTCAATACCCCTCACTGCTGCCGACCTCCTGCTTCTTTTCGTCGGCGTCGGCCGCAGTGTCGTAGGCCGGCTCGGCGTCGGCCGCAGTGTCGTAGGTCGCATCGTAGAAGGCCGCGAGGTCATAGGCGGCAGCGTCGTAGGCCGCGTCGTCGTAGGCTGGGACACCGGCGGCAGAATCATCGTCGCTCGCGGCGTCGTCGACCGCAGCATCGTCGGCCGCGGCGTCGTCAACCGCGGTGTCGTCGGCCGCGTCGTCGTCGACCGCGGTGTCGTAGGCCGCGTCGTCGTCGGTCGCGGTGTCGTAGGCCGCGTCGTCGTCGGCCACGGTGTCGTCGGCCGCAGTATCGTCGGCTGCGTCGCCGTCGGCCGCGGTGTCGTAGGCCGCGTCGTCGTCGGCCGCGGTGTCGTCAGCCGCAGTGTCGTCGGCCACGGCGTCATTGGCCGCGGTGTCGTAGGCCGCGTCGTCGTCGGCCGCGGTGTCGTCAGCCGCAGTGTCGTCGGCCACGGCGCCGTCGGTCGCAGTGTCGTCGGCCACATCGTCATTGGCCGTGGACTCGAGTGGCGTCTCCTCCGGTGGCAGAGACAAAGCTGCATTTCGTCCTTGGCCGTACTGGGGCGAACAGCCCGACTCGTCCGAGCCGTCGGCACAGTCGGGCTGGCCGTCACAGAAGTCGCCGATCGCCAGGCACTCGCCGGACATGCACGGGAACATACCCGGGGCGCACGCGACGGCCAGAGGCTCCGGACCCGGGGCTGAAGGAAGAGCATGCCAACACTTAACGCGATGCTGGACGCCTCGGCTAGGCAGCGGGCGGCCAGCTGGGTTGACATCACGCCTCGGATAGCCTGTACCTTAATCGTCAATACATTTCGGGGAGTCAAGTACCTGCCTGAGATGTCCAACGCACCCAGCAAGGTAAAGTGACGTGATTTGTAAAATGCAATTATAAATACAAATTGTCTGCGACCACCATGCCCTAGACAACACGGAGCCGCCGGCCACCCTCAGGGCGGCCAGCCATGCCTGCCGTGTCGTGGCGCCGGCGTGACGACTCACGCTCGATCTGGAGTGTGATGACGTCCTCCTGGCGCCGGCCGTACTGGTCCAGCACCCAGCACACGTAGCGGCCCGCCGCCGACTCGTCCACGTCGCTCAGGCTGGCGACAGAGGCTCCGCGTCACGGCGCACTCTGGCGCTCAGCGTCGTGACGTCATCGTGGAGGGCACGTCGACACGTGCTCGTCCACATGTAAGCAGTCGAGTAAATGCTGATGCGAACGCTTACTTATTCGGATGCGTCCACGCCGTGGATGTTGATACCTAGTTACGGCATACAAGACAGACATGTTCAGTAATACAACGGCACACGGTCTGTGGCGCTGCCGAACTCCATAACTTCGAATTGTGACAGAAGTGACGGCAAAAGGGGCGTTGCTGACGATGGACCGTCTCAATCGGCTGCAGCTCATTACTGCCGCTGGGGGTGTCGGTAGTGCACTGGTTAACGCGTCTGCGTCAACGTGGTGCTGGGATGTCTCAGCACGCGTTCAGCCAGGCGAGCACGAGGCGCGGTGCGACGCGTCGATGCTGCACCGCACTACACACATACAAACGGCGTCTGTTGTTTCTCATGTTCAATGCGTTTCTCAGAAACGTTTCGGAAAAGGCCTTTTAAATTGTTCGATCCTTCCTAAGCAGGCTGCTCTTCTCATTGTGTCGATATTTCGGGTACGTAGCACGTGCAGGGACGGTCCCAGAGGCGGCTGCAGTGCCGGTTCCCCCCGGCTGCACGTCGCACATTGGGAGACACCTTCAGAGAATTTGGCGGTCATGCCCAGATGGCGTCTCCCCGGGACTGCACGCACGGCCTGGGGTTCACAGTAGCAGGCGTTACTTCTAGAAAATCAGAGAGTTCCAGCATGTGGACGTAATCATTGCAATAAAGCAAAAGCAGCGTAGCAGGGAAGGTTACAGATGTAAAAAGGAGGAGTTTCCAAACACTGTGAAGCGCATTACCGGTAGTTAATACTGGCATAAAAGGGACATTTCTTCGCGTCTACACGAAAAGCTTTGTATTGCAGATGACCCTTACATGCGACGTCTTAAATGGCGGTGAAATAGCTAGGCCATGTTAGGTATAGCAGTATGATGGCATGCTGAGGCTGTTGGGCCAATGCAACATGCGGACATTGGATAACCTCATGCTCTGCCCTCAGACGTTCCCTTACGCACCATTGGATAACCTCATGCTCTGCCCTCAGACGTTCCCTTACGCACCATTGGATAACCTCATGCTCTGCCCTCAGACGTTCCCTTACGCACCATTGGATAACCTCATGCTCTGCCCTCAGACGTTCCCTTACGCACCATTGGATAACCTCATGCTCTGCCCTCAGACGTTCCCTTACGCACCATTGGATAACCTCATGCTCTACCCTCAGACGTTCCCTTACGCACCATTGGATAACCTCATGCTCTGCCCTCAGACGTTCCCCTACGCACCAAACTGACGTAATACCAGCTTGCATGGAGCGACCTCCTCTAACGTTCCGAAAAATCCGAGGAAGTCGAGTTTAAAAAGGCCTGTTTTTTATCGATGCGACGGGAAATGGCTCATTTGATAAAGCCAATTGACACGACAATATTCAATACCGAGCTCACTTTGCCATGACGTCAGTCAGGCAATGGTCGTAAGTAGCACAGCTTTGCTCTACGCCATGCTATGGAGATTCGAAGCTGTTTGGTCAGCAAGCCGATTGAGACTGTCGAATCACCTCTGGCTCGGACCCCGGACGCCCTCTGGGGTTACCAACTGGCGAGTGACAGTCTTTTGTGAAAGTCACGGGATTTCATCTCCGCTAAGCTTCTTCAAAACTGAAATGGACCGGGGCCAAAGGCTCCTGCTTTGATCGACTTGACGTGGAATTCTCACTCCCCCCCCCCCCCCCCCCCCCACCCCTTCCTCCGGGAATAAGTTATTTGTCCCAATGGCATGCATCAGAGGGCTGTTCTGCCGCCGTGCACACGCCAGCTAGCTATAATATGATGAGTTGCGCCACTGCCCCACGCCAGTGAGCCTGTTCTGCGCTTGTGAGTCTGCCCCACGTCTGTGAGCCTGTCCTGCGCCCTGTGAGCCTGCCATGCACCACTGGGCCTGCTCTGCTCCGCTGAGCCTGCTCTGCGCCGCTGAGCCTGCTCTGCCCCACTGAGCCTGTCCTGCGCCCTGTGAGCCTGCCCTGCTGCCCTGCACCACTGAGCCTGCTCTGCCCCACTGAGCCTGCCCTGCGCCCTGTGAGCCTGTCCTGCACCACTGAGCCTGCTCTGCCCCGCTGAGCCTGCCCTGCGCCGCTGAGCCTGCTCTGCGCCGCTGAGCCTGTCCTGCGCCACTGAGCCCGTCCTGCGCCACTGAGCCCGTCCTGCGCCCTGTGAGCCTGCCCTGCGCCGCTGAGCCCGTTCTGCCCCACTGAGCCTGCCCTGCGTCCTGTGAGCCTGCCCTGCGCCGCTGAGCCCGTCCTGCGCCACAGAGCCGGCCCGCCGTCTTACGTCAGTGAGATGTCGTCGGCGACGGCGCTGTCGGGCAGCGGGCCCTCCTCGCGGGACCAGCTGATGCGGCCGTCAAAGCCGGAGCTGTCGCAGCGCATGGTGACCGTGCCGCCGACATAAGCCCGCACGTCACGGTCGAACGCCACGATCCGGGCGCCCTCTGGCGGGCGGACAGCGCAGAGTATCGCTCGTCAGCTCGCATTGGCAACGACCGTGTCAGATGATACCCGGCGAGGGAGTCACGCTGGTCGCTGGCGTACAGTGCGGCCTGAGACGCATTAGAAGCACCAACTGGGCCTTAGGATACACCGTGGTGACAGCTACGTCTGCTCTGCTTCGAGCACGGCCGCAGATCACGTGAGAGTCACCGGGGGCGTCCGCGTCACCGGTGGATTCTCAGTCCACCGAATCAGCGCCGCAATCAGCACCACGCCATAAACGCCTCGTCCGTACCGACAATAGCAGATCAACGAAGCCATCTCTTTTGCACTGTATGTGGCAGAGCAGTCCACTACCAGGATGCAGCAAGCTCTCTAGTGAGACCTGCCTCAACGCCTCGACATCCGTCGCGAGACGAGCACTCACCGCTGACGAGAACCTCGGCCACGCCCTGGGCGCGGCCTGCCGTGTTTTCAGCCACGCAGATGTACCGGCCGGCGTCTGACTCGGCGATCGAAGAGAACTGAAAAGACGGTTTGCATTAAATTTTGTCTGCCGTGAGGATTTTCGATTGCCCAGGTTCAGAGAATTTATTAGAGGAGGGCGAGTTCGTTAGGTTCATGGAAATAAAAAATGCAAACGTGTCAAAATGTCACTGAATACGGGATACGATATCCAACCAACCAAACCCAGCAGCGTAAACGTTAAGTTTGCATGCGATGATCATGAGCGTGTTTGCGAATTAATTGACAAATTATCACTGATGATGACCCAGGAAAAGCGTGCGATGCAGGTGGTGTCGGAATATCTACAACGCCTCGTCTCACAAATTGTCCCTTTCCCACATCCACATAGCTACCATATAAGGCGAAGGGAGACTCCCACGGGAAGTAACTTTGGGGGCGACTGGTTCCCACGAATGATGGCGTTATGCTCTGTATACTGCAGGATTGGGAAAGAGCCGAGGCCGACTAACAGCGATGATGCCTTGGACGACGGAGGCCGAGTCGGGCATCGGTCCGCTGAGGCGCTCCCAGGAGACCGAGATCGGCTCGTCGCCGGTGGCAGAGCACTGGATGCTGACCGCGTCTCCCAGCTGGACCACTTGGCGCAGCGGCTCCACCTGCACCCGTGGCGGCTCTGAAGGTACAGGCGCAGGGGCGGTCAGCGCGGCACCCGTGGCGGCTCTGAAGGTACAGGCGCAGGGGTGGTCAGCGCGGCACCCGTGGCGGCTCTGAAGGTACAGGCGCAGGGGTGGTCAGCGCGGCACCCGTGGCGGCTCTGAAGGTACAGGCGCAGGGGCGGTCAGCGCGGCACCCGTGGCGGCTCTGAAGGTACAGGCGCAGGGGCGGTCAGCGCGGCACCCGTGGCGGCCCTGAGGGCACGGGCGCAGGGGCGGTTAGCGTGGTACCCGCGGCGACTCGGGAGGCACAGGCGCATGGGCGGTTAGTGCCGTAGCCGCAGTGGCTCTGAAGGCGCAGACGCTGGACCGGTCCGGACTGCACCACACACCGGCCCCAGCTGTGCCTGCAGCGACTCTGAATGCATAAGTGAGCACAGCGGCGCTCAAACTTCCTGATGGCAATGCCAGCGGTATGGCATCCGAGCCATGGCATTGTTATGATACTGGCTGTGTTCGCATGAGTGTCCTGGTAATATGGCCACTTGATCCTAACGGTGAAATTTCCGGGTCTCAAAATGTGTTGGGGTGGATACACACGCGCACGCACACCCACACGCATACCCACACCCACACTCACACCCACACTCCCACACACCCCCACACCCCCACACCCACACCCACACCCACACCCACATCCACACCCACACCCACACACCCACCGACACTCACACCCACACCCACCCACCCACCCACACCCACACCCACACCCACATATATATATATATATATATATATATATATATATATATATCGTACGTCCCGGGGCTCAGTTGGCTAGAGCGCCTGTATTCCGTTCCACCCACCCGTGGCAGGGTGGGTTCGAGTCGCTTTAGGGCGCTCGCTATTTGCCCTTGACATGTATGACCGGCGGCAGCGGTCGCGCAAAAAAGGTCAGTTGACGTCAGAGGGCAGGATGGACCGTGCCGAGCATTGGGGCGCGTTAAGCTTTCGTCACTAAATTCTGCCGTTGCCTGGAATTACGAGATCGGATGGTGGGGTCAGGGCTCACACAACAAGCACTGCTTAGCGTGAGCGCTTATCCCAAAAATCCATCCATTCAAAGGTTTGGGATCAAATGTATAATAATAAAAAATATTGGTATAGACAGACGTATATGTATCGATCTATCTATCTATATATCTACTTTTCTGTCTTGCTACCCACCCATCTATCTCAGAACGGATTTTAAATTTGCGGGTTGGATTCAACTAGCTCCTGAAAGTTGAGCTGTAGTGAGCCGTGAAAAGTACATCAATGCGTCTTCCCTGGGCTGACATGTCGCACCTCGTAAGATAACTCAACTCTCGTGGCGCGTGCAAGGTCGCTAAGCGCTCTCACCGATCACTCGGAGCGTGGCGTCCGCCCGGAAGAGCACCTGCTGACCCGCGCCATGGCCCAGGCAGGTGTAGGTACCCTCTGCCTCCTTCTGCACGCGGAAGATGTACAGAGTGCCATCTCGCACTTCGTGGTTGTCTGGCATATTGCCGCTGGAGCGAACCCACGTGATGCGGACTGGAGGGCTGGAACCTGAGAAAAACCACGTGATCACTTTTTAAGTCCAGAGCATCGAAAACAGCGGGGCGGGGAAGGAGGGGGCACTGCAACCGTGTGGCTTGTGATGCATAACAGATCGGAGGCTGCCTTCTTTGGCATTGAGCTTGACAATATCCAGTAAACAATTACGTGCATGGAGGTTCAATAGACGCATAGACGAATACCTTCAGATCCTCAACAAACAGAACATACATACAGAACATACAGACGCTCAGCCTCCAGCCGCGCGAATGGTAATGACTCCAAAAGTATTTGGATACATAGTAATAATCACACTACTGGGGGGCCATGTGCCTAGCACACCGAGAACAGTACGACACTGGCGCCTCCCCCCCCCCCCCCCCCCGAGAGGACGATACTGGCCCTCCTACCTTCGACGAGGCAGATGAGCTCGGCGCTGCCGTTGAGCGGCACGACGTACACCTCCTCGGAGGGGCGCGCCGAGCCGGTGGGGTATACGGGAGGCCGGCCGCCCCCGGCCGCCGGGCGCCTGCCGTCGTCGGCCGGCTCCACCACCAGCCGCAGTCGGTCGGACGCGCGGCCGGCGTCGTTCTCGGCGCGGCACGTGTACACGCCGGCGTCGGCGGCCGAGGCGTCGTCGATGTACAGTATGGCGCGACCCGGAACACCCGACACGCCCGACCGGACGCCGCCGCCCTCCCAGGTCACAGAAGGCGTGGGGTCGCCGCTGGCGGAGCAGCGCAGCTGCACCCGTTGGCCCTCCGACACCCTGACGGCGACGGCGACAGCAGCTGTGAACTCTCGTCAGCCAAGAGAGACGTTACACGTCCTCTGTCACCCTGACGGTGGCGGCGACAGGAGCTGTGAACTCTCGTCAGCTAAGAGAGACGTTACACGTCCTCTGTCACCCTGCCGGTGGCGGCGACAGGAGCTGTGAACTCTCGTCAGCTGAGAGGGACGTTACACGTCTTCTGTCACCCTGACGGTGGCGGCGTCAGGAGCTGTGAACTCTCGTCAGCTAAGAGAGACGTTACACGTCCTCTGTCACCCTGACGGTGGTGGTGACAGGAGCTGTGAACTCTCGTCAGCTGAGAGGGACGTTATACGTCCTCTGTCACCCTGACGGTGGCGGCGACAGGAGCTGTGAACTCTCGTCAGCTAAGAGAGACGTTACACGTCTTCTGTCACCCTGACGGTGGCGGCGTCAGGAGCTGTGAACTCTCGTCAGCTAAGAGAGACGTTACACGTCCTCTGTCACCCTGACGGTGGCGGTGACAGGAGCTGTGAACTCTCGTCAGCTAAGAGAGACGTTACACGTCTTCTGTCACCCTGACGGAGGTGGTGACAGGAGCTGTGAACTCTCGTCAGCTAAGAGAGACGTTACACGTCCTCTGTCACCCTGACGGTGGCGGCGACAGGAGCTGTGAACTCTCGTCAGCTAAGAGAGACGTTACACGTCCTCTGTCACCCTGACGGTGGCGGTGACAGGAGCTGTGAACTCTCGTCAGCTAAGAGAGACGTTACACGTCCTCTGTCGCCCTGACGGTGGCGGCGACAGGAGCTGTGAACTCTCGTCAGCTGAGAGGGACGTTACACGTCCTCTGTCACCCTGACGGTGGCGGCGACAGGAGCTGTGAACTCTCGTCAGCTAAGAGAGACGTTACACGTCCTCTGTCACCCTGACGGTGGTGGTGACAGGAGCTGTGAACTCTCGTCAGCTAAGAGAGACGTTACACGTCCTCCGCCACCCTGACGGAGCTGTGAACTCCAACGTCATATGTGGCTATTACATGTCAAGCACGCACGCGCATGGACGCAGCACGCGTATAGACCAGAAGGTGAATCAAAATCGAGACCAGAGAAACTGCCAGCTGTTGGTACGTTACCGCCCCATCAGATGAGCACGCAAAATGCAAGCGGCGTTTGCCGATCGCGCCCAGTCCTTGGCTCACCTATACAGCGTTGGCTGCTCGAGCCTGATGACAGGGGGCGACATGACGTCCAGGATCGCCAAGGCCCTGGCCGAACCCGCCGCGTTGGTCGCCGTGCACACGTACTGTCCATCTTCCTCGCCAGTGACGCGGAGGAATCTGCCGGTGGGTAAGAGACATGTCATTTGTACAGCGTATATCAAGCTCCGTTTGTGTTTTTGAAGCGCGTCTTGCTTCTTGTCAGCAACCAGTACGTACGATCGATATCATCTCACCAATTTTTGAAAAACAGCTGGCTATGTGAAATACATTCTGGGATCAAAAGGCGTCGGCACAGAGTGCAATTCAGTGCTTCATACAGTGCTGTTTTGCGCAGTAATACTGGAACACAACTTCAAATGTATAGAATCGTAGCATCAGACCTGGGGACCTCACAAACCAAGCCGTCCAGCGCAGCTGTCGACAACCGAGCGGTCCTCAGTTTTCACACCAGCCCCGGTAGCGCTAGATTTGCCGTGCTCGCTACCGCCACCACCAGCTGAGTTCAACCGCCGCGCGCCGCCCCGAGGCTGTCTTCTGACCTGATGACACCGCCGGACACCTGTTCGGCGGAGCGCGGCAGCGGACTGCCATCGGCACGCGTCCAGCTGAGCTGGGGCTCCGGCTGGCCGGCGGTGACGCGGCACTGGATCAGCGCCGAGCCGCCGCTCACCACCTGCTGCGAGGTGGCCGGGTACAGCTCCACCACGGGATGCTCCAGCCCTGGCGAGCAGGCCGTCACAGCCGCGGTCACAGCACGGGACAGCTCCTTCTGGGGCGGCTCTACCGCCACCGGACCGGCGACAGCTTCACCTGGGGCGGCTCTTCCACCACCGGACCGGGGACAGCTTCACCTGAGGCGGCTCTACCACTGCTGGACCGGGGACAGCTTCACCTGGGGCGGTTCTACCATCGCCGGACCAAGGACAGCTTCACCTGGGGCGGCTCTACCACTGCTGGACCAGGGACAGCTTCACCTGAGGCGGCTCTACCACTGCTGGACCAGGGACAGCTTCACCTGGGGCGGCTTTACCACTGCTGTACCGGGACGGGTTCACCTGGGGCGGTTCTACCACCACCGGACCGGGGACAGCTTCACCTGAGGCGGCTTTACCACCGCTGGACCAGGGACAGCTTCACCTGGGGCGGTTCTTCTACTGCCGGACCGGCGACAGCTTCACCTGGGGCGGCGCTCCCACTACAGGACCGGGGACAGCTTCACCTGAGGCGGCTCTACCACCGCCGGAGATACCCCACAGTCACACACACACACACACACACACATACAGTAACAGGTCATGCCAGGGTACAGCTTGACCCGGTAATGCTCCGCCGTATGTACGTAATGCTGCCGCATGCAGTCGAGTTAGGCACAGACACGGAGGACGCAGCTGAGGTGACTTCATCGCTGCCGAACACGGTAGGTCATTGGCCTGGTCTAGTGACGGTCGCGGTCACAGCCAGGCGCAAACATGGCCACAGATACCGACGGATGCAACTCTTCACCCAGCTCAGGATTGACGGGGGAGGGGGGGGGGGGGGGATATCCGATCTCTGCTTCACCAGAACTGAACAAAATCAATGCATAGTTGTACGGAAGGATTGAGGCGAGGTATCAGTATTCCGAGTGGACTAAGTGTTCAGATTATCGTCCCGCCTGGTGTGACAGCAAGCACACATGTTAAGGAATGACAACATGCTAACAGACCAGACGAGAACGATAGCCTCATTAACACGCGATGAGGGATCAAATTGACCGCCTTCCCCCCACCGAAGGTTTTTCCTGAATGATTTCCGAACGGTGCGGTGCAGAGGCGCCAAATGTAGCATAGCTGTAGACAATTGAATAGAAAATTGCTTGACTTAAAAAATTAGATGCACCTTGTAAGGTCGCTGACCTATGGCAGGTCAAAGTCAGGCTATGGTCTCCGCGAAGTCCATTTCTAGGGAATCATTCAATCCGATGCAACAACGGGGAGTTAGACGAAGCCATACGTCTCTGAGATGCTTTGTTAGGCAACACAAATATTGGATGAGCAAATAATGTTGACCTAAGGTCAGGTATGAAGGTCAGACCAAGATCATAAGCAAACTGTTTTATTATTCTAGGGCCTGCTGAATGGGACAGTTTCTGATGCTCATTTCGAATTTATTGATAGCAGGAACTGCATTATACAGCTTCCATGGACTTTTTACAGGTCAGAACAGGTTATTGACTTAAAATGACCCAGGTCAACATTTTTTGTTTTAAAAGAAGCATACTGCCTAGCGTAATCTTTGCCGCTTGTTCAAATGCAAAACTCAGAGCAGTCTTCTATGATTTTGGTCACCATAACCTTCAAAAGGTTAAACAAGGCTACTGAACTTAGATGAGCATGTGACCTTTGGCTTAGAAACAGTTATCTAGGTTCTGGGGGCACTTTGAAGACCAACCTGAAAATTGACCTTGTTTTGACCTTGTTTGGCCCAAAGGTCATGACCTAGGAACCTCAAACTTTGACCTAAATGAGTTCACGTACAGGTTAATACACCCTGTAAATTTGCTGTCCCTAGCTCTCTTAGTTCCCGAGATCTCAAGGGGGGTCATATTCAACCCCACCGGAGCGAAGGGTATCTAGCCGGCCGCCCGGGCGCGTGTTAATCATTGCGACCGTGAAAACTAACGTAAAAGGACCAAATGACGTTTCCGCTGATGTGATGATGTCTTCGTGACCTGGGATGCCAGCAGATGACTCCGGCCCAAATATTCGTTTTCTAGACTCGCAAGGTAGTGAAGAGCACGCCGGTGCCCATGAAGTTGTTTTTTGCTTTCTTGTTTGTGAATCACACCGGCAAGAACATTTTGCCATCTTTAAGACATGGTTGTTGCCTACATAATCATGACCTGAAAGGTGGCCTATCGGACTGCCCCCGCTCGAAATGGATATGAAAGGATAGTTTATACAACGAGCAACACATTTGTACTTTCCGCGATGCTCTGGACACGTCGACGGCTCTCAAATATTGTCTTCGTATGAAGTCGTTTGTACTTATGGGTCGAGCTGAATTACGGGGAAGCATGCTGGCCGCGTACAGCGGCCTCACAAACAGCTCCGAAAGGGTCGTTACTTTCATCAATGTTCATAATTATCTAAATCATATTTCGTCGTTGGTGCCAGAATGTTCCACATCGAGGGAATGGATGTTAACAAGAATGGAGTTTCATGGAAGGTTCAAAGGGGCGTACTTCCGTAAGATGAGTCTGGGGAAGGGGCAGAGCAGGGGCTGAACAGTGAAAAATAACAAAAACTGGCCGCAAAATGCGCCAACAACGTGCATTTCTGATCACTTTGGCTCAGTTTCTTTTCCCAGTTGGGGTAGCTTGTTTGGAGAGGAGGGGGGGGGGGGGGGAGGGCTGGAGTCCCGCAGACTGAATAGGAAAATACACTCCTACGGGAGGCTGGTTTCTAGAGCATCGCATTTTTTGCCTCTAGCGCTACATGAAAATGATGGCTAGCGGTGTGGCGCCGCTCTACACATCCCTAATTTAACAGTACAACCAAAAAGAGCTTATCGCTAAAACGGCATTGCTGTTGTGTGAGCAATGGCACAAGAGCGCACGAAAACTAATAAGTGATATTGAGCATGTTTATGGTGTATTTTCATTTTTCAGAGGTGTGACCGTAGCCTGAATTGCTTTGTTAATAAGGTTGCTACTCGATCACTTTGCTGTACAGTCTGCAGGGGACAAAACAAGTATACAGTGATGACATAAAGCTACGGGAACTTATCTCGCTCAAGTATGGGGTTCAAGCACATCGACGATAAAGGTGTAATTGACAGTGCATGTCTCAGGAAAGACCAAGATTCGTTTCCGCGCGACCTGCTCCTCCACAAATTGGGTTCGAAGTCACCCCTGCGTAACGCAGCGTTTTCAATATGTCGCCACGAGATGTCAAATTCATAGTCGGGAAGTCACCAAATCTCAGTATTGCAGATGACACGGTTTGGTAATGAGATAGGACACAAAATAGAGAAGCTTATAGCACAGGGCCATCGCGTGCACTTCAGGGCCTCAACAAATGCGTGTTAAATCAAACCACCAGTACGTGTGTCACATAAGATGGGATCACTATAGCCTCACATTTCCTTACATAAAACTTGAACTCAACTCCGTCTGTGGCCACCCATGTTCTGGGGGAGAATCGCTGCATACGCCTTTTCGGCGAGGGACCACAGGCCACCGCCTGGTGACCCACGACCGAGTGTCACGGCTGCTCGCCACTGGACACGCCCGGGGCCGGCCACTCACGCTCCACCTCCACGATGGCCGACGACTGGGCGCCGTCGACGGAGCAGACGTAGACGCCGCGGTCCGCCGGTGCGATGTTCCGCAGCAGCAGCGAGCCGCCCGCCTGCTCGGCGCCGGCGGGCAGCGGCTGGCCAGCCCGAGACCAGCGCACCTCGCCGCCCGCCGAGCCGTCTGCCGGCACAGGCGGAGACGCTGACGGGCTGACGGACTGAGGTCTCAGAGACGGTTTGGTTGTGCTCCCATCGGCCAAACAGACGACCGTGGCGGCTGTGGCAGGAAGCTGCCGAGCAGCCAGCGATGGGCCGGAGCAACGGGTGGTCCGCGTTGACGCGGTTAGTATGTTAACCCTAAAATAATCCAGTTGACCAAGTCTATTGTGGAGACTCGTAGAACTGCGCAGTGCACCAAGGGCTATCCCGCGCTGTCTGACGCCCCCGGCCGGCTGACCCAGCCGGCGGCAGTCGGGCTGGACCCGCCTGACGCCTGTCAGTCGGGGCTGGACCCGCCTGACGCCTGTCAGTCGTGGCTGGACCCACCTGACGCCTGACACTGCAGCTCGGCACTGCCGCCCTGGCGCGCCGTCTGTCGCTCCGGCTTGATCGTCAGGCGGGTGGCTCTCGGCACTCGCACCTCGGCGCGCATCTCCTCCCTGCGCAGGCGGCGCGACACGTCACCTTTCTAGTCCTTGGGTAAGGTCAAGAGAGAGAGAGAGAGAGAGAGAGAGAGAGAGAGAGAGAGAGAGAGAGAGAGAGAGAGAGAGAGAGAGAGAGAGAGACTGAGACTGAGGGCGATATGATATATGTATATATACATGTACATGTATATGCATATACGTGTATATATCTATACACTCCTATAAACACCCCTATATATATATATATATATATATATATATATATATATATATATATATATACATATCTATATATTGTACGTTACCGGTATACAGGGTCTTGTGGATCTGTCATCGTGCAGATGTACACGCCTTCGTCAGCAGGCTGCATATCCACGATGGTCAACTGTCCGTTCAGCTGTGATGCCCCCTGCAGATCAAACGTAGGGAGGCTGGAGTGGCCTCAAGATATGCTTTGAAGGGAGTACTCCGCAATTGTAAGGATTTTGATCTGACATAGCCATCTTGCAGATCATTCGGTGCAGTTCATAGCCCTGTCCTTCTCAGGACATAAACTCCTCTAGTCTCTGTGCGACACGCCCGCGAAGATGCGCAAACTGTTTCGAACAGACTATTTCAAGGTCATTCAGATGTCCATGACGCTATAATGGCGTCATCAAAATTCGGTAATTCCATAAGTCGTGTGGCGACCAAGGCCAAGCAAACATGATTGTTGAGTCGTTCATAGCTTGCGTTCATGAGCACGATTTCCAGATATAGCGGCCGTCACTTGGGTCTCAATCAATGTTGTGCAGGGTACGATGACGTAATAAAAAATTACGCATTGAGGAGCATATTTACTAAACAGAGAATTTGTGTTGTCTAGAGCAATATTTCCACTGAAAAGTGTACCAGCAGTTATAAGTGAGGTTATTTTATCATATATCATGCTTGCTTCAATATCTTCAAATATGGAGCACTTCCTTTAGCCTATTATATCCACTTTTACATACAGTACATACAGGGCACGCATGATACAATGCACATATCACATAGTATGTACCATGTTTTAATGCAGTGTGCAATACGAATGGATTACACGTTGTAGACAAACTCATGGTTACTGCTTCCACAGTGTGTCGGAGTGCATGTGTGCAACCGTGTGTCTTAACGCAGGTTACAACGGACATGCGGCTGGGACCCTGGCCGCGTGCCGTAGCGGTGGCCAGCGGCACCACACGCCGTCCGTACCTGGGACAGCTGCTGGCCCTCCAAGCGGCTCCAGAGCGCGACAACGTCCGCCTGGGCCGAGCTGCAGTCGAGCTGGAGTGTGCCGCCGGCCGGCACCACCAGCCGCTGGGGCGCGGCCGGGCCGACCGTCGGCGGCGGCGCCGTCGGCTCGGCCGCGCTCACATAGATGATGGTGCGCACCGAGTCTGAGCCGGCGGCGTTGGTGGCTGTGCACGTGTACTCGGCCTCGTGCGCCTTCTGCACGCTGCTGATCACCAGCAAGCCGTCGATGAGTGACACCTACCGGAGTGGGCTCACGTTCTGTGGCTGCACCACCTGTCCTGGGTCCGGACGGCGGCTGAGGGAGCGCTCGGTAGGACAGAGGGCGGGCTACGTTTAACAGCGCTCGGGTGGGGGGTCAAATCGACCCCGCCCGAAGGTTTTTCCAGAATGGTTTCCGAATGGCGCGGTGCAGCGGCGCCAAATTTTGCATAGCTGCAGACAATTGAATCGCGGATCGTTTGACACCAAAATTTAGATGTACCTTGTAAGGTCGCTGACCTATGGCAGGTCAGTCATTCCACGGTTTAGCGAAGTCAATTTCTAAGGAATCGTCCAATCTGATGCATCAATGGCGTTTTAGACGAAGCCATACATCTCTGAGATTCTTTCTTACAAATATAAATTTAAATTTAATAAAAATATAAATTTTAACAAATATAACTTTCCTACAAATAGCAATACAAATATGAAATAAGCAAATCAGGTTGACTTAAGACCAAGTCTAAAGGTCAGACCATGGTCAAAACCAACCTGCTTTATTACTCTGGGGCCTGCTGATGGGATAGTCTCTGGTGCTCATTTCGAATTTATTGACAGCAAGAACTGCATTATACGTCTTCCAGAATAGGCCACTGACCTGAAATGACCCAGCTCAGGATTTTTTTTAGGAACATACTGCCTGGCGTAACCTTTGTCGCTTATCAATTGCAAAACCCCGAGCAGTCTTGTATGATTTTGGTCACCATGACCTTCAAAAGGTCAAACAAGGTCACTGACCTTAGCTGAGCATGTGACCTTCCGCTTAGAAACAGTTACCTAGGTTCTGGGGGCACTTGGAGACCAACCCGAAATTTGACCTTCTTTGACCTTATTTGGACCAAAGGTCATGACCTAGGAACCTCAAACTTTGACCTAAGTGAGTTCATGTACAGGTCAACACACCCTGTAAATTTAGGTGTCTCTAGCTTTCTTAGTTCCCGAGATCTCAGGGGGTCAAATTTATCCCCCCTCCCCACCCGAGCGAAGGGTATCTAGCCGGCCACCCGGGCGAGTGTCAGGCGTGGCGGGAGCTGACCCGCCGCGACATCTGCACTGAAAACTTGGCGAAAACTTGGTTCTCGCGAGACGTTTATCACGGGCATGCCTACGTTTCTTTACCATCCTGCCGATGGATAATTCATGTCATTTAGCATCCCTCGGGAGTACCGGTCAAGATGTGCCCACAAGCGTACTAGATTGCTCTTAGTAGGATGGAAGGTGGGAAGAATGTTTCACCCGGTCAAAAGTCACATGCCGTGCCTTCGACTTTTGTGTCGCGAGTTTGCTCTCTTGGGATGTTGAAAACGTTTCACGCCTGTGTGGTTTGATACACTGACTCTGTGGTTTGATTTGCCATTTGGCACATAGAAACAGAATTGGAATGTCCGGGATCCAGATAAAAGCATGCCTTCCCCCCCCCCCCCCCCATCATACTAATTTGTCATCCGCATGCTGCCGCCAGAGGAGATCCCACCCCTGGTCCACAAGGACTTCACCAACGTGAATCACATGAACACCACATGTGACGGACAGATAGGCACCAATCCGTGCGAAGTACCTGAACGCACTGCGGCGAGATGACGCATTACTGTCTGCCGGCATATAGCTAGGCACCAGGAAATACAGTACTATGAATCGCTTCACGTCTGATACTTGCTAGCCTTGTTTGCAAACGACGCTCATCCACACATCCACACGGTACGAGACGGCAGCTCTGGCGGACGGAGCGCAAACGCCACTGACGTCAGGCTCGATGATGTCGTTGCGGCCGCCGGTCCAGTGTAGTGCCGGTGGCGGGCTGCCCTCGGCCTGGCACTCGAGCTGGGCCGGCTCGCCGGCGCGCAGCTGCAGGTACCTCGGCGAGATGGTGACCCGCGGCGGCGACGGCGGCGGCGCCGGCTCAGCGGTCGTGTCCGGCTCCCCTGCGCGAGCAGACGGCTGAGTCGGCGTGCAGAGCCACTGCTCGTGACAAAGCTGTATTTAGAGCTGTGTAGAGCTGTATGTTTGGTTATATGTACTGTGTGGGAGGGCGTGTATACACATATCATTCACATCACGCGTGTCGTGCCAAAATAAAAGTGGATGGAGCCAGTGGCCTTTAAAAAATGAGCATAGCGAGAAATACGTGGATCTATGTGTTTTCGCTCGCAAATTTGGAAATAGCATTGTCTAAAAATACCTGCACATGGGAGAAACCAAGGCACATCTATTTCACTCTACAGGATGGATGAATGTTATAACTGTTAACTTGTTGAGCGTTACCACAGCACTGCGTGCAGCCCTCAGTTCGGGTATGGATAGTGGCCACGATGAACCGGTTCACCTCGCTTGGTGATATGCGGACGGCACAACGCACTACCTTTGCAGTCGGTTTCACGTCTTTGTCTCCCCTGGTTGCCGAAATCTCACTGCAATTTTGCAAAAATGTTCCAAAACCGGAGGATCGATTTTTTTGCACCCGAGCAGATGCATGACCGGTTGTATATATTGACCTGCACTTTGGTCAATACAATTGCCCATTTTATTTTCTTTCAGTTGTTGGTCCACCGTCGAGGCGCCCCGGGAACGTCGGGATTAGGATAAGAACTTAACGAGGTGGGAAAACCCCTAGCTACCCTATGGGAAGGATGACGGGCTGGTTGCGCAATGGGTAACGGGAACTTTTGGAAACATTACAGGTATGGGTACCGGTATGAATACGGGCACGGTTACGGGTGGCCGTAATGGGTAGCCGTATCCGGTTACGGCTTTCCATAACGGGTAGCTATAACCGGTTACGGTTTTTCGTAACCGTACCCACCTGACGTCAGTTTTGCAATTCTTACATAAAATGGTAAGCTTGTGTGCAAACGTCATGACACTTATCCATAAGTTATAGCAATGTAACCGGGTGGGAAACGAGTGAGAGTAACTGGATAAGAATAGATGCGTTTTGAAACGTCCAGAGTTCATATAGTCCGGTGGTAAAAAGTCCACAACCGCAGCATCCAGAGTTCCTAACATTCAGAAACCGTCCAAAACCCCTGGACGGAGAATCATAATGTTCATGCTCGCAGCGTCCCGTGTTCATAAAGTCCAATGCTCATAAAGTCCAGCGTGCGTGAGATCCACGGGTTGGGATGCTGTCCCGCTTCCTCGCAACCCTTCACCTAATAGTTCGGATATTGCACGACACAGAGCTACTGAAGCTGATTTCGCCCGCCTCAGCCTACGAGTGACGTCATGCGATACAGTGCTGCCCAGTTAAACCACTGTGCATGGACATGGACAACGTTTTGTTTGAGTGCACAAACTTTACTGTGTCAGCACGCCCTTGGCAGCAGGCGCATTAAGGAATTCAAAACTTTGATCCCTGGCTCGTGGCATCAAAAATAGCTGGTTATTCGTCAAGAGCTGCACGGCATTCGTGGAAAGCATTTGTCGGTTGCCTGCCGTTTGGCATTGTAGCCCATGGATAAGATTCTCCGCGGTATTTGGTTTCGTTATTTACTGTATGTGTTGGTCATGTTTGTCACTTTTGGAAGGAACTGATGACTGATGTGTAAGGCTGACTGATTTGATGTCTGCTCAAGGTAGGCGCGCATATAGATGTCCAGCTCTTGGCACGCTAACCTATATTGTTAGTGATTTTATTTAAATGATTCCCCTCCCTCCTTCAAGTGCAATTATTTCACACACTCCTGCAAACGGGACTTGTTCTGAATTATACATGCTTTTACTCTTAAAGAGAGGGGGTGGGGGCTGTCTCATCAGCTGAATCCGGATACTACTCCCTCGTGAGACACGCTCAATGGCCCAACCTACAAACAATTCGTTTCTTCGATTAAGTACGTTTTAAACGGGCGTGGTTTACCAAAATAAGTTGTTGGCTGAGCGACGAAAATACAACGACGAGTGCCGTAATAATATGCCAACAAATTGGTTTTCTCTCCGAATTTGGTTCACTTTCTCACAAATCCGCTGGCTGCAATTCAAGTTATGGCGGGGGGGGGGGGGGGGTGAAACCCCTGCAACTGAATAGGGAACCAAACTCCTGGTTGCAAATGAATAGGAAGTAAAAAAGCAAACGTTGACTGCGAATGTATTCGACTGCCCGCCAAACGTCACGCAAAACACTACGCACGTGTCGCACTTAAAGGACCTGTTGATTCACCATCTGAACAGCGGAGCCGAGCGTATGTCATTGGGCTGGTTTGCGATAGATAAGCTGAATGAATTGGGAGAATCGTGAGCTTGTATTCGCCATCCACTTCATCAATCTTGACAAGCTTTCTTCGTTTTACGCTTCAGAACCTCCTACGTATAAAATTTGGGTTCCAGCAACACCAGTCTGGAGTTTATCGAGACGGGTGCAGTTCGCGCCGCAGAGGGGCGATGGTGGCATGGTGATTAGTGGTTACGGTGCTCATCTCCGGTCTTTTCTATTCTTGGATGGAGTCCTAGCCACACCACCACCGCATCCCACGTACCTAATGCCTGATAGATACGTAAAAGAGGCGTTCCGCCTCGAAATAGCCAAAGCAGCCGGTGAGGCGTAAAGCCCCAATCGGTACTACAGCCCGTCCCGACAAACAAACTGCCGCCCGCCAAATTTTGCAGACAATAGTTCCGCTCAATCACTGTTTATATGCGGGAATGATAATGTGGAATCGGTTGGACGCGGAGCTCGGACACACAGGCCAGCCCAGAGGCTGCCCAGCTCGACGGTCCGGCCGGCAGCCACGCTCACAGCGAGCCGGCGGACGAGGCAGCCCGGCCAAAAAAGAACGCACTCACGCGCGCGCCGTCCCTCGCCCGAAAACCGAGCCTCGCCACACGCGCGCGAGGCCTGTCCGTGGGGCAGCCCGTGCGCGGTCGAAACACTGCCAGCTCAGTCGGGCACGCCGCCATCTTCGCGTCAGAGCCCGAGGTCCCTGACTCGGTTTCACTCGGTAAGCCGCGGTACACATCCCCGCGGACCGGACATCCGGACCTGTCGGACATCCCGGGATCTCGCTGGTGCCGAACCGGAGCCGCCCCCCCCCCCCCCCTCCTCTTTGGCGGGCGCCTAAATGGGAGAGCCTCGTGTCAAGCACAGGAACCAGCACCGGACAGGGTTCCTCTGCCCGTTTTCTTTAAGGCCCAAATGCGTCGAACTGGGATCCCTGTGCTGTTTATTAAACCCGCGACTCTTGGGACATTTTGAAACGGTGAGTGGCCACACGTTGATCCAGGGTCAACCATCTCGGTCAGAAGGCCTTCGGCGTCAGAGAGCGGACCAATGTATCGTGTTTAGTAGTAGTAGCCGACTGAAAATCTGAAATGGGACGGAAAGGTATTCTAGCCCCAATCGAAAAATGTATGGGGTCTCAAGTCTTGGCTGAAAACTCTATTGGTGTGTAGCTGTTGAAGGGGGAGAGGGGAGAGAAGGGCGAGGGGTCCAGGAACCCCTTGGGAGAAGCTCTTTTCGGAACTGTGAAGTTCAAAAAATGACCATACTGAATGAGAAGAGCAAAAAATGTTGCCTAATAAAAATTCTGACCATAACGTAGCAGCATCTAGCAGTCCAAGAAGCCCCCACTGGTAAACTCGTGGACCCCCTCTGGCCACTTAGTCGGGACTTCCTGGTCGCCAGGGTTACACTGGTATTTAAGAGCCCTTACAACTGCCTAGACCTCTGTTGTTCTTCAAACTATGGACACTAAGGGAAATGGAAAACTACTAGGATGCCCTGGTCGCTCAGGTGTCACTCACGTTCACCGCCCAGGCAGCTCAAGTAGCGCACACGGGAGATGTACAGGGGCCCATGCTTCGTCCCTTTTCGCCCAAGGGCTCTGGGGACAGACGACCAAAGGCCTGATTTGTGGCCCTGAACGGCACGAAGGGCTCGGTGGAGATCGTATTAGGAATCCCGATTCTGCGGCCCGGGTCCGCATAACCGGTATTATTTGTGTATAACCGGTATAACAAAAACAGATGCATGTAGTTATAAGACCCATGCAAGAAAAAGCACGAGATAAGTTAGGTTAGTTGTTCAGTGCATTAGCGAGGAACATTATTCACAGAGATAAGACAATAGTAGTATTAGCCTTATTCCTCGGAGAAAAACCAGGAGAATGGATATATAGTTGGGTTGATAGTTCGGCAATGTGCCTTTATCAAAACAATAACAGAAGTGAACCCAAAATTGCCTGCCGATGATCCTACTTGATTTTCAGGGCTTTTTTTAAACAGCAGGCCACAGTTCTTACAGGACACCAATATTCAGGGGATTAAACAAAGAGCGATTGTCAGCCATTACCACGATACAATGCCTATCTAACAATTAGAATGCGCGAACATACATGCACATGCAAACGAATTCAAGCCAATGGGCATCACGCTTCATTCAAACATGCAAGCAGGTTGACGTAAACAGACCTCACACATCACCCATCAACCATAAATGTAAACGATCTCAATTGAACAGGAATCGCACATCACGCGGCAGGCATCATTTACTCGTATAAACGATTTTAAGCTAGCACACATCACACATAAAGGCACATATCACGTTCGCATAATCGACAATGATGAGCAGTGTATGTTGAGATCTGGTCGCCGACTTTTTATAATAACGGATTCATTTATTTTCCTCTCTGGGTGGTCCTGTGCTCTGTAGGTGACTACAGAGCAAATCCGTCTACAGAGCACAGAATGCCTACAGAGCACATCCATCTACAGAGCACAGGACAACCCAGACAGGAAAATAAGTGACTCCATTTTGATAAAAAGTCGGCGACCAAATCTTAGCATACAGGGCTCAGCATGGCCGTTTATGCGGACGTGATATGCGCCTTTATGTGTGATGTGTGCTAGCTTAAAATCGTTTACTTGTGTAAGTGATGCCTGACGCGTGATGTGCAATGCCTGTTCAACTGAAATCGTTTGCATGTATAATTGATGGACGATGTGTGATGGATGTTTACTTCAACCAGCTTGCATGTTTGAATGAAGCGTCATGCGTGATGCCCATTTGCTTGAATTCGTTTGCATGTACACGTAAGTTTGCGCATTCTAATTCTTAGGAAGGCATTGTATCGTGGTAATGGCTGGCAATCGCTCTTTGTTTAATCCCCTGAATGTTGGTGTCCTGTAACAACTGTGGCTTCCTGTTTAAAAAACCTGAATAATCATGCAGGATCATCGGCAAGGAAATTTTGATTTACTTCTGCTACTGTTTCGATAAAGGCATGTTGCCGAACTATCAACCCAACTATATCTCCATTCTCCTGGTTTTTTATCCCAGACATATGGCTAATACTACTGTCTTATCTAACCACGAGATGATTTCAAGTTGACAAACCGAGGCTACTGGAGAAGACTGCGAAGACGTGACGTCATCGTGAAACCAAAGTTTGGTAGCCCGCAGGAAGGTTTTTGGTTGATAATACGAAAAGGTTGGTAGATACTATTCAGGTGAATAAAAACGGAGATTTTGCCATTGAACTGGATGGCAACCCTGTTCTACGGTTTTATTTTAAAGTTATGTGAATAGATCTTGTAATTTTGCAGTTCAAAACTTCCCAAGATAACTCAATACTAGGATCTGATTCCAAAAACAAATCCTACTAAACCACGTTTTTTAGTTCCAGCACACGCGCCATATTGGTCGAGGCAAACGCATATGAATATCTATATGTAATGCATTTTTGTAGGAGGAATATTAATATGTTAATAAATTAATATCACATGTAATGTTAACGCTAAGCGAATGGGCACTGATTGCGCATCTTCGCACTGCAGCATCTATATGAAGTGAAATGTGAAAGTAAGGGTATGTGAGGACGGCGGGTGCCAGGAATTCCGCTGTTCAGGTGCGCAGATGAATAATGTTCCCAGCGCCCTAAAATATCTCGTTTAAACTATTTCGGAGCTGAAATATGGGTTTCAACATTTTGACCAGCAGAAATGACAAAATTTGCCAGAAATTTTAACCACTCACTACACCCATAAGGGCAGGCGAACCCTGCATCCATACTGACAACGCTCTCCCTGAGGCTACAGAATACGCATTCCAGCTTCTCAACGCGCGTCCCAGGGTGCTGCGAGCCCGTCTGGCCCGCCGTATCTCATTTCCATCCAATGTTGTTGTTACTGTTGCATGTTGTACGCTCTTACACAGACTGTTTCTAAGCACTTCCGGCCACAGTTCTTCGGGATAAATCACTGGTGAATGGGTTACCCCCTCTGTCTTTCGGGGGCAGCCTGGAAGCGCATTTCAGCAACAATTTTATGGCTCTGGTGCAAATCAACGCCATTTCACAGCTAAAAATGTTTCATGGAATGTGCTAGGTCGAACAAAATTCTGCTTGCGGAAATATTTGTGTTTAAACCAGCCTGCAAAGAACAGCGTTTTCACACCGCCATAGCGTTGGTGCCATATGACTAAGTCCCATGATAACGTCACGGCATCGCTACCCAGAATGCAGCAATGTGGGGCTTGTTTACAAACGTACAACGATATAGGCTTTGTCCAAAATTGCCATTCCAGAAAATGCCCAATGAAGAATGAAAAGTTGAGAGCCATAAGCAATACAAGACCATTCAACATGACAATCCATATCAGCTTTGCATCATGAGCTGTGGTGACGTCTTCAACGACCAGCGAGAAGAAGCGAAAGCTGTCATCAGGTTTATCCAAAAGCATCCGAAAAATTCATTGCTAAGACGGCTGTGATGCTTATCAAACATGTATAAAGAGCAATCCGTTTTGCACATTTTATTAATATTATCTATCTATCTATGTATATATATATATATATCTATATATATATATATATATATATATATATATATATATATATAAGTGCATTTTGCTAATCAATGGGCATGCGGTTAAGTCATGCATCAGATTTCGTGCCAACTAGTGGCTCAGAATCGGCTAAGACAAAGGGCCATCGTAGGTCAAGTCATTCGGATTTGTTATTGAAAATTAGCTTCGGTGCGTGTCCCTGTTCACTAACGACAGGCTCATGGCAGGGCAATGCGCATTCAAAAATTATTATGTCTCAAAAACACTGCCACGTTATTTGCTCACATGCATCATTTATGTTTTCGTGATTGACGGTGGCAAGCTATTTAGATGCCTCTTTCGGTGAAAATGACAACATATCGTGCAATTTTCTGTGTCTTGTAAGGATTGTCTAGCCTCCGGAATATCTGGCCGAATTATGACCTGAGTGACGTAACGGGAGAGCTTGGCGCCCACAGAGCGGAGTGCAAGAGTGTGGATTCGTGTAATGTTACGCTCAAGAAATATGTGGCTGACAGTAATATCCCTTCTGCATGTGCGTTGTACGTATGCTTAAGCGCCTATGCTCGCTATATGTCTTAACCATCGCCCTGATTCGCCGTTTTGCATAACTCGGACTGATAGGGGAAGAGGAGGTTGATGAGACCCTCCCCTGGCGTTTCCAAGCTTATAAAGATAGAGGTTGCCGAGACACCAGTATATGGTTCCGAACACGATCTCACGATTGGTACAAGTTTTTATGTCATTGACAGGTCAAAGGTCGAATTTTACAGAAAACCGCACTTTGTAGCTTTACTTTATGTTTACGAGAACAAGCCTGGCGATGACATGAACCTTAAATTAGCGTGTGTCTTGTTCAATTTTGAATACATTATGTAGTGCAATTCTCCTGCCGCCCGCCGCCCGAGCCAGCCATAGATCGCCGTCGAGTGCTCATCACAAACTGCCGTTGCTCCGAAACCAGAAAATCTAGGAACACGCTTTAGTGTCAAAACACGTGTCATGATCACCGCCTATCATGGCGAATGTTAAACGTCACCTTATAGCTGCGTTGGGTATCGGCAACGATTTTTCGTGAAACAATATGCTTCATTTTGCTAATAACTGAAGCCATAGCGGGCAAAACAGGAAAAAACAATGCCTGCGCTTACGCTTACAACAACGCTTACGGCTTCCTTCCATATTTGCTTGCTCCTAGCGTGACCTCACGATGACCCCGTCCCAAAAGACCAAGTCTCTCGCAACAAGTTGTGCTCTGTCCATGGGCTGGTGCCGAAAGGTTCCGGTGCTCGCGAAACTTTCCCCGTCCGAGCAACTAGAACATCTTCATTGACGCGCCGGACTGTTCGCACGCGCTTGGCGACAGGCAGATTGGCGCGAATGAAAATGGCGCGAACGACGAGATGGTCGACCAAGGCAACCGATCGCTGTTATCGCGTAAAACGAACTGGAGTGAATGCATAAGACCGAAGGAAATATGACAAAGATACGGGTATGCAATTCGAATATGATCATAACAGTTTTCAATATGCTCAGCTCCTTTCATAGTTCCGCTGTCTTTGATAATGGATGTAGGAGCACTCGTGCGCTTACGGCAAGCCCAGTGTGTGGGGCAAGCTACAAATGCTCTTGAAACGGGAGATGCAAAAGTGTAGGCGTTTGTTGACAACCAGCCGATCGCATATAGGAACATCGAGACAAATGTCAGAGCATCATGTTATTGTCGCTATTTAGCGGATATGTGGCCGGTAGGCAGTAGGGTGGCGGCTGGCTCTGTCATTTGATTTGATTTTTCCGCCATTTCAGGCGGAGGTGGGTTTTCTCTGATGCATGTCTCGGTTAAGATGGCAGCATACCGCGCATTTGTGTTTTTTCTCACATTTTTTTTTCTAGTCTCCGTAATATCTTGCCTAGTTGTGAACGGAGTTATATAACGGGAGATATGTGTCAACAGAATTAGAGTGCGAATGTGTGAATTCATATCACGTAACGCCTAGAAATATGTGGTTAATGGTGACATCCCTTCTGCATGTGTCATGTCGTACGCATGTTGTAAGTACCTACTCTCGCTGCCTTACACATTATCTTATTGCTGCATTGGATATCAGCAATGATGTTGCGTGAAAAGATGATCCTTAGTTTGTCGACAATTGCAACCACGTGAGGCAAGAATGTGTGCTTGCTTTCATATTCATTCGTTCCTTGTTTCATCTCACACTTAGCCCGCCCCCGAAAACCAACTCCCACGCGACAAGTCGCTATCTGTCTGGGGTCTAGTGCTAGACAACTACGGCGCTTGAGAAACTCAAAGCGGGAAACGTCTCCGTCCGACCAATTATGAATTCCATTACAGCATTTTCATCCACGTGCCCAACTTTACGCGTTTGACAACAGGCAGGCTGGCGCGAATGAAAATAGCACGAACGATCAGCTGATCGGCCAAGGCAGCCAATGGCCGTAGCCGCGTAAGTCAGAAGTCAGTGAACCAGACATCGCGTAAGGGCAAGGGAAATACAACCACGATGCAGGTGGATATACATATATATATATATATATATATATATATATACATGTTATGGATATTATGGATATTATGGATAACTATGGCTTTTAATATGCACAGTTCGCTTCAATGTTTTGCTACGTCCTTGGTAATGGAGGTAGGAACCCCGTGTGATTGGAGCAATGGCAACAGGGAGCACTTTGAACGGTGCTTATTGCAAATGCTCTTGAAACGGGATGAGCGATGCATTATGAAACAGGCGTCTAGCAGCGGGCCGTATGTAGCAACACAGCGTGCGTTCCTGTTCGCTTGCGCACATGAACCGCTTGTGGGTACTTGTTGATTTGAAGGAAACATGCGCTTAGAGCCTGCGTGGGATTGTTTAGAAGCAGCATGGCCCAGTACACACGTCTCGTGCAAAGGAGGCGCCAGCTACATAGCATGTACAACAACACTTTTCGGAACATATAATTGGGTTTTGCAGTCATAAACAAAACACGGTATATCTTCAGATCCACGCCACAGCGGCATAAATGGGGCTTTCGCGAGGAGCCGAATGACAAATTAGGAAGAAATAACGGGCTACGCTTTGAGGCGGTGATGCGATGAGGTGGCGGATACATAGAAGTAGGGGGTGGGGGTGGGGTGGGGCTATGCCCCTGGTCTCTTGAGGTGAGGGGGCAACAAAATATCATAGTGAAGCGGTAGTAAAATCTTAATTTCGCATCTACATGACCTTTATTTTCAAAAGGAGTCAAAATTTAACGGCCGCCACAAGTGACCACAAATATTAATTTTCCATAGGCACTAAAATCCGTGAACACCATAACCGGCCCACACCCTTCATTTTCTGAGGGCACCAAATTTCAGGGATACGGCAATGTTGTGCCCCCTACCCTGACGAAATCCTGGACTGGCCCCCTGGGCTAGGGGGTACCAAAATGGACAGTTTGGAGCACCATAACTTTCATTTTGCAGCACCATAATCTTTATTTTAAAGAGCCAGGGTATTTAAGTGGGCAGTTCAAATTTCCCAAAGGCTTGGTTTTAAACAGGGTTCAATATCTATGGATAAGGGGTCACATGCCAAATTCTCGATCTGCCTATTCCACTAGGGAGCACCAAAAAACTTCATTACCGGGCATCTTAGCTTTTATCTTCCAGAGGCACACACTTCCTGAGGTACCACAAAGCAGGGGCGGGTTCAGAGGGATAGGGACCAGGGGGTCATTTCCCTCGCCCTTGGGCCCAATGAGGTTTGAACGCCCTGAAGAGGCACCAAATCTCATCGCAAAGGGGCAACAATACCTTCATTTCAGAAACACATAACCTAGATTTTTATGGGATACCAAATTGCAGGGGCACCACGACGTTTGTGCCGTGGCCTCCACGAAACCCTGCGTCGGCCCATGCGGTGAGGGAGCACCAAATCCTTCATTTCGAGGCAAAATAGCCTTTATTTTCAAGAAGCACCCAATTCCAGAGAGTACCGGAAAGGATTATAACCCTTTATTCTGAAAGAGCCATTAGTTCCAGGGGCATAACTATGTCGAGCTTTCCGCCCTGGTAAAATCCTAGATGGGACGTTTAGGCAAGGAGGTACAAAAAACCGTTCTTGCAGGGCGACATCGTCTTGATAGTCAAGGGGTACTAAATTAAAGCGGGCCATTTGCAAAGCTTAAAACCATAGCTTTAAAAGGTCACCAAAGTCCAGCGCCATTACAATCGGTGTGCCTTTCACTTTGGAAAAATTCTGAATCGCACCGTTCAGGGAAGGGGCACCCTGTGTAGAGAAACAGGCAATACAGTGGCACCACAATTGTCATGCCTTGCACCGCTGAAATCCCGGTCCGGCGCCTCCGGTGAAAAGGCAGCAATGACCTTGATTGCAGGGCATCATACCTTTATTTTATGAGCCCCTATTTTAAACTGGAACGCTACGATCAGCTCAAACATTCATTTTAAGGCGAGGCAAGATTCCAGGGGCACTTTGAATGGCCCCTAAAGCTTTATTTTCACGGGGACCCGAATTAAGCACAACTCCCCCCGTCCCCCTACCTCCGTCTTAGGCTCCGAGGGTCTCATGGGTTCCGAAGGTCCTTTTTTGGTCCCTTGGGGCCGAAGATCAAGAGCCTGATTAAAGGGTCCGAAGGGCAGGCGAGAGGCCGCATGAAGGGATCACAGCCCGAAGGCCAGACCCTAAAATATAAGAGTAGCTCTAGCACTGATCGGATACCCGCGTGACTGTGTCTCTATTTGAAGCAATTGACTGAGAACAGCCATATCGAACAGCCCGTTCCGTGCTTTTCTGGGGCCCTGGGGTTATTTTCCGACCACAGACAAGGCCAAGATATCTAAATGCCAATTGGAGGGCATCCTACATTAGTCGGGACACCTGAAACAATGAAGGACACACACTGCTGGTCAGTGACCACATCTCCTAGCAGGAGGCCATGTGTCGGCAATGAGCCCCAGATCGGCCAGGAGCACATTTGCTGAATAGGGGCGATGATGGGACCCCCGCATGTGGAAGGGCCTATTGTGCTGGTCTGGATCCTCCTGACAATGAACGGATTCATGAGAAATAGCAAAAGGGGTTCTCATGTACAATGAGACTGTGGAGAGGTCTTTGCCAGCTAGGTACACCAGAACCGGACAAGGGATCCTCTGCACCATTTCAACCAGTGACCGATAAGGTGAATTAGTGTCCCGCTACCAATGATTGGACTTCCTCTGCCAGTAGTCTGTATTAGCGAGGGCCCCTGCGCCGATCCGTTGCTGGATGTCTCAGTTAGAGGGCCAGTCGCATGGAGAAGGGGACCGGTTGTGATGCATCCTTCTGAGGGTCTCCGCACGGTCCTGGGGGCTATCAATAGACTAAGAGCCGCTGGGAGCTCCAGATGGGACGTAATGCTCTTCAGCTACTGACCGGAACGTTTTTCCGATGCAATTTAGTTGGCTGACCAGTTGATTCTCTGAACGGATTTAGCAGTTGCAGCATTACGAGCAAGAGAGATTACGCCATTGCGCCTTCCCATTGCGCCTTCCCGTAACTCGTCCCGACTACCAATCTAAACATTGCACTGGTGAAACGTCCGGCAAGGGGACACCTTTCACACGCATACCCATTGACCGCATAAAGCGTTGCAATGTACAGATTTCGATACGTGTTCATTTCCAGCCGTCTGTGGACCGCTGCCAGGTGCTGCTGCAAGGTTCCGTAAACTGCAAAGGTATAGCTGCAACATTTGTGTTCCGACGTCTCACAGAGCACCTCACGGAGGGGGCACCAAGGAATCACGTACAGCCCGACCGCAATGCTCTTCTCGCGCGCCGAGCGCTTACACAAAACACTGCAATTCTGTCATCTACACACAAAACAATGAAACTCAACATTCTGGATGCATTTCTCATCCATGACCACAAACGACTTCTAAGCAAAAAAGAAATGAATCCAACTTCTGAATTGTCTCTTTGGAGCAGCATCACAAATAACTCACTTGGACAAGGAACAAGACACTGATGAATGGCGCGGGTATTGTGTAATTGGCATGTATTGTGATTTGCTGTGTTCATTGTGTTATTCACAGTTTGTGGTGTTAATAATATTTTCTGCACGGCTAAAGAATTGTTTGTTGTTGCCAAGTCAAAACGGCAGTGAGTGCTGTTCAGTGAAAAGTTTATTGTTGGTTTGCATGCTTGTGTTTTATGCTCTGATTTAAGGTGTTAAGGGTGCCGAAATGAAATGAAGAGCCAGATAAATAGAAGAGTCAGTCAGCAGTCATGCACTGTGCAAGATCTGCGAACTTCGTGTGTCTGTCGTCATAAAAACACACACACACACACATATATATATATACATATATATATATATATATATACATCATTATTAAACGCTTTTTGCGATTCGGTCAAAAGCACCGGCCAGAACTAGCACGACACCACATCGGAGTGATCGGAAGCAGTAAACTTCACGGTAACTGAATCTCCACACATGTGCACTGCGAAAATGCTAGAAAACTGGAGAGGGCCTGCTACTCTGTTAGCTCCCTAGGGTTCAGGATTATATCCACCAAAATCCTCGCATTCCGGTAAACTGAGTTTTAATACTATTATGCATGCCGTTTGTATACGGGGGCCTGGCTTACTGCGCACAGCCCTAGAAAACTAGGTGTGCTTCGTATGCAAATGCATGGAGCTTGTTCACTTTCGCCGGAACATGGTGGATCCTGTCATTTTAATGCTAAATATTTCGAAGAAAGCATGGCAACATACACTTCAATTAGCTCCTAAATACCATCAAAACCAGGCGAAGCTTGAATCCTGGCTTAAATGCGGTTAGCGGGGTAGTCGGTGGGATCAGCAGATGGCTGAGGACTAATACAGAGTTTTTGCTTTGTCTGTTGCAAGAGAATACAGAATATACCATCTTTCAAAATTTATTAAAGCGTAACAATAAAACGCGGAAATAAAGTGCACGACGTCGTCGGCGTGCAAAATTATGCTCGACAATGACAAGAACGAATTCATCGGCGTAATCGGCATAGCCGTAAATTCAGCCATCGGTCGGTAAGAAATAAAGCCCCAATAAAAATGATTAAGATTTATGTCCCCGTCAACGGCGTGGGCTCTCCTATAATATGGAAAGACCCGATACTAATAAGGACGACACTCGAGCAATCAAAACCGCCGTGGCGGACCAACAAAGAGGCTCCAGTGAATAGTGAAGGGTCCTCATAACAAATGAGAAGTACCTTACACCAATATGGTGGGACACCTGAACGATCGGGAACACCCCTGCGGGTTAACATATAGGGTCCAGCCGGAGTACAGGATCCCTCGTGCAAAGGGACGACAGGGACGACAAAGGGACGAAAACCGAAGATCAGTGTACATGAATTAACGCCCCTGTGTGGCCAAGAGTGCCTGGGCAGGTTAACGATGATAGCTCGGACAACTAAAGGGTCAGCAAATAAGATGAACAGGAAAGGAGCCATAGGTTATTGAGCAGGTCACTGAGCGTCGAGTGCCTCGCGGCGTTACCTTATGTGGGGCCCCAGCAACAGCATGGGGTACTCCAAGCAAGTGGAAAAAACGATATGAAGAACCCGATACTAATATGAAGGACCCCTGAGCAACCGAGTGTACCCCGGCATTTGGGGTCCCGGCAGCAGCGGCGGGGCGGGGGAGCCCGCTTACCCCGCGGGCGCAGCGGTCCCCGCCGAGCCCACGCCGCCCGCCATGCCTCCGGCCGCGCCGCCGCCCGGCGCAACTGCGCCCAGTCCGCCGGTAAGCCCGGGGGCGCGGCCGAGCCCAGGCCGGGCACGGCCGCCAGATGTCTAAGTAATTTATAGTAACCATATTTGACTGTAAGCATCACTTGATCATCAGTGGAATGCCAGGTCGACTGTGCCATCTGTTGACAAAAGAGGGAAATAGCGGCAGGACTCAAACATGTTTGTGTAGTGTTATCTAGCAGCAGGAATCCAAACTAGCCTGGTTGGCACGGACACTGGACGTTTTGAACACTGAGCTTTACGACTCTGGATTTTGCAACCCTGGACGTTGCGTCCCTGGACCTTATAAACGCCCCCAATGGGCACGGAATTGGACGTTTTCTGGACGTTATGAATACCGGATGCTGCGATCCCGGCCGATACGAACACTGGACGCTGCGATCCCGGAATTTTTGATGGCTCCCCGTGAGAAGAATAGGCAGTGGATGGGTAGCAGATTAGGCGCAGCCCCATGAATAGTCGATAGATTAAGTTAAGAAAACTTTGCTCGAGAAGGCCTCTTATCAGGGTCGCATTTCAACTGGCGTTCTTCAGAGTTTTCACAGCCTTCAAATTTGACGTTCGTTAGGAGCACCATGCCTGATCAAAGAGTTTATTTGTGAAGCACTATGTAACTTTAAAGCGTAGCTTTTGAGGAATTTCCCTTCTCTTGCTGGAAACCGCATGGCGGATCAATGGCTAGTCACTAAATTGGCTGACTTGCCGGGTCGGGACGTTGAAATAATAACACTACCGATCAGTTGACGCTACAGGCTTGGCTTGTGACCTCAACGGCAGCAAGACAATGGGGCCGATGGAAGGAAGCCTATCTGCGTGGAGCTTGAACACTCGACAGCAAGCGGAATCTTTCAATCATCCGACCCACAGCCAAAAAAAGGAGTTGCTCATATAACGTCCAGACCAACCGGAGCTCACAAGGGGTGCTGGGAAGGGCATCAGCTGCCTGTCGGGTCAGTAGCTGTCCGATTCCACACCTGGTCGTGACCCCTTCCGTGGCCGTCATTCATTTGAGTTTCGCGCAGCGCGCGGCCTGTTGCCGACTCACCGCCTATCTCGCAGTTGGCGCCAGAGTAGTTAGTGTTGCACTGGCACTGCACAGCGCCATCCTCGTCGACCGAGCAGGACCTCGCATTGCCGTTGCACGGGCAGTCCACGCAGGCGTTTCGGTCCTTGTCCAAGTAATAGCCATCGGAACAAGACTGGACGCGTGGGCGGACAGATCATGTTAGAAACTGCCAACTTTGTTCAAATCCGAAGGACCCGTGTGACGCCGATGCCGTGAACTGGACGCACGCACCAGGCTGTTTTAGGCTCGGATCTCAGTTCAAGGAACGCTGCCTGCTGAAATGTTGCGTTCATCTGGAGAGCCAACCATGCCGCGCGCAGCTGCTCGTCGCTGTTTTCAGCAGGGAATGTTTCTAAATGGCGTGATCTCCAAACCTAGCGCTCATCACCCTTGGCTTCTAGGAATGTGCATCAACAGCGTGCGTACTTCAGCCGTCGCCTGAGGAGGTGGCTGCAGCTCTCTGACCGGACTTACCTGACATGAGATTCCTTTGTATTCAGCTGGGCATCTGCAATTCTCCACTATGTCCACCTTAATCAGGCTCGGAACCTATGGAGGGACAACAGAAGCGTCAGTCCCCGGTCCCGTCTATCAGCCGCTGCTCTGCGCCGTCAACATCTGGTGTTGACTGCCATGGACGGATGTCAGCGCTGCACTTCAACGGCATTGTCAATAACCTGAGCAAACTACTTTAGTTTAGTATAAATCATGCACTGAAAGGAAATTTGCCAACCTTGAAAGTCTTTCCGGATTTGAATATAGGAGTCGACAAGAATCCTGCTTGTCATGCTGCCCATCAGCACCATAGCAACATAATATTATCCCCGATGTGTGAAATAGCATTGCACACGCAAACGCCCACGTGCTTCAAAATCCCAGAGTCACGAGCGGCGAGCGCGACAGTAGCGACGGCTACGTACGAGCGGGACGGCCGAGGCTGTTCCCAGCACCACGTTCCTCAGGCGGGAGTTGAGCACGCCGCCGGCGGACTGAGGCCCGGCTCGGATGGCGATGCCCTCCACGTTGCTGAGCACTGTCATCAGGAAGTCACGCGACGCCGGCGCGCCCGAGCTGTCGGTCCATGAGTGCCCCGACGACAGCCGCACCGCGTACGACTGCCAGCTGG
>NW_023596781.1:0-37775 GCF_011947565.3 Pollicipes pollicipes | reverse complement strand
GCCATGGCTGCCTTGGCCGATCAGCTGATCGTTCGTGCTATTTTCATTCGCGCCAGCCTGCCTGTTGTCAAACGCGTAAAGTTGGGCACGTGGATGAAAATGCTGTAATGGAATTCATAATTGGTCGGACGGGGACGTTTCCCGCTTTGAGTTTCTCAAGCGCCGTAGTCGTCTAGCACTAGACCCCAGACAGATAGCGACTTGTCGCGTGGGAGTTGGTTTTCGGGGGCGGGCTAAGTGTGAGATGAAACAAGGAACGAATGAGTATGAAAGCAAGCACACATTCTTGCCACACGTGGTTGCAATTGTCGACAAACTAAGGATCATCTTTTCACGCAACACCATTGCTGATATCCAATGCAGCAATAAGATAGTGTGTAAGGCAGCGAGAGTAGGTACTTACAACATGCGTACGACATGACACATGCAGAAGGGATGTCACCATCAACCACATATTTCTAGGCGTTACGTGATATGAATTCACACATTCGCACTCTAATTCTGTCGACACATATCTCCCGTTATATAACTCCGTTCACAACTAGGCAAGATATTACGGAGACTAGAAAAAAAATGTGAGAAAAAACACAAATGCTCGGTATGCTGCCATCTTAACCGAGACATGCATCAGAGAAAACCCACCTCCGCCTGAAATGGCGGAAAAATCAAATCAAATGACAGAGCCAGCCGCCACCCTACTGCCTACCGGCCACATATCCGCTAAATAGCGACAATAACATGATGCTCTGACATTTGTCTCGATGTTCCTATATGCGATCGGCTGGTTGTCAACAAACGCCTACACTTTTGCATCTCCCGTTTCAAGAGCATTTGTAGCTTGCCCCACACACTGGGCTTGCCGTAAGCGCACGAGTGCTCCTACATCCATTATCAGACAGCGGAACTATGAAAGGAGCTGAGCATATTGAAAACTGTTATGATCATATTCGAATTGCATACCCGTATCTTTGTCATATTTCCTTCGGTCTTATGCATTCACTCCAGTTCGTTTTACGCGATAACAGCGATCGGTTGCCTTGGTCGACCATCTCGTCGTTCGCGCCATTTTCATTCGCGCTAATCTGCCTGTCGCCAAGCGCATGCGAACAGTCCGGCGCGTCAATGAAGATGTTCTAGTTGTTCGGACGGGGAAAGTTTCGCGAGCACCGGAACCTTTCGGCGCCAGCCCATGGACAGAGCACAACTTGTTGCGAGAGACTTGGTCTTTTGGGACGGGGTCATCGTGAGGTCACGCTAGGAGCAAGCAAATATGGAAGGAAGCCGTAAGCGTTGTTGTAAGCGGAAGCGCAGGCATTGTTTTTCCTGTTTTGCCCGCTATGGCTTCAGTTATTAGCAAAATGAAGCATATCGTTTCACGAAAAATCGTTGCCGATACCCAACGCAGCTATAAGGTGACGTTTAACATTCGCCATGATAGGCGGTGATCATGACACGCGTTTTGACACTAAAGCGTGTTCCTAGATTTTCTGGTTTCGGAGCAACGGCAGTTTGTGATGAGCGCTCCACGGCGATCTATGGCTGGCTCAGGCGACGGGCGGCAGGAGAATTGCACTGCAGAATGTACTCAGAATTGAACAAGACACACGCCGATTTAAGGTTCATGTCATCGCCGGGCTTGTTCTCGTAAACATAAAATAAAGCTACAAAGTGCGGTTTTCTGTAAAATTCGACCTTTGACCTGTCAATGGCATAAAAACTTGTACCAATCGTGAGATCGTGTTCGGAACCATATACTGGTGTCTCGGCAACCTCTATCTTTATAAGCTTGGAAACGCCAGGGGAGGGTCTCATCAACCTCCTCTTCCCCTATCAGTCCGAGTTATGCAAAACGGCGAATCAGGGCGATGGTTAAGACATATAGCGAGCATAGGCGCTTAAGCATACGTACAACGCACATGCAGAAGGGATATTACTGTCAGCCACATATTTCTTGAGCGTAACATTACACGAATCCACACTCTTGCACTCCGCTCTGTGGGCGCCAAGCTCTCCCGTTACGTCACTCAGGTCATAATTCGGCCAGATATTCCGGAGGCTAGACAATCCTTACAAGACACAGAAAATTGCACGATATGTTGTCATTTTCACCGAAAGAGGCATCTAAATAGCTTGCCACCGTCAATCACGAAAACATAAATGATGCATATGAGCAAATAACGTGGCAGTGTTTTTGAAACATAATAATTTTTGAATGCGCATTGCCCTGCCATGAGCCCGTCGTTAGTGAACAGGGACACGCACCGAAGCTAATTTTCAATAACAAATCCGAATGACTTGACCTACGATGGCCCTTTGTCTTAGCCGATTCTGAACCACTAGTTGGCACGAAATCTGATGCATGACTTAACCGCATGCCCATTGATTAGCAAAATGCACTTATATATATATATATATATATATATATATATATATACACATAGATAGATAGATAATGTTAATAAAATGTGCAAAACGGATTGCTCTTTATACATGCTTGATAAGCATCACAGCCGTCTTAGCAATGAATTTTTCGGATGCTTTTGGATAAACCTGATGACAGCTTTCGCTTCTTCTCGCTGGTCGTTGAAGACGTCACCACAGCTCATGATGCAAAGCTGATATGGATTGTCATGTTGAATGGTCTTGTATTGCTTATGGCCCTCAACTTTTCATTCTTCATTGGACATTTTCTGGAATGGCAATTTTGGACAAAGCCTATATCGTTGTACGTTTGTCAACAAGCCCCACATTGCTGCATTCTGGGTAGCGATGCCGTGACGTTATCATGGGACTTAGTCATATGGCACCAACGCTATGGCGGTGTGAAAACGCTGTTCTTTGCAGGCTGGTTTAAACACAAATATTTCCGCAAGCCGAATTTTGTTCGACCTAGCACATTCCATGAAACATTTTTAGCTGGGAAATGGCGTTGATTTGCACCAGAGCCATAAAATTGTTGCTGAAATGCGCTTCCAGGCTGCCCCCGAAAGACAGAGGGGGTAACCCATTCACCAGTGATTTATCCCGAAGAACTGTGGCCGGAAGTGCTTAGAAACAGTCTGTGTAAGAGCGTACAACATGCAACAGTAACAACAACATTGGATGGAAATGAGATACGGCGGGCCAGACGGGCTCGCAGCACCCTGGGACGCGCGTTGAGAAGCGGGAATGCGTATTCTGTAGCCTCAGGGAGAGCGTTGTCAGTATGGATGCAGGGTTCGCCTGCCCTTATGGGTGTAGTGAGTGGTTAAAATTTCTGGCAAATTTTGTCATTTCTGCTGGTCAAAATGTTGAAACCCATATTTCAGCTCCGAAATAGTTTAAACGAGATATTTTAGGGCGCTGGGAACATTATTCATCTGCGCACCTGAACAGCGGAATTCCTGGCACCTGCCGTCCTCACATACCCTTACTTTCACATTTCACTTCATATAGATACTGCAGTGCGAAGATGCGCAATCAGTGCCCATTCGCTTAGCGTTAACATTACATGTGATATTAATTTATTAACATATTAATATTCCTCCTACAAAAATGCATTACATATAGATATTCGTATGCGTTTGCCTCGACCAATATGGCGCGTGTGCTGGAACTAAAAAACGTGGTTTAGTAGGATTTGTTTTTGGAATCAGATCTTAGTATTGAGTTATCTTGGGAAGTTTTGAACTGCACAATTACAAGATCTATTCACATAACTTTAAAATAAAACCATAGAACAGGGTTGCCATCCAGTTCAATGGCAAAATCTCCGTTTTTATTCACCTGAATAGTATCTACCAACCTTTTCGTATTATCGACCAAAAACCTTCCTGCGGGCTACCAAACTTTGGTTTCACGATGACGTCACGTCTTCGTAGTCTTCTCCAGTAGCCTCGGTTTGTCAACTTGAAATCATCTCGTGGTTAGATAAGACAGTAGTATTAGCCATATGTCTGGGATAAAAAACCAGGAGAATGGAGATATAGTTGGGTTGATAGTTCGGCAACATGCCTTTATCGAAACAGTAGCAGAAGTAAATCAAAATTTCCTTGCCGATGATCCTGCATGATTATTCAGGTTTTTTAAACAGGAAGCCACAGTTGTTACAGGACACCAACATTCAGGGGATTAAACAAAGAGCGATTGCCAGCCATTACCACGATACAATGCCTTCCTAAGAATTAGAATGCGCAAACTTACGTGTACATGCAAACGAATTCAAGCAAATGGGCATCACGCATGACGCTTCATTCAAACATGCAAGCAGGTTGAAGTAAACATCCATCACACATCGTCCATCAATTATACATGCAAACGATTTCAGTTGAACAGGCATTGCACATCACGCGTCAGGCATCACTTACACAAGTAAACGATTTTAAGCTAGCACACATCACACATAAAGGCACATATCACGTTCGCATAATCGGCCATGATGAGCCCTGTATGCTAAGATTTGGTCGCCGACTTTTTATCAAAATGGATTCACTTATTTTCCTGTCTGGGTTGTCCTGTGCTCTGTAGATGGATGTGCTCTGTAGGCATTCTGTGCTCTGTAGACGGATTTGCTCTGTAGTCACTTACAGAGCACAGGACCACCCAGAGAGGAAAATAAATGAATCCGTTATTATAAAAAGTCGGCGACCAGATCTCAACATACACTGCTCATCATTGTCGGTTATGCGAACGTGATATGTGCCTTTATGTGTGATGTGTGCTAGCTTAAAATCGTTTATACGAGTAAATGATGCCTGCCGCGTGATGTGCGATTCCTGTTCAATTGAGATCGTTTACATTTATGGTTGATGGGTGATGTGTGAGGTCTGTTTACGTCAACCTGCTTGCATGTTTGAATGAAGCGTGATGCCCATTGGCTTGAATTCGTTTGCATGTGCATGTATGTTCGCGCATTCTAATTGTTAGATAGGCATTGTATCGTGGTAATGGGTAGCAATCGCTCTTTGTTTAATCCCCTGAATGTTGACGTCCAGAAAAAACCGTGGCCTGCTTTAAAAGCCCTGAAAAATCAAGTAGGATCATCGGCAGGCAATTTTGGGTTCACTTCTGTTATTGTTTTGATAAAGGCACATTGCCGAACTATCAACCCAACTATATATCCATTCTCCTGGTTTTTCTCCGAGGAATAAGGCTAATACTACTATTGTCTTATCTCTGTGAATAATGTTCCTCGCTAATGCACTGAACAACTAACCTAACTTATCTCGTGCTTTTTCTTGCATGGGTCTTATAACTACATGCATCTGTTTTTGTTATACCGGTTATACACAAATAATACCGGTTATGCGGACCCGGGCCGCAGAATCGGGATTCCTAATACGATCTCCACCGAGCCCTTCGTGCCGTTCAGGGCCACAAATCAGGCCTTTGGTCGTCTGTCCCCAGAGCCCTTGGGCGAAAAGGGACGAAGCATGGGCCCCTGTACATCTCCCGTGTGCGCTACTTGAGCTGCCTGGGCGGTGAACGTGAGTGACACCTGAGCGACCAGGGCATCCTAGTAGTTTTCCATTTCCCTTAGTGTCCATAGTTTGAAGAACAACAGAGGTCTAGGCAGTTGTAAGGGCTCTTAAATGCCAGTGTAACCCTGGCGACCAGGAAGTCCCGACTAAGTGGCCAGAGGGGGTCCACGAGTTTACCAGTGGGGGCTTCTTGGACTGCTAGATGCTGCTACGTTATGGTCAGAATTTTTATTAGGCAACATTTTTTGCTCTTCTCATTCAGTATGGTCATTTTTTGAACTTCACAGTTCCGAAAAGAGCTTCTCCCAAGGGGTTCCTGGACCCCTCGCCCTTCTCTCCCCTCTCCCCCTTCAACAGCTACACACCAATAGAGTTTTCAGCCAAGACTTGAGACCCCATGCATTTTTCGATTGGGGCTGGAATACCTTTCCGTCCCATTTCAGATTTTCAGTCGGCTACTACTACTAAACACGATACATTGGTCCGCTCTCTGACGCCGAAGGCCTTCTGACCGAGATGGTTAACCCTGGATCAACGTGTGGCCACTCACCGTTTCAAAATGTCCCAAGAGTCGCGGGTTTAATAAACAGCACAGGGATCCCAGTTCGACGCATTTGGGCCTTAAAGAAAACGGGCAGAGGAAACCCTGTCCGGTGCTGGTTCCTGTGCTTGACACGAGGCTCTCCCATTTAGGCGCCCGCCAAAGAGGAGGGGGGGGGGGGGCGGCTCCGGTTCGGCACCAGCGAGATCCCGGGATGTCCGACAGGTCCGGATGTCCGGTCCGCGGGGATGTGTACCGCGGCTTACCGAGTGAAACCGAGTCAGGGACCTCGGGCTCTGACGCGAAGATGGCGGCGTGCCCGACTGAGCTGGCAGTGTTCCGACCGCGCACGGGCTGCCCCACGGACAGGCCTCGCGCGCGTGTGGCGAGGCTCGGTTTTCGGGCGAGGGACGGCGCGCGCGTGAGTGCGTTCTTTTTTGGCGGCCGGGCTGCCTCGTCCGCCGGCTCGCCGTGGGCGTGGCTGCCGGCCGGACCGTCGAGCTGGGCAGCCTCTGGGCTGGCCTGTGTGTCTGAGCTCCGCGTCCAACCGATTCCACATTATCATTCCCGCATATAAACAGTGATTGAGCGGAACTATTGTCTGCAAAATTTGGCGGGCGGCAGTTTGTTTGTCGGGACGGGCTGTAGTACCGATTGGGGCTTTACGCCTCACCGGCTGCTTTGGCTATTTCGAGGCGGAACGCCTCTTTTACGTATCTATCAGGCATTAGGTACGTGGGATGCGGTGGTGGTGTGGCTAGGACTCCATCCAAGAATAGAAAAGACCGGAGATGAGCACCGTAACCACTAATCACCATGCCACCATCGCCCCTCTGCGGCGCGAACTGCACCCGTCTCGATAAACTCCAGACTGGTGTTGCTGGAACCCAAATTTTATACGTAGGAGGTTCTGAAGCGTAAAACGAAGAAAGCTTGTCAAGATTGATGAAGTGGATGGCGAATACAAGCTCACGATTCTCCCAATTCATTCAGCTTATCTATCGCAAACCAGCCCAATGACATACGCTCGGCTCCGCTGTTCAGATGGTGAATCAACAGGGCCTTTAAGCGCGACACGTGCGTAGTGTTTTGCGTGACGTTTGGCGGGCAGTCGAATACATTCGCAGTCAACGTTTGCTTTTTTACTTCCTATTCATTTGCAACCAGGAGTTTGGTTCCCTATTCAGTTGCAGGGGTTTCACCCCCCCCCCCCCCCCGCCATAACTTGAATTGCAGCCAGCGGATTTGTGAGAAAGTGAACCAAATTCGGAGAGAAAGCCAATTTGTTGGCATATTATTACGGCACTCGTCGTTGTATTTTCGTCGCTCAGCCAACAACTTGTTTTGGTAAACCACGCCCGTTTAAAACGTACTTAATCGAAGAAACGAATTGTTTGTAGGTTGGGCCATTGAGCGTGTCTCACGAGGGAGTAGTATCCGGATTCAGCTGATGAGACAGCCCCCACCCCCTTTCTTTAAGAGTAAAAGCATGTATAATTCAGAACAAGTCCCGTTTGCAGGAGTGTGTGAAATAATTGCACTTGAAGGAGGGAGGGGAATCATTTAAATAAAATCACTAACAATATAGGTTAGCGTGCCAAGAGCTGGAGATCTATATGCGCGCCTACCTTGAGCAGACATCAAATCAGTCAGCCTTACACATCAGTCATCAGTTCCTTCCAAAAGTGACAAACATGACCAACACATACAGTAAATAACGAAACCAAATACCGCGGAGAATCTTATCCATGGGCTACAATGCCAAACGGCAGGCAACCGACAAATGCTTTCCACGAATGCCGTGCAGCTCTTGACGAATAACCAGCTATTTTTGATGCCACGAGCCAGGGATCAAAGTTTTGAATTCCTTAATGCGCCTGCTGCCAAGGGCGTGCTGACACAGTAAAGTTTGTGCACTCAAACAAAACGTTGTCCATGTCCATGCACAGTGGTTTAACTGGGCAGCACTGTATCGCATGACGTCACTCGTAGGCTGAGGCGGGCGAAATCAGCTTCAGTAGCTCTGTATCGTGCAATATCCGAACTATTAGGTGAAGGGTTACGAGGAAGCGGGACAACATCCTAACCCGTGGATCTCACGCACGCTGGACTTTATGAGCATTGGACTTTATGAACACGGGACGCTGCGAGCCTGGACATTATGATTCTCCGTCCAGGGGTTTTGGACGGTTTCTGAATGTTAGGAACTCTGGATGCTGCGGTTGTGGACTTTTTACCACCGGACTATATGAACTCTGGACGTTTCAAAACGCATCAATTCTTATCCAGTTACTCTCACTCGTTTCCCACCCGGTTACATTGCTATAACTTATGGATAAGTGTCATGACGTTTGCACACAAGCTTACCATTTTATGTAAGAATTGCAAAACTGACGTCAGGTGGGTACGGTTACGAAAAACCGTAACCGGTTATAGCTACCCGTTATGGAAAGCCGTAACCGGATACGGCTACCCATTACGGCCACCCGTAACCGTGCCCGTATTCATACCGGTACCCACACCTGTAATGTTTCCAAAAGTTCCCGTTACCCATTGCGCAACCAGCCCGTCATCCTTCCCATAGGGTAGCTAGGGGTTTTCCCACCTCGTTAAGTTCTTATCCTAATCCCGACGTTCCCGGGGCGCCTCGACGGTGGACCAACAACTGAAAGAAAATAAAATGGGCAATTGTATTGACCAAAGTGCAGGTCAATATATACAACCGGTCATGCATCTGCTCGGGTGCAAAAAAATCGATCCTCCGGTTTTGGAACATTTTTGCAAAATTGCAGTGAGATTTCGGCAACCAGGGGAGACAAAGACGTGAAACCGACTGCAAAGGTAGTGCGTTGTGCCGTCCGCATATCACCAAGCGAGGTGAACCGGTTCATCGTGGCCACTATCCATACCCGAACTGAGGGCTGCACGCAGTGCTGTGGTAACGCTCAACAAGTTAACAGTTATAACATTCATCCATCCTGTAGAGTGAAATAGATGTGCCTTAGTTTCTCCCATGTACAGGTATTTTTAGACAATGCTATTTCCAAATTTGCGAGCGAAAACACATAGATCCACGTATTTCTCGCTATGCTCATTTTTTAAAGGCCACTGGCTCCATCCACTTTTATTTTGGCACGACACGCGTGATGTGAATGATATGTGTATACACGCCCTCCCACACAGTACATATAACCAAACATACAGCTCTACACAGCTCTAAATACAGCTTTGTCACGAGCAGTGGCTCTGCGCGCCGACTCAGCCGTCTGCTCGCGCAGGGGAGCCGGACACGACCGCTGAGCCGGCGCCGCCGCCGTCGCCGCCGCGGGTCACCATCTCGCCGAGGTACCTGCAGCTGCGCGCCGGCGAGCCGGCCCAGCTCGAGTGCCAGGCCGAGGGCAGCCCGCCACCGGCACTACACTGGACCGGCGGCCGCAACGACATCATCGAGCCTGACGTCAGTGGCGTTTGCCCTCCGTACGGCAGAGCTGCCGTCTCGTACCGTGTGGACGTGTGGATGAGCGTCGTTTGCAAACAAGGCTAGCAAGTATCAGACGTGAAGCGATTCATAGTACTGTATTTCCTGGTGCCTAGCTATATGCCGGCTGACAGTAATGCGTCATCTCGCCGCAGTGCGTTCAGGTACTTCGCACGGATTGGTGCCTATCTGTCCGTCACATGTGGTGTTCATGTCATTCACGTTGGTGAAGTCCTTGTGGACCAGGGGTGGGATCTCCTCTGGCGGCAGCATGCGGATGACAACTTAGTATGATGGTAATGGGGGGGGGGGGGGGGGGAAGGTATGCTTTTATCTGGATCCCGGACATTCCAATTCTGTTTCTATGTGCTAAATGGCAAATCAAACCACAGCGTCAGTGTATCAAACCACACATGCGTGAAACGTTTTCAACATCCCAAGAGAGCAAACTCGCGACACAAAAGTCGAAGGCACGGCATGTGGCTTTTGACCGGGTGAAACACTCTTCCCACCTTCCACCCTTCTAAGAGCAATCTAGTACGCTTGTGGGCATATCTTGACCGGTACTCCCGAGGGATGCTAAATGACATGAATTATCTATCGGTAAGATGGTAAAGAAACGTAGGCATGCCCATGATAAACGCCTCGCGAGAACCAAGTTTTTGCCAAGTTTTCAGTGCAGATGTCGCGGCGGGTCAGCTCTCGCCACGCTTAACACTCGCCCGGGTGGCCGGCTAGATACCCTTCGCTCGGGTGGGGTGGGGGGATAAATTTGACCCCCTGAGATCTCGGGAACTAAGAAAGCTAGATACACCAAATTTACAGGGTGTGTTGACCTGTACATGAACTCACTTAGGTAAAAGTTTGAGGCTCCTAGGTCATGACCTTCGGTCCAAATAAGGTCAAAGAAAGTCAAATTCCGGGTCGGTCTCCAAGTGTCCCCAGAACCTAGGTAACTGTTTCTAAGCGAAAGGTCACATGCTCAGCTAAGGTCAGTGACCTTGTTTGACCTTTTGAAGGTCATGGTGACCAAAATCATACAAGACTGCCCTGGGTTTTGCAATTGATCAGCGACAAAGGTTACGCCAGGCAGCATGTTCCTAAAAAAATCCTGAGCTGGGTCATTGCAGGTCAATGGCCTATTCTGGAAGATGTATAATGCAGTTCCTGCTATCAATAAATTCGAAATGAGCACCAGAGACTATCCCATCAGCAGGCCCTAGAGTAATAAAGCAGGTTGGTTTTGACCATGGTCTGACCTTCATACTTGGTCTTAAGTCAACCTGATTTGCTTATTTCATATTTGTAGTGTTATTTGTAAGAAATTTATGTTTGTTAAAATTTATATTTTTATTAAATTTAAATTTATATTTGTAAGAAAGAATCTCAGAGATGTATGGCTTCGTCTAAAGCGCCATTGATGCATCAGATTGGACGATTCCCTAGAAACTGACTTCGCTGAAACCATGGACTGACTGACCTGCCATAGGTCAGCGACCTTACAAGGCACATCTAAATTTTAGTGTCAAACGATCCGCGATTCAATTGTCTACAGCTATGCAAAATTTGGCGCCGCTGCACCGCGCCATTCGGAAACCATTCTGGAAAAACCTTTGGGCGGGGTCAATTTGACCCCCCACCCGAGCGCTGTTAAACGTAGCCCGCCCTCTGTCCTACCGAGCGCTCCCTCAGCCGCCGTCCGGACCCAGGACAGGTGGTGCAGCCACAGAACGCGAACCCACTCCGGTAGGTGTCACTCATCGACGGCTTGCTGGTGATCAGCAGCGTGCAGAAGGCGCACGAGGCCGAGTACACGTGCACAGCCACCAACGCCGCCGGCTCAGACTCGGTGCGCACCATCATCTACGTGAGCGCGGCCGAGCCGACGGCGCCGCCGCCGACGGTCGGCCCGGCCGCGCCCCAGCGGCTGGTGGTGCCGGCCGGCGGCACACTCCAGCTCGACTGCAGCTCGGCCCAGGCGGACGTTGTCGCGCTCTGGAGCCGCTTGGAGGGCCAGCAGCTGTCCCAGGTACGGACGGCGTGTGGTGCCGCTGGCCACCGCTACGGCACGCGGCCAGGGTCCCAGCCGCATGTCCGTTGTAACCTGCGTTAAGACACACGGTTGCACACATGCACTCCGACACACTGTGGAAGCAGTAACCATGAGTTTGTCTACAACGTGTAATCCATTCGTATTGCACACTGCATTAAAACATGGTACATACTATGTGATATGTGCTTTGTATCATGCGTACCCTGTATGTACTGTATGTAAAAGTGGATATAATAGGCTAAAGGAAGTGCTCCATATTTGAAGATATTGAAGCAAGCATGATATATGATAAAATAACCTCACTTATAACTGCTGGTACACTTTTCAGTGGAAATATTGCTCTAGACAACACAAATTCTCTGTTTAGTAAATATGCTCCTCAATGCGTAATTTTTTATTACGTCATCGTACCCTGCACAACATTGATTGAGACCCAAGTGACGGCCCGCTATATCTGGAAATCGTGCTCATGAACGCAAGCTATGAACGACTCAACAATCATGTTTGCTTGGCCTTGGTCGCCACACGACTTATGGAATTACCGAATTTTGATGACGCCATTATAGCGTCATGGACATCTGAATGACCTTGAAATAGTCTGTTCGAAACAGTTTGCGCATCTTCGCGGGCGTGTCGCACAGAGACTAGAGGAGTTTATGTCCTGAGAAGGACAGGGCTATGAACTGCACCGAATGATCTGCAAGATGGCTATGTCAGATCAAAATCCTTACAATTGCGGAGTACTCCCTTCAAAGCATATCTTGAGGCCACTCCAGCCTCCCTACGTTTGATCTGCAGGGGGCATCACAGCTGAACGGACAGTTGACCATCGTGGATATGCAGCCTGCTGACGAAGGCGTGTACATCTGCACGATGACAGATCCACAAGACCCTGGATACCGGTAACGTACAATATATAGATATGTATATATATATATATATATATATATATATATATATATATATAGGAGTGTTTAGAGGAGTGTATAGATATATACACGTATATGCATATACATGTACATGTATATATACATATATCATATCGCCCTCAGTCTCAGTCTCTCTATCTCTCTCTCTCCTCTCTTCTCTCTCTATCTCTCTCTATCTCTCTATCCCTCTCTCTCCTCTCTCTCTCTCTTGACCTTACCCAAGGAACTAGAAAGGGGAAAGTTGTCGCGCCGCCTGCGCATGGAGGAGATGAATGCGACGCCGAGGTGCGAGTGCCGAGAGCCACCCGCCTGACGATCAAGCCGGAGCGAACAGACGGCGCGCCAGGGCGGCAGTGCCGAGCTGCAGTGTCAGGCGTCAGGTGGGTCCAGCCACGGACTGTACAGGGTCATGGTGGGTCCAGCTTCCGACTGACAGGCCGTCAGGCGGTCCAGCCCCGACTGACAGGCGTCAGGCGGGTCCAGCCCGACTGCCGCCGGCTGGGTCAGCCGGCCGGGGGGCGTCAGACAGCGCGGGATAGCCCTTGGTGCACTGCGCAGTTCTACGAGTCTCCACAATAGACTTGGTCAACTGGATTATTTTAGGGTTAACATACTAACCGCGTTCAAACGCGGACCACCCGTTTGCTCCGGCCCATCGCTGGCTGCTCGGCAGCTTCCTGCCACAGCCGCCACGGTCGTCTGTGTTGGCCGATGGGAAGCACAACCAAACCGTCTCTGAGACCTCAGTCCGTCAGCCCGTCAGCGTTCTCCGCCTGTGCCGGCAGACGGCTCGGCGGGCGGCGAGGTGCGCTGGTCTCGGGCTGGCCAGCCGCTGCCCGCCGGCGCCGAGCAGGCGGGCGGCTCGCTGCTGCTGGCGGAACATCGCACCGGCGGACCGCGGGCGTCTACGTCTGCTTCCGTCGACGGCGCCCAGTCGTCGGCCATCGTGGAGGTGGAGCGTGAGTGGCCGGCCCCGGGCGTGTCCAGTGGCGAGCAGCCGTGACACTCGGTCGTGGGTCACCAGGCGGTGGCCTGTGGTCCCTCGCCGAAAAGGGCGTATGCAGCGATTCTCCCCCAGAAACATGGGTGGGCACAGACGGAGTTGAGTTCAAGTTTTATGTAAGGAAATGTGAGGCTATAGTGATCCCATCTTATGTGACACACGTACTGGTGGCTTGATTTAACACGCATTTGTTGAGGCCCTGAAGTGCACGCGATGGCCCCTGTGCCATAAGCTTCTCTATTTTGTGTCTCTATCTCATTACCAACCGTGTCATCTGTAATACTGAGATTTGGGCTGACTTCCCGACTATGAATTTGACATCTCGTGGCGACATATTGAAAACGCTGCGTTACGCAGGGGTGACTTCGAACCCAATTTGTGGAGGAGCAGGTCGCGCGGAAACGAATCTTGTCTTCCTGAGACATGCACTGTCAATTACACCTTTATCGTCGATGTGCTTGAAACCCCATACTTGAGCGAGATAAGTTCCAGTAGCTTTATGTCATCACTGTATACTTGTTTTGTCCCCTGCAGACTGTACAGCTAAAGTGATCGAGTAGCAACCTTATTAACAAAGCAATTCAGGCTACGGTCACACCTCTGAAAATGAAAATACACCATAAACATGCTCATATCACTTATTAGTTTCGTGCGCTCTTGTGCCATTGCTCACACAACAGCAATGCCGTTTTAGCGATAAGCTCTTTTTGGTTGTACTGTTAAATTAGGGATGTGTAGAGCGGCGCCACACCGCTAGCCATCATTTTCATGTAGCGCTAGAGGCAAAAAATGCGATGCTCTAGAAACCAGCCTCCCGTAGGAGTGTATTTTCCTATTCAGTTGCGGGACTCCAGCCCTCCCCCCCCCCCCCCCTCTCCAAACAAGCTACCCCAACTGGGAAAAGAAACTGAGCCAAAGTGATCAGAAATGCACGTTGTTGGCGCATTTTGCGGCCAGTTTTTGCTATTTTTCACTGTTCAGCCCCTGCTCTGCCCCTTCCCCAGACTCATCTTACGGAAGTACGCCCCTTTGAACCTTCCATGAAACTCCATTCTTGGTAACATCCATTCCCTCGATGTGGAACATTCTGGCACCAACGACGAAATATGATTTAGATAATTATGAACATTGATGAAAGTAACGACCCTTTCGGAGCTGTTTGTGAAGCCGCTGTACGCGGCCAGCATGATTTTCCCCGTAATTCAGCTCGACCCATAAGTACAAACGACTTCATACGAAGACAATATTTGAGAGCCGTCGACGTGTCCAGAGCATCGCGGAAAGTACAAATGTGTTGCTCGTTGTATAAACTATCCTTTCATATCCATTTCGAGCGGGGGCAGTCCGATAGGCCACCTTTCAGGTCATGATTATGTAGGCAACAACCATGTCTTAAGATGGCACAAAATGTTCTTGCCGGTGTGATTCACAAACAAGAAAGCAAAAAACAACTTCATGGGCACCGGCGTGCTCTTCACTACCTTGCGAGGTCTAGAAACGAATATTTTGGGCCGGAAGTCATCTGTGGCATCCCAGGTCACGAAGACATCATCACCATCAGCGGAAACGTCATTTGGTCCTTTTACGTAGTTTTCACGGTCGCAATGATTAAACACGCGCCCGGGCGGCCGGCTAGATACCCTTCGCTCCGGTGGGGTTGAATATGACCCCCCTTGAGATCTCGGGAACTAAGAGAGCTAGGGACAGCAAATTTACAGGGTGTATTAACCTGTACGTGAACTCATTTAGGTCAAAGTTTGAGGTTCCTAGGTCATGACCTTTGGGCCAAACAAGGTCAAACAAGGTCAAATTTTCAGGTTGGTCTCCAAAGTGCCCCCAGAACCTAGATAACTGTTTCTAAGCCAAAGGTCACATGCTCATCTAAGTTCAGTAGCCTTGTTTAACCTTTTGAAGGTCATGGTGACCAAAATCATAGAAGACTGCTCTGAGTTTTGCATTTGAACAAGCGGCAAAGATTACGCTAGGCAGTATGCTTCTTTTAAAACAAAAATGTTGACCTGGGTCATTTTAAGTCAATAACCTGTTCTGACCTGTAAAAAGTCCATGGAAGCTGTATAATGCAGTTCCTGCTATCAATAAATTCGAAATGAGCATCAGAAACTGTCCCATTCAGCAGGCCCTAGAATAATAAAACAGTTTGCTTATGATCTTGGTCTGACCTTCATACCTGACCTTAGGTCAACATTATTTGCTCATCCAATATTTGTGTTGCCTAACAAAGCATCTCAGAGACGTATGGCTTCGTCTAACTCCCCGTTGTTGCATCGGATTGAATGATTCCCTAGAAATGGACTTCGCGGAGACCATAGCCTGACTTTGACCTGGCCATAGGTCAGCGACCTTACAAGGTGCATCTAATTTTTTAAGTCAAGCAATTTTCTATTCAATTGTCTACAGCTATGCTACATTTGGCCGCCTCTGCACCCGCACCGTTCGGAAATCATTCAGGAAAAACCTTCGGTGGGGGAAGGCGGTCAATTTGATCCCTCATCGCGTGTTAATGAGGCTATCGTTCTCGTCTGGTCTGTTAGCATGTTGTCATTCCTTAACATGTGTGCTTGCTGTCACACCAGGCGGGACGATAATCTGAACACTTAGTCCACTCGGAATACTGATACCTCGCCTCAATCCTTCCGTACAACTATGCATTGATTTTGTTCAGTTCTGGATGAAGCAGAGATCGGATATCCCCCCCCCCCCCCCCCTCCCCCGTCAATCCTGAGCTGGGTGTGAAGAGTTGCATCCGTCGGTATCTGTGGCCATGTTGCGCCTGGCTGTGACCGCGACCGTCACTAGACCAGGCCAATGACCTAACCGTGTTCGGGCAGCGATGCAAGTCACCCTCAGCTGCGTCCTCCGTGTCTGTGCCTAACTCGACTGCATGCGGCAGCATTACGTACATACGGCGGAGCATTACCGGGTCAAGCTGTACCCTGGCATGACCTGTTACTGTATGTGTGTGTGTGTGTGTGTGACTGTGGGGTATCTCCGGCGGTTGTAGAGCCGCCTCAGGTGAAGCTGTCCCCGGTCCTGTAGTGGGAGCGCCGCCCCAGGTGGAGCTGTCGACGGTCCGGCAGTAGAAGAACCGCCCCAGGTGAAGCTGTCCCTGGTCCAGCAGTGGCAAAGCCGTCTCAGGTGAAGCTGTCCCCGGTCCGGTGGTGGTAGAACCGCCCCAGGCGAACCCGTCCCGGTACAGCAGTGGTAAAGCCGCCCCAGGTGAAGCTGTCCCTGGTCTAGCAGTGGTAGAGCCGCCTCAGGTGAAGCTGTCCCTGGTCCAGCAGTGGTAGAGCCGCCCCAGGTGAAGCTTGTCCTTGGTTCCGGCCGATGGTAGAACCGCCCCAGGTGAAGCTGTCCCCGGTCCAGCAGTGGTAGAGCCGCCTCAGGTGAAGCTGTCCCCGGTCCGGTGGTGGAAGAGCCGCCCCAGGTGAAGCTGTCGCCGGTCCGGTGGCGGTAGAGCCGCCCCAGGTGGAGCTGTCCCGTGCTGTGACCGCGGCTGTGACGGCCTGCTCGCCAGGGCTGGAGCATCCCGTGGTGGAGCTGTACCCGGCCACCTCGCAGCAGGTGGTGAGCGGCGGCTCGGCGCTGATCCAGTGCCGCGTCACCGCCGGCCAGCCGGAGCCCCAGCTCAGCTGGACGCGTGCCGATGGCAGTCCGCTGCCGCGCTCCGCCGAACAGGTGTCCGGCGGTGTCATCAGGTCAGCGGACAGCCTCGGGGCGGCGCGCGGCGGTTGAACTCAGCTGGTGGTGGCGGTAGCGAGCACGGCAAATCTAGCGCTACCGGGGCTGGTGTGAAAACTGAGGACCGCTGGGTTGTTGACAGCTGCGCTGGACGACTTGGTTTGTGAGGTCCCCAGGTCTGATGCTACGATTCTATACATTTGAAGTTGTGTTCCAGTATTACTGCGCAAAACAGCACTGTATGAAGCACTGAATTGCACTCTGTGCCGACGCCTTTTGACCCCAGAATGTATTTCACATAGCCAGCTTTTTTTCAAAAATTGGTGAGATGATATCGATCGTACGCACCGGTTGCTGACAAGTAGCAAGACGCGCTTCAAAAACACAAACAGAGCTTGATATACGCTGTACAAATGGCATGTCTCTTACCCACCGGCAGATTCCTCCGCGTCACTGGCGAGGAAGATGGACAGTACGTGTGCACGGCGACCAACGCGGCGGGTTCGGCCAGGGCCTTAGCGATCCTGGACGTCATGTCGCCCCCTGTCATCAGGCTCGAGCAGCCAACGCTGTACAGGTGAGTCAGTGACTGGGCGCGATCGGCGAACGCCCCTTGCATTTTGCGTGCCCATCTGATGGGGCGGTAACGTACCAACACTGGCAGTTTTCTGGCCTCGATTTCGATTCACCTTCTGGTCTATGCGTGTTGCTGCGTCCATGCGCGTGAGTGCTTGACATGTAATAGCCACATATGACGTTGGAGCTCACAGCTCCGTCAGGATGACAGAGGACGTGTAACGTCTCTCTTAGCAGACGAGAGTTCACAGCTCCTGTCGCCGCCACCGTCAGGGTGTCGGAGGGCCAACGGGTGCAGCTGCGCTGCTCCGCCAGCGGCGACCCCACGCCTTCTGTGACCTGGGAGGGCGGCGGCGTCCGGTCGGGCCTGTCGGGTGTTCCGGGCCGCACCATACTGCACATCGACGACGCCTCGGCCGCCGACGCCGGCGTGTACACGTGCCGCGCCGAGAACGACGCCGGCCGCGCGTCCGACCGACTGCGGCTGGTGGTGGAGCCGGCCGACGACGGCAGGCGCCCGGCGGCCGGGGGCGGCCGGCCTCCCGTGTACCCCACCGGCTCGGCGCGCCCCTCCGAGGAGGTGTACGTCGTGCCGCTCAACGGCAGCGCCGAGCTCATCTGCCTCGTCGAAGGTAGGAGGCGCCAGTATCGTCCTCTCGGGGGGGGGGGGGGGGGGAGGCGCCAGTGTCGTACTGTTCTCGGTGTGCTAGGCACATGGCCCCCCCAGTAGTGTGATTATTACTATGTATCCAAATACTTTTGGAGTCATTGCCATTCGCGCGGCTGGAGGCTGAGCGTCTGTATGTTCTGTATGTATGTTCTGTTTGTTGAGGATCTGAAGGTATTCGTCTATGCGTCTATTGAACCTCCATGCACGTAATTGTTTACTGGATGTTGTCAAGCTCAATGCCAAAGAAGGCAGCCTCCGATCTGTTATGCATCACAAGCCACACGGTTGCAGTGCCCCCTCCTTCCCCGCCCCGCTGTTTTCGATGCTCTGGACTTAAAAAGTGATCACGTGGTTTTTCTCAGGTTCCAGCCCTCCAGTCCGCATCTCGTGGGTTCGCTCCAGCGGCAATATGCCAGACAACCACGAAGTGCGAGATGGCACTCTGTACATCTTCCGCGTGCAGAAGGAGGCAGAGGGTACCTACACCTGCCTGGGCCATGGCGCGGGTCAGCAGGTGCTCTTCCGGGCCGACGCCACGCTCCGAGTGATCGGTGAGAGCGCTTAGCGACCTTGCACGCGCCACGAGAGTTGAGTTATCTTACGAGGTGCGACATGTCAGCCCTGGGAAGACGCATTGATGTACTTTTCACGGCTCACTAGAGCTCAACTTTCAGGAGCTAGTTGAATCCAACCCGCAAATTTAAAATCCGTTCTGAGATAGATGGGTGGGTAGCAAGACAGAAAAGTAGATATATAGATAGATAGATCGATACATATACGTGTGTCTATACCAATATTTTTTATTATTATACATTTGATCCCAAACCTTTGAATGGATGGATTTTTGGGATAAGCGCTCACGCTAAGCAGTGCTTGTTGTGTGAGCCCTGACCCCCACCATCCGATGTCGTAATTCCAGGCAACGGCAGAATTTAGTGACGAAAGCTTAACGCGCCCCAATGCTCGGCACGGTCCATCCTGCCCTCTGACGTCAACTGACCTTTTTTGCGCGACCGCTGCCGCCGGTCATACATGTCAAGGGCAAATAGCGAGCGTCCCTAAAGCGACTCGAACCCCACCCTGCCACGGGTGGGTGGAACGGAATACAGGCGCTCTAACCAACTGAGCCCCGGGACGTACGATATATTATATATATATATATATATATATATATATATATATGTATATATATATATCTATATATATATATATATATGTGGGTGTGGGTGTGGGTGTGGGTGGGGGTGTGGGGGTGTGTGGGAGTGTGGGTGTGAGTGTGGGTGTGGGTGTGCGTGTGGGTGTGCGTGCGCGTGTGTATCCACCCCAACACATTTTGAGACCCGGAAATTTCACCGTTAGGATCAAGTGGCCATATTACCAGGACACTCATGCGAACACAGCCAGTATCATAACAATGCTATGGCTCGGATGCCATACCGCTGGCATTGCCATCAGGAAATTTGAGCGCCGCTGTGCTCGCTTATGTATTCAGAGTCGCTGCAGGCACAGCTGGAGCCGGTATGTGGTGCAGTCCGGACCGGTCCAGTGTCTGCGCCTTCAGAGCCACTGCGGCTACGGCACTGACCGCCCATGCGCCTGTGCCTCCCGAGTCGCCGCGGGTACCACGCTAACCGCCCCTGCGCCCGTGCCCTCAGGGCCGCCACGGATGCCGCGCTGACCGCCCCTGCGCCTGTACCTTCAGAGCCGCCACGGATGCCGCGCTGACCGCCCCCGCGCCTGTACCTTCAGAGCCGCCACGGATGCCGCGCTGACCGCCCCTGCGCCTGTACCTTCAGAGCCGCCACGGGTGCCGCGCTGACCGCCCCTGCGCCTGTACCTTCAGAGCCGCCACGGATGCCGCGCTGACCGCCCCTGCGCCTGTACCTTCAGAGCCGCCACGGGTGCCGCGCTGACCGCCCCTGCGCCTGTACCTTCAGAGCCGCCACGGGTGCCGCGCTGACCACCCCTGCGCCTGTACCTTCAGAGCCGCCACGGATGCCGCGCTGACCGCCCCTGCGCCTGTACCTTCAGAGCCGCCACGGATGCCGCGCTGACCGCCCCTGCGCCTGTACCTTCAGAGCCGCCACGGGTGCCGCGCTGACCACCCCTGCGCCTGTACCTTCAGAGCCGCCACGGGTGCCGCGCTGACCGCCCCTGCGCCTGTACCTTCAGAGCCGCCACGGATGCCGCGCTGACCGCCCCTGCGCCTGTACCTTCAGAGCCGCCACGGGTGCCGCGCTGACCACCCCTGCGCCTGTACCTTCAGAGCCGCCACGGGTGCCGCGCTGACCACCCCTGCGCCTGTACCTTCAGAGCCGCCACGGGTGCCGCGCTGACCACCCCTGCGCCTGTACCTTCAGAGCCGCCACGGGTGCCGCGCTGACCGCCCCTGCGCCTGTACCTTCAGAGCCGCCACGGGTGCCGCGCTGACCGCCCCTGCGCCTGTACCTTCAGAGCCGCCACGGGTGCCGCGCTGACCGCCCCTGCGCCTGTACCTTCAGAGCCACCACGGGTGCAGGTGGAGCCGCTGCGCCAAGTGGTCCAGCTGGGAGACGCGGTCAGCATCCAGTGCTCTGCCACCGGCGACGAGCCGATCTCGGTCTCCTGGGAGCGCCTCAGCGGACCGATGCCCGACTCGGCCTCCGTCGTCCAAGGCATCATCGCTGTTAGTCGGCCTCGGCTCTTTCCCAATCCTGCAGTATACAGAGCATAACGCCATCATTCGTGGGAACCAGTCGCCCCCAAAGTTACTTCCCGTGGGAGTCTCCCTTCGCCTTATATGGTAGCTATGTGGATGTGGGAAAGGGACAATTTGTGAGACGAGGCGTCGTAGATATTCCGACACCACCTGCATCGCACGCTCTTCCTGGGTCATCATCAGTGATAATTTGTCAATTAATTCGCAAACACGCTCATGATCATCGCATGCAAACTTAACGTTTACGCTGCTGGGTTTGGTTGGTTGGATATCGTATCCCGTATTCAGTGACATTTTGACACGTTTGCATTTTTTATTTCCATGAACCTAACGAACTCGCCCTCCTCTAATAAATTCTCTGAACCTGGGCAATCGGCACACAAACGGCAGACAAAATTTAATGCAAACCGTCTTTTCAGTTCTCTTCGATCGCCGAGTCAGACGCCGGCCGGTACATCTGCGTGGCTGAAAACACGGCAGGCCGCGCCCAGGGCGTGGCCGAGGTTCTCGTCAGCGGTGAGTGCTCGTCTCGCGACGGATGTCGAGGCGTTGAGGCAGGTCTCACTAGAGAGCTTGCTGCATCCTGGTAGTGGACTGCTCTGCCACATACAGTGCAAAAGAGATGGCTTCGTTGATCTGCTATTGTCGGTACGGACGAGGCGTTTATGGCGCGGTGCTGATTGCGGCGCTGATTCGGTGGACTGAGAATCCACCGGTGACACGGACACCCCCGGTGACTCTCACGTGATCTGCGGCCGTGCTCGAAGCAGAGCAGACGTAGCTGTCACCACGGTGTATCCTAAGGTCCAGTTGGTGCTTCTAATGCGTCTCAGGCCGCACTGTACGCCAGCGACCAGCGTGACTCCCTCGCCGGGTATCATCTGACACGGTCGTTGCCAATGCGAGCTGACGAGCGATACTCTGCGCTGTCCGCCCGCCAGAGGGCGCCCGGATCGTGGCGTTCGACCGTGACGTGCGGGCGTATGTCGGCGGCACGGTCACCATGCGCTGCGACAGCTCCGGCTTTGACGGCCGCATCAGCTGGTCCCGCGAGGAGGGCCCGCTGCCCGACAGCGCCGTCGCCGACGACATCTCACTGACGTAAGACGGCGGGCCGGCTCTGTGGCGCAGGACGGGCTCAGCGGCGCAGGGCAGGCTCACAGGGCGCAGGGCAGGCTCAGTGGGGCAGAACGGGCTCAGCGGCGCAGGGCAGGCTCACAGGGCGCAGGACGGGCTCAGTGGCGCAGGACGGGCTCAGTGGCGCAGGACAGGCTCAGCGGCGCAGAGCAGGCTCAGCGGCGCAGGGCAGGCTCAGCGGCGCAGAGCAGGCTCAGCGGCGCAGAGCAGGCTCAGTGGTGCAGGACAGGCTCACAGGGCGCAGGGCAGGCTCAGTGGGGCAGAGCAGGCTCAGTGGTGCAGGGCAGGCTCACAGACGTGGGGCAGACTCACAAGCGCAGAACAGGCTCACTGGCGTGGGGCAGTGGCGCAACTCATCATATTATAGCTAGCTGGCGTGTGCACGGCGGCAGAACAGCCCTCTGATGCATGCCATTGGGACAAATAACTTATTCCCGGAGGAAGGGGTGGGGTGGGAGTGATAATTCCACGTCAAGTCGATCAAAGCAGGAGCCTTTGGCCCCGGTCCATTTCAGTTTTGAAGAAGCTTAGCGGAGATGAAATCCCGTGACTTTCACAAAAGCCTGTCACTCGCCAGTTGGTAACCCCAGAGGGCGTCCGGGGTCCGAGCCAGAGGTGATTTGACAGTCTCAATCGGCTTGCTGACCAAACAGCTTCGAATCTCCATAACATGGCATAGATCAAAGCTGTGCTACTTACGACCATTGCCTGACTGACGTCATGGCAAAGTGAGCTCGGTATTGAATATTGTCGTGTCAATTGGCTTTATCAAATGAGCCATTTCCCGTCGCATCGATAAAAAACAGGCCTTTTTAAACTCGACCTCCTCGGATTTTTCGGAACGTTAGAGGAGGTCGCTCCATGCAAGCTGGTATTACGTCAGTTTGGTGCGTAAGGGAACGTCTGAGGGCAGAGCATGAGGTTATCCAATGGTGCGTAGGGAACGTCTGAGGGTAGAGCATGAGGTTATCCAATGGTGCGTAAGGGAACGTCTGAGGGCAGAGCATGAGGTTATCCAATGATGCGTAAGGGAACGTCTGAGGGCAGAAGCATGAGGTTATCCAATGGTGCGTAAGGGAACGTCTGAGGGCAGAGCATGAGGTTATCCAATGGTGCGTAAGGGAACGTCTGAGGGCAGAGCATGAGGTTATCCAATGGTGCGTAAGGGAACGTCTGAGGGCAGAGCATGAGGTTATCCAATGGTGCGTAAGGGAACGTCTGAGGGCAGAGCATGAGGTTATCCAATGGTGCGTAAGGGAACGTCTGAGGGTAGAGCATGAGGTTATCCAATGGTGCGTAAGGGAACGTCTGAGGGCAGAGCATGAGGTTATCCAATGTTGCGTAAGGGAACGTCTGAGGGTAGAGCATGAGGTTATCCAATGGTGCGTAAGGGAACGTCTGAGGGCAGAGCATGAGGTTATCCAATGGTGCGTAAGGGAACGTCTGAGGGTAGAGCATGAGGTTATCCAATGGTGCGTAAGGGAACGTCTGAGGGCAGAGCATGAGGTTATCCAATGGTGCGTAAGGGAACGTCTGAGGGTAGAGCATGAGGTCATCCAATGTCCGCATGTTGCATTGGCCCAACAGCCTCAGCATGCCATCATACTGCTATACCTAACATGGCCTAGCTATTTCACCGCCATTTAAGGTGTCGCATGTAAGGGTCATCTGCAACACAAAGCTTTTCGTGTAGACGCGAAGAAATGTCCCTTTTATGCCAGTATTAACTACCGGTAATGCGCTTCACAGTGTTTGGAAACTCCTCCTTTTTACATCTGTAACCTTCCCTGCTATGCTGCTTTTGCTTTATTGCAATGATTACGTCCACATGCTGGAACTCTCTGATTTTCTAGAAGTACCGCCTACTGCTGTGAACTCCAGGCCGTGCGTGCAGTCCCGGGGAGACGCCATCTGGGCGTGGGACCGCCAAATTCGCTGAAGGTGTCTCCCAATGTGCGACGTGCAGCCGAGGGGAACCGGCACTGCAACCGCCTCTGGGACCGTCCCCGCACGTGCTACGTACCCGAAATATCGACACAATGAGAAGAGCAACCTGCTTAGGAAGGATCGAACAATTTAAAAGGCCTTTTCCGAAACGTTTCTGAGAAACGCATTGAACATGAGAAACAACAGACGCCGTTTGTACGTGTGTAGTGCGGCGCAGCATCGACCCGTCGCGCCGTGCCTCGTGCTCGCCTGGCTGAACGCGTACTGAGACACCCCAGCACCACGTTAACGCAGACGCGCTAACCACTGCACTACCGACACCCCCAGCGGCAGTAATGAGCTGCAGCCGATTGGAACGGTCCGCCGTCGGCACCCCCCTCTTGCCGTCACTTCTGTCACAATTCGAAGTTATGGAGTTCGGCAGCGCCACAGACCGTGTGCCGTTGTATTACTGAACATGTCTGTTTTGTATGCCGTAACTAGGTATCAACATCCACGGCGTGGACGCATCCGAATAAGTAAGCGTTCGCATCAGCATTTACTCGACTGCTTACATGTGGACGAGCACGTGTCGACGTGCCCTCCACGATGACGTCACGACGCTGAGCGCCAGAGTACGCCGTGACGCGGAGCCTCTGTTGCCAGCCTGAGCGACGTGGACGAGTCGGCGGCGGGCCGCTACGTGTGCTGGGTGCTGGACCAGTACGGCCGGCGCCAGGAGGACGTCATCACACTCCAGATCGAGCGTGAGTCGTCACGCCCGCGCCACGACACGGCAGGCACGGCTGGCCGCCCTGAGGGTGGCCGGCGGTTCCGTGTTGTCTAGGGCATGGTGGTCGCAGACAACTTGTATTTATAATTGTATTTTACAAATCACGTCACTTTACCTTGCTGGGTGCGTTGGACATCTCAGGCAGGTACTTGACTCCCCGAAATGTATTGACGATTAAGGTACAGGCTATCCGAGGCGTGATGTCAACCCAGCTGGCCGCCTGCTGCCTAGCCGAGGTGTCCAGCATCGCGTTGAGTGTTGGCATGCTCTTCCTTCAGCCCCGGGTCCGGAGCCTCTGGCCGTTGCGTGCGCCCCGGGTATGTTCCCGTGCATGTCCGGCGAGTGCCTGGCGATCGGCGACTTCTGTGACGGCCAGCCCGACTGTGCCGACGGCTCGGACGAGTCGGGCTGCTCGCCCCAGTACGGCCAAGGACGAAATGCAGCTTTGTCTCTGCCACCGGAGGAGACGCCACTCGAGTCCGCGGCCAATGACGCCGTGGCCGACGACACTGCGACCGACGGCGCCGTGGCCGACGACACTGCGGCTGACGACACCGCGGCCGACGACGACGCGGCCTACGACACCGCGGCCGACGGCGACGCGGCCGACGATACTGCGGCCGAAGACACCGTGGCCGACGACGACGCGGCCTACGACACCGCGGCCGACGACGACGCGGCCTACGACACCGCGGTCGACGACGACGCGGCCGACGACACCGCGGTTGACGACGCCGCGGCCGACGATGCTGCGGTTGACGACGCCGCGAGCGACGATGATTCTGCCGCCGGTGTCGCAGCCTACGACGACGCGGCCTACGACGCTGCCGCCTATGACCTCGCGGCCTTCTACGATGCGACCTACGACACTGCGGCCGACGCCGAGCCGGCCTACGACACTGCGGCCGACGCCGACGAAAAGAAGCAGGAGGTCAGCAGCAGTGAGGGGTATTGACAGGAGTAGGGTGTGTTGATGTGCTGAGCTGTAGAGCCGGGTGTGTGCGTATAGCGCTCGGTAGCGTGGGCTTGCGCTCGTCTTTGCTGGGATCTGTAGTCACGCTCGCGGACTGCGACAGTGCTCACTAAACAATTACTGCCATGTTCGGTGCCCAGTGCACCTTTCTCTGCACTGCCACTGCTTGGACTGCGTCTTTTGTATTGCTCTTTAGAAATATAGTTTGGTATATCACATGGTTGATGAGCCATTTACACCACACAAGCGCATGAATAGTGACCAAGACGGAATACTGGTGAGGTCATATCAAATGAGAGGCAGAAAAGGCTGTTTGGGAGGGCATAACGTTTGGATGCCGTTTGGTAGGTTGTCCCTAGTTCGGCCAGACACACATGGCTTCACTCCAGTATAAATATTTTAAAAAGATGCGGTGTTTTTGCTTATATGGTGGAAAGAGGAGGGCATTAGTCTGACAGCCAGATCTTTGGTGCCATTTGATAGCCGTGCACTAATACAATTAAACCCGCAAGACTTATTTTCCTCGCTAGAAAATAACTTTAAACGGTAATGCGATTTCAAGCACATTGATCCCTCTTGTAACTTGGGTATCCTATCATTCAAAGTATGTTAAGAACGTGATGCACCAGTAGAACAAGTGTGGCGTACTCAATAGCCGATGGAAATGACACACACGACGTCGGCGGCGCATACAATTACGTTCGGCAATTGCGCGCAAAAATTCATCGGCGCGTATTCGACTGCTGCTCTAAGGCGAGGGCATCAAAGCCAATAGGGACGGAACTAGGGCGATCATGGGTGCCGCAGGTAGCCAACAAAGTGGCTCCCGTCAGCAAGTATAGGGTTCTCAGAGCAAGCAAAAAGAGCCCAAGACCAACGTGGTGGGCCTCTAAGCGATCGGTAATGCCTCGGCAGGCTGGCTTATAGGGCCCCGGCCATAGCACGGGACCCTCCGAGCAAAGGGAGTTATCAAAGACCATAAATTAATACCACTATGCGACCAAGAGTGCATGGGCAGGTTAACAACACGAGCCGCGATAGGAGTAAAAGTGCTCCGCAAATGGGACCAAAGGGAGAGGCCCCTCGACAAAGTAGAGGGCCTCTGAGCACCGAGTGTCTCCGTGAGTGTCTCATTATAAGAGCCCTAGCAACATCACAGGGCCCTCCAAGTAAGTGGAAAGTGTCCGAGATTTCTATGGACGACCCCTGAGCAACTGAGTATACCACTGCGTATGGGGCCCCGGAAAAGTGTACAGAGCCTTTCGGGCGAACGGGAAGAATCCGTGAAGGAAAACCTGATCGATCAACAGTGTTCAGGCATGGAGGCAGATAGCGTCCCAACGACACATTGGGCCCTACCAGAAAATGCAAAGAGATCAAGGGCAACGTGGAAAGGTCCTTAGCAACCGGATTGACCCGGCAAGTGGACCTAAAGGGCCAGGCAACCAACAGCATAATGATTTTAGACAGCGTAACGAGCCCCAAAATTTCTCGCAAGCAACACTTTCTCAATCAGCGGAGAATAAATTTCGTTTGCTTAAGAAGCCTTTACTTTTGCCAAGAATTGTTCTTGATCATCTGCAGACCCAAAGGTATCGAATTTTGTTTTTTGGTCTAAGAAAACTGCGTCCGTCCGGCCGGTAAGGGCCCGTTCGGAGCCTTTAGGCCCCCTCGGCATCGTCCATAGGTCATGGTCCCGTGCTTCCCCCCCCCCCCCCCCATCACCCTCTGCATCCGCCACCGGCTCGAGCAGCACAATAAATGGGGCCCGCTAAGAAAATAGGGTCATCCATTCAAATAAGAAACACTCACAGCGCAATGTGACGACCTGAACGACCGGCTCTGGCCCTGAACGACCGAGTGCGCCCGAGCAGGTTAACATATAGGGCCCCCGTCAAGAGCGTGCGGCTCTCCATTCAAATAGGAAGTACCCGAGACCCCGTATGGACGGCCCCCAAATGATCGGGTGTGTCCGGACAGGTTAACGGATAAGGCCCCCAAAACGGGCATAAGGACCTTCATCCAAATAGGAAGTACTCGAGACCTAATGCAGAGGACCCCCGAATGATCCAGTGTGTCAGAGCAGGTTGGCATATAGGGCCCCCGTCAAGAGCGTACGGCTCTCCATTCAAATAGGAAGTACCCGAGACCCCGTATGGACGGCCCCCAAATGATCGGGTGTGTCCGGACAGGTTAACGGATAAGGCCCCCAAAACGGGCATAAGGACCTTCATCCAAATAGGAAGTACCCGAGACCTAATGCAGAGTACCCCCGAATGGTCCAGTGTGTCAGAGCAGGTTGGCATATAGGGCCCCCGTCAAGAGCGTACGGCTCTCCATTCAAATAGGAAGTACCCGATACCCCGTATGGAGGGCCCAAAATGATCGAGTGTGTCCGGACAGGTTAACGGATAAGGCCCCCAAAAAGAGCGTAAGGACCTTCATCCAGATAGGAAGTACTCAAGACCTAATGCAGAGTACCCCCGAATGATCCAGTGTGTCAGAGCAGGTTGGCATATAGGGCCCCCGTCAGGGCGTAGGCCCTCCATACAAATAAGAAGCACCTAAGACCCACCGTAGAGGGCCCCCGAATAATCGAATGCGCCCAAGCAGGTCAACAAATAGGGCTCCCAAGAGCGTAGGGCACTCCATTCGAATGGGAAGCACCGAAGACCCTATGGAAATGGCCTCAGAATGATGGAATGTGCCTGAGCAGCTTATCAGAAGCCTAACAAGAGCGTAGGGCCATCTATTCAAATAAGAAGTGCACAAAACCAAGTGCGGAGGGCCCCCGAAAGATGGAGTATTCCCAAGCAGATTATCAAGTGGCCCGGACAGAAGTGTGGGACCCTAAATTCAAGCACCAAGAACCAATATATAGGGCCCCCGAACAATCCAGTGTGGCCATAACTGCAAACAGATGGGTTCCCGACAAGTGCGTGAGGCCCCCCATTCAGGTCGGAGGTATCCAGGACACAATGTGGAGGGCCCGGATATTCGAGTGTGCCCGAGCAGGCTAACAGATGGGGTCCCGGCAAGGGCGTAGGGCCTTCCGTTTAACTATGAAATACCCACGACAAGATGTAGAGGACCCCGAATAATCGAGTGCGCCAGAGCAGGTTAACAGATAGGGCCCCTGAAAGAGCGGAGGACCCCCTGTTCAAAAAGGAAGTACCCAAAACCAGATGTAGAGGTCCCCCGCCACCAAATGGGCCCGGACATCCTATCAGAAGGGGTCTCGACAGGGGCGTAAGGCCCTCCACTCAAATAAGAAGTACCCAAAACCCGGCGCGGAGGGCCCCGAAAGATGGAGTGTACCAGAACAGGTTATCGGATGGCCCCGATAGGAGTAGAGGGCCCTAAATTCAAACACCAAGAGCCGATGTGCAGGGCCCCGAGCAATCAAGTGTGGCCGAGGAGGTGAACAATGAGCGTCCCCAAGTCCGTAGGGCCCCACTAAAAACACGCGCCCGAGGCCCAAAGTAGGGGGCCCCGAACCACCGAATGTGCCCAAGCAATTTATCAGATAGGCCCCCCCACAAGAGCGTAGTGCCCCCCCCCCCTTCAGAAAAGAAGTACCCGAGGCCCAGTGTGGAGGGCCCCGAACGACGGAGTGTGCCCAAACAGGCCATCAGATGGGTCCTCAACGAGAGTGCAGGGCCCTAAGCAAGTGACAGGGAATTGGAAACGCCCCAGACCAATGTAGAGGACCCACGAGCATATCACAAGTGTGTCGGTAGGTTAACAGAGACCTACGTAAAGGGCCCCTGAGCAACCGCGAATGCCCCAGCAGGCTAAGATATGGGACCTCGGCTATAGCTCAAAAGCCTTTCTGGCGAAAGGAAAGAATCCGCGGAAGGGCCCATGATTGACAAGAGTGCCCTGGCGCGCCAACAGGAAGGGCCCCAAAAACGCAGGGCCCTCCGAACAAGTGCAAATAAATTAAAGGCAGCGTGGTATGCTCCTTAACGGTCGAAATGCTCCTGCAAGTAGGCATATAGGCCCCCCCCCCCCCCCGGCAACAACATGGGGCCATTGGACAGTGTAATGGGGATTAAAATTTCCAGTTAACAGCCTTTCTTATCACTGAATAACTTTCCGAACTTCTCATAGGCCATTCACTCGCGCTTACAACTGTTCTTGGTGGCCTGGCAGCCCAGAGATACCCAGTTTTAATGCGTTTTGTGTTAAAAAAACTGTACCTGTTCGGTTCGTTATGGGCCCCCTCGGAGCCAATGGGCACTTCGGGCCCAAGGGGGGCATGTCCCCGTGGCCCCCCTCTGGGCCTGCCCCTGTCCCAAAGACAGTTTGTCTTGCTGTATATTTTGAGACAGACGGGCAGAGCTTCAGTTCACTGGTGTCACCACGGCGGCTTTTGGTAGAAGACTGGCCCGGCGCAGAGAGCCGGTCGTGGTCGGCGGCGGAGCTTTGTTGCTGTCCGGTCGCATGGCATTAAATTTTATTTAAGGGTGTGCGTCAGCATGGCGGTACACGTGGCGCTGACGCTGCAGGCGGCGACCCTCTCGGCCGGACCGGTCGACTTAGCACCGACGGATGGCACCATAATCGTATCCATAGATGGTCACAACCCGCATGACAAAGACTCCGTTCATCCCTAGACTGAATAAAAAACCGAGTGGCTTGTGGGCCACTGATTTGAGCCATGACCTGATTGCAGCGTCACGTCTACCTCCCCCCCCCCGTGCCCTCGCGCGACCGTCGTTCCCCACTGACGGGCGTCACCATAACCCTGCGCTTATTCTATCGCCGGCAGACGCTTAAGCAATACTTTGCGTGCACCCTGAGTCCACCCATGCCTTGCAGGGCACGCCGCTTGCCTTCCAATGGACGGCTGGGGGCGCCCCCCCCCCCCCCCCCCCATTCACTGAGGACCTGGAGAGGAGAATGATGCTAAATTCACCTCCCCGTGTCCGTTTTCCGGACATGGCGGTGCCACATGCTCGTAAATGCGTCGGAAGCATCGCAGGTTCCGCGCTCCACGGAAACCCCGACCCCGATCGCCGCGCTCCGACATGCAGTCCCTGGTCAGGTGGTCAGCTCGCCGGCACGCGTAACATACGCTGGCGCATGACGGTGCTATGTCCGTAATGCCCGCCGCCAGCGGCAGAGGCAACGGCAGCCGCGCCCACACCCTCGTCCGCCAACAACGCGTGGGCCCCGTTCAGAAATTGGGAGGGCGACCCACGCTCTATATCAGCTGCCACCCACCGCTTGCGCCGTCCGGTGTGCGGAAGACGCGCCACAAAAGCGCCCCCCCCCCCCCCTCCCCCGGGGCCTCATCTCGCGCGTTTGGTATGAGAGCATGTACCTCTGAACTGGTAGTAGTTCATCCTGATGCACTGCCGCACGCCCCCACCCGGGAAGGTCCTGCCACGAGCGCATTATCTCAGGGTGGAACCGACATCAGCGACATCGACATCAAAACGACGAACAGCCGGGAAGCCTCTCGGATGCACGGCATCCTAAATCTAAACTTAGTCAGTGACTTGCCGTCGTCCGTACGCATGTGCAAGATCTGGCGCCGGCCGTGAGGCGAGTGTCAGCTAGGACTTCATCAACTCAATCCAATAGACAGAGGCTAAAGCTGTGACAGACTCGATATGCTCGCAATATTTCTATTCGACGCAAAAGCAGACATCAGAGAGAATGTATGGGCATGGTTTACCACACGACGGTCGTGATTCCGCTCAGCTGACATGGTGAGAGGGAGGTGACAGATAGGCGAAGAGTCTCTGCAGCACGTGCAAGCACACAGCACAAAACACATGGCCGCTCAGGTTCTACGCGCGCCTGGTCCATTGCAGGAGGGCGCGCTGCCTTCTGGCCGCGTCCTCCTTCAGCGCCTCGACCTGCGGGCGAGTGGGGGTCAGAGCAAGTCCAGTTTGCCCCCGGCGCATTCACAGCACCACAAACAGCAGGGCACGATCACGTGAATTTCGGTAGATGCAGCAGCGGTAGGAGAACACAGATTCCGCTCCTGTAGTTAGAGGCTGACCATGTCCCAACACACCCGCTGCATGTCACAAACGTGCCAATGCCGCAACGTCAGAGATGGTTACAGAGATCGCAACTCCAGTCAGCGTCACTTCCTCGTGGTCACACAAAAACAACTTGGCGACCCCAGATGCACGGGTGTGGGTGTGGGTGTGGGTGTGGGTGTGGGTGCGGGTGTGTGTGTGTGTGTGTGTGTGGGTGTGGGTGTGGGTGTGGGTATGAGTGTGGGTGTGGGGTTACGGGCACATACACCAACATCCACATGACCCCATCCATAAAAACTGGGCACGTAGCCAGGATTTAGCTGGAGGGGGGGGGGGGGGGGGAACTTTAACAGCGCAGCTTCCCGGTCTCACTTACAACCCCCTAGTTCGCTTTCCATTTCGGATTTAGTTCGCTTTCCCTATCTCTTTGGCCGAAGACCATATTTCAGATAGTCGGGGGCTTCTTCAGTGATCGATAGGCCCTTAAGTTTCTGGAAACCCCGCAAAAGCTCATGCGTGATTGTTGCCTTTCAGCACATCAACCCTAACATCCATAAAATATAAATTCAGGTTACTTTCAGAAGCGTGGAAGCCCAAGCCCTTAAAGGAAAAACTCTCTTGGCTTCGTCCTTATCCGCAACTTCCGGAACAAATATTCTTTGAATGGAAATTTAACGTCCGGGATGTTAACCAGTAAAGCCAATGATGAAAACAGACATCTTGCAAATTAAAATGGATTAATGAAAAACTATCTTCATCTGTTCCAACGGACATGACATACCATCTGGCGCGGTAAATTTGGTTTATGTTGTGTTGTTCAGTTACGGTTAGGTCATAGGCACGTCAGAGGTCACATTTTCAATTCCTTACTTTTCCTTACTGCCTGATTGCCATTGACATTGACATTTCCTTACTGCCTGATTTGATATACTGTAAACAGTCGACTGTCCCATAACCCAACTTGGCGTTTTCGGGCGCACCGACTACAGTGGTCCCTTGGCGCCCATCCCGTAGCCCCAGGAGGCCGCCAAACTAGAGGCGCTAACCGTGGCGCAGATGGTCTCCTCCTGCTGCTGCAGCGTGACCAGCTGCTGGTGGTGCTGCTGCTGGTCGTGCTCGGCGCGCCGCTCCAGCTGCTCCAGCTGGCAGGTCCGCTCGGCGCGCGTCTGCCGGTCACGCGCCGCCTGCGCCCTCCCCTTCTCCAGCACCCTGCAGACACGGGCGGCCCTCACAGCTCGCTGCGGCTGCGGCCGGCTGCGGCGCTCGCGGCCGCCGGGTCCAGCGCTCGAAACACGCGCGTCTACCATACTTGGATGGCCCAGTGGCGACATGTAGCGATGCTGGTCGCGGCCTTCGCCAGCTAACGCGGCCCATGGTGCGGAGGCCGATGCCAACAACGTCACGCTCGAGCCGTCATCGGCTCATACGACCCGAACGTGTGAGTACTTACGTGCCCACAGCGTGTCCAGCCACAGTTCAACTGCGCCCAAACGGCGGGAGGCCTCCAATGTCTGAGGAGCACGCTGAGGTACGAGACGGCGCTGTAGCGCTTGTTGCTAAGCCTGATGTTTGGCAGTTATCCGACTCTGCGGACGCCAGAGGGGCACAGTGGTCCCTAGGGCGTTGTTTGTTTACGAAGTCGGGTTGAGTGACTCCGCTACGCCCAGTGGGCAGCTTACTGTGTTCGGTTTTCGAGCTCCTCCCGTTTGGCCCCCAGGTAGCGGCCGCTCTTGAGCATTTGAGACTCCCGGCTCTCTTCAATCATCTGATATCTGAAAACGGCGATCAATACTACATCAACGACACGAAACACCACTTTCGTTCACGTTTTCGTTCAACGGATCTCCTCGAACAACAATGCAATGGAACTTGACGACCCAACAAGTTAACTGCAAGTTTCCAGCACGAACTGTTGCTCAGATAAGCTGCATAAAGCTGCAGTTCGCACGTCGTCTCCGACTCCATCGCACGCCGCGTGAGTCGTATAGTCACTGCATGGTCACACGCGCCGCATGCTTGTTATTCGAAACAGATATTAATGTGCTTTCCATACCGCTACTGCAAGGGAAACATTAAAAACAGATAGATAACACTCGTACATTATTATGTGAGTAGTGGTTAAGAACTCCACCATCAGCCATTGTACAGATGGCGTCAGTCGATTGACTTCAGAGACAGCCACGGAACGGCCCGGTTTTATCAATTTACGCAAAAGTGGGGAGATGAAACTTAAGATCCAGGATCATGTACCGTTGGCCAAGAGCCATTTGTATACCATATGCGTGCCTAAAACTGCTACATGTTTTATATGATAAAATGCGGTTTTCGAAAAGATGGATGGAACATTTGTAGATTACACATACCCTAAAGGTGGACATCACGAGTCCAGAGCTCTTATCCTGACTTATCATCTTTTAATATGCTGGACGGGACTGGTTCGACTGTCCGTACTCAACGTTTCAAGCTGTGTTTATGATCACGAGTCTCATAAGCACTTGTGACCATAGGCACAACTTGGAACATCAAACACTGGCAGTGTAACCAATGTTTGCTTGATAACAGCGCGTAACCAGCACCTCCCAATGTATCGAAAGTAGATTACCGTCAGCATGATAATTCTGAACTCGTAATGCCGAAAACATGAGCTCAAGGCCTCCCTTGGTTATATCCAGTACGAGATAAGGGCGGTGGGGCTGGCCATCGTTAACGTATGGCTACGGATACGACAGATGCAGGGGGAGGGGTACGGGATGGGAAATGCTCGGAACTCTCGCAAAACAAGACACTAAACTACCGGCGCTGCGAAAGAACGTATGAAGCATGGAACAGTCCCCATTCCTCTCATTCAGCTGTTGCTGACAGAAATGACATCGCGGGCGACGGAAAAGGAATTAAGTATGCAGCCACTCTAATGTATTGCGGTCAGCTGTCGCTCACGTGGCCGACGTACGTGGGTGACGTCACCACACAACATGCGACGTCACATATGGCCTGTCAGTCTCTGATAGCTGATTGCAGGTTCGGTCAGAGTTGACTCAACAATGCACGCGTATTCAGTCGGCTGTTCGTGGTGGAATCAGTACATGCTGTGTTCATGATGAAAGACGCATGACGATAACGATGGGCCAGCAATCCCAGCAAACGCCGCTCGTACCCACTTGGACACCCCATAGCGCTTCCTAACATAGCAGTCAAGCAGTCGAGCAAGGTGGCCTGCGCCCCTCCCCCCCCCCCCCCCCCCCCAATTCCCCCGAGGTGTCCAGCAGATGCAGCGGGCGACAGCACCCACTCACTTGCTGTTGAGCTGGCGGTTGGTGGACTGCAGTTCGCTGGTCTCCACACGAATACCCTCAATGTCGCTGTTGACCTTCTTTATCTTCGACGTGGCGTCACTGAGAACATGAGCGCCGCGCGTGAGTGGGCGCCCAGGAACACCACACACTCCAGTTATCTCTAAGAAAGACGGCAGCCTACACAACATAAACGCCGGAGTGCATTTGGGTCTACCGTTTTACCTTTGTAAAACTGTGCAATGTCAAACAAACGCACGATGGAAACATCCAATGGAAAACGAAACGAAAAACTAAAAAAACACCTTCGGTGTAAGAACTCCACTGGGGAGCAGCTCCACTGCACCATAGGAAACGCATCACCCAGTCCAGCCTCAGTAACCTGGGGTGTCGAAGCTTGAAACAAGCAGACCCCCGCACCCCCCACCTGGGGTGCGTTTGTGAAACGGTGTAACAATATGGATATCATATTAATACTCGTGACGTCTACTTCCCTCACATTGGGAACAAAATTAGCCCTCAAGCCCGCGAGTCAAGGTCACGAAAAACAAGGCAACTTGGCACTAGTTCGTTTAACCAAACAGGTTCTACAAAACTTGTCATATTGATGCTTGTGACGTCCCTTGTTGTTGTGTTAAAAATATTAAATATTAAAATTAAATTATTATTATATTATTATATAATATATTAATATTACTATATTATTATATAATATATTAATATTACTATATTATTATATAATATATTAATATTATTATATATATTATTATATAATATATTAATAATTAAATATAAAAACAAAAAAAAATATTAAAAGGTTCTTCCTGCCAGGATGAGAGGCGCCATATATCTCCAGCAGCTGAGTGCGTCATAAGACCCCAACGACACACATGGTGTTTGTTTAGGTCCGCTTTGGCCTGTCCGCTTGCCCACCCGGAATGTCCGTTTTCGTCACAAAACAATCCGCATTTAAAGTCAACGGCCACGGCCACACAAAATGGTGCACCGTGTCATCCGTTCGCCTGGCGTGTCAAGGAAAGCGAACAAAACAGGTGTCATATTGACGCCGTGATGTTTACTTTCGTCACGCAAGAAAATCAGCTCTCGAGGCCAAACGCTAAGATCACCCAAAATGGGCCACACCTTATAATTTTGTTTTTGAAAATAATTGTAACATTGAAACGGGTACATATTGATGCTCGTGATGTCCGCTCACAGCATGAGCAAACAAATACACAAGAATTACTGAATGTCACAGGTTTAATTCTGCGCCATTTGTGTCATAACATTTTGAGAAACGGAAAAACGCAAGAAAAGCACGTTTTACGTGGCTTTGACTTTGACTCGAGCACATTTATCAGCAGGTGACGAAAGCCGAAATCCCGGCCACCAATGGGGCACCTGCTTTGTTCGGTTTCGTTGGTAAACGAAGAAATGCCAGGACACCGGTTTTGTGCGGCCTTGACCTTGAGTTTACTTCCTTGTGTGACGCAGGTAAACATCATGAGCATGAATATCTCATCAATTGTATCTGATTTTGTTGGCAAAGAAAGGAATGGCAGGGTACCCCAGTTTCGAGGTTTTGCTGACCGGTACATGCTGAAAGAAGTTAGGTAGTGAAAAAACTGCGTATTCGTGAGTAGCTGGATAAGATTGAACCATCTGTGAAAAACAAATTTACTCCGATTGGCTTTACACTGGTCGCTTTGGGTTCAAAGCACCTGTTGAGCATAGCTTACTGTGTATACTCTGAGGCTATCACCCAATTCGTGCCGCCCAGTTCAACAGGTAATTGTCCGTCCGCCCTTTTGCCAGAAAGGACGACGAAGTATTTTACGTGCCGCAGCATTGTGCGGCACGGCCGCCCCGGGCTCAAGTAACCGTGTGAGAAAGCTGACGGACATCGGAGCTCGACGCTGAATTCCAATCCAATACGGTGTTAACTTGACGGGCACCCACACAGGAGCATTGGCGAGATGGCACAGGGACGTCGATCTGTTTACTATTGGACAGGCAGAGCCGAGGCTTCAACAACCCAACCTCCCCCCCAAATGTGTCCTCCACGGATTTGAAAAGCTGTGTGGTAAATTGGGGTGACCGGACAGGCATAACTATTTTTGTGCAGGGGAGTTGCGACTGCATTGAACAAAAAAAGAAAAAAGCTGAACTCAGCAGCTCAAGACAGCATGAAACTGAAGTCAAAGCCAACAGCGCAAATGACACAAAGCTAAAGCCGAGGCCAACCGTCTAAAATCAATTGACGGTCATTTTTGTTGCGGTGATTCCACAAAAAAAAGAATAGAACACAAAATCTGACGTATTTCGGTTCAACGAGTCCGACAGATGTATACGGCCTACTTGGACGTCAATGAAGCTTGGCGTGCCAGTGGAGCTTGGGATGCCGATTTACAAAAACAAACAAACAAAACAAAACGTCAAAGAGCTGGACGTATGACACGGGCTAAGCCCGACCCTCTCGACCACCAGACAATGTTAGCGTCGCCGTCAGACCCGCCCTCCCACCCGCTCCTTCTGTAGCTGCGGGATGGCT
>NW_023596780.1:0-3071 GCF_011947565.3 Pollicipes pollicipes | reverse complement strand
ATTGGTTACATCGTCATCAGAGCTTAATGAACCGTTGTCCGAAACCGGCAGCCACGCCTGGCTGCGCTGCTGGGGCTTCAATGCCCTCAAAGACAGCAAAGCACCAGCGTGTCTCAACCGTCGTCAACACGAAGGGTCCAAATCTTTTGACGGTACTGGAAGTGCATAATAATTAATCCCGGTCACATGACCCCTGCGTGAGCGGCTCAGCCTCCGACCCCAGGCCAAGGCCGCCCGCAGCCTCGCGCTGCTCTGTGCGTTTCTGTTTGCCTGCAGGCGAGCGACAGAACGCGACAGGGGCTATTGTTTCACGTACTCACTTAATTGCGTGCGGGTGGTTCCATTTGCTAGCAATGTATTGTTAACAACGTTCAAAGCTGTCAATATCATGCCTTGGAATGAGACACAATAAATAGGATACATATTACAATGTTAAATAAACATAACACATACTGCATCTTTATCATGGTTCTTAAACAGGAAATGAGATTAAAAAATACAAATCAGACGAAGCAAAAGTGAAAGTTGAATCAAGGTGCCCTATCTAAATAATGCAACTAGAATGCCATACGCGCCTCTCGGCAGGGTACACGTCCTCCCAGATGCATGGTATGACTTGATAGTCAGCCGTTGCATGCCTTAGCGGACAATACCGTCTATATGCGCACCGGGATTGCCATCATGCATTCCGTCCATATTTGTATTGAAGAAGGTGTTTGACAATACTTAATGTTGATAAACTTTCATGACTGAAGGAAAATGGTGAAAGCAGCAATATTTTTCGCAGATCTGAAAGCACATTGTTATGTTTATTTGAGTTACAGAGTACTCGCGGATTTGATAAATCCATGAATGGATCTGTTGAGTGGATTGGATTGGATAATCCACGGATCGACCTGTGGGGCGAATTAGATGGGATAAATCCGCGGATGGATCTGTTGGCGGATTGGATTGGATAAATCCGCCGATGGATCTGTTGGGCGGATTGGATTGGATTAACCCGCGGATGGATCTGTAGGGCGGATTGGATCGTATTAATCCGCGAATGGATCTGTGGGGCGGATTGGAACGGACCAGAAAAGTCGGAAAACGGATTAGGACCGATTGGATTGTGAATGCCAGGCCATACGGATTGAACGAGCTGAAAATCAGCCAACTCTCTAAAGACGCCACCTGAATTGACAAATGCCGCTGGGTCATGGTATCAAAGTGGCCTGAATGTTATAAGCATGTCTGTCGGTCGATCAGACGCTTGCAAGACATGGCACTCTCAGTCCAAACAACTGCCAGCGCGGCCTGGGTGGAACTGGCCAGCTTGCTCGTGTACATTGTGGCAGTGGAACGCTCCTGCCTGGGGTTCGCCGAGGTTTGGCCAACGGTTGTTCGCTATCCCCTCACCAGGTGCTGACTCAGCAGGCAATGACGACGCAGGCAATGCTGTCAGTGCGAAGAAGGCCAGAGCTGGCAAAGTATGCGAGCTAGGCGGCTCGCGAAGCGTGATGGGCTCCTTGATGCAGCGAGAAATGGTGGGCACCTTCGCATTTGCGGCATGCAGTGCTAGCGTACGCACTGACATAATGAGGTCCAAGACAGCGTATGCCCTGACATAATGCGGTTCAAGACAGCGTACGCCCTGCATTATGAGGCTCAGACAGTGTATGGACTGACATAATGAGGTCCAAGACACTGAAAGCAGGGCTCAGCTGGTCTCACAACCCTCCAGAGAGCAGGCACGCACAGCCTTTCATATAAATAGCAAGAAACGGTGGCTTGTGCTGGACCTGCCTCATCCAGCCTGCTGGTATGCTAGTATTCCGATTCACGCTCAGGTCACAGGTAGGCGGCGGGTCACGTCCAGCCTGGCAGCACAACGTGCGGTATCAGGTTCTGTCTCCACCGCGCTGGATCTGTTGGGTTTCCATACTGCACCCACCCTCATGGTGGTATCATGCTGCGAGAGGCTTGAGAATGCATCAAAGTCATGTTCCAGAACAAACACCGCTAGTGTACTTGTGCCTTGAGCATTTCAGCCTTCAGTGTTTAAGGAACTTGGCTCCTGACAGGCAGTGAAGGAAGAGCACGAGCCAGCTTAGACAAATGGCTCCAGCGACCCAACATTCGACACTTCTTGTCCACCGTGGATAACATGCCAGCAGATCATGCTTATGGTCACTGGGGGTCTCCATGGGCCTCTTCTTAGAACTTCCCTTCCAAAATCGCCGCGGTGTGAACCTCTTTGTAAGCCTTAAGGCGGCAAACTAGCCCTCAGGCGTGAGTATCAGCCTCTATCGGCAAACTAGCCCTCAGGCGTGAATAATCAGCCCTCTATCGGCAAACTATCCCTCAGGCGTGATAATCAGCCCTCTATCGGCAAACTAGCCCTCAGGCGTGAATATCAGCCCTCTATCGGCAAACTAGCCCTCAGGCGTGAGTAATCAGCCCTCTATCGGCAAACTACCCTCAGGCGTGAATAATCAGCCTCTATCGCAAACTAGCCTCAGGCGTGAATAATCAGCCCTCTATCGGCAAACTACCCTCAGGCGTGAATAATCAGGCCTCTATCGGCAAACTAGCCCTCAGGCGTGAATAATCAGGCCTCTATCGGCAAACTATCCCTCAGGCGTGAATAATCAGCCCTCTATGGTTTGCTCCGCATCGCCCTCAATATGAGCCACCAAGTAATGAAGCCTCTTCACAGCAGACAAACTGGTATAATTATGAACAAACTCGGTAAGCAAAGTGCCAAACTCTGACTGTCCCATCAGCTCCTCACCAAACCAAGGAAGCGAAAATTTTGGGACTCAGTTACCAGCAGCGTCACCTCTTTCCAGCGAAAACCTGCTCTCACCCAAACACTCCGTTCTGGATTTTTCGCTTTATTATGATCACTGCGTCTTCAAAACATTTTCGTGTAGCAGCTGACACGTGATGGAGTAATCGAGCAGCAAACACAACGGTCTTTGGCGGCTGAAATTGAAAACAAAATACTTTGCGATAATGAAACGAGGCCTCTGGTACAAAGTCATTCGCGCAAACATCGTGTTCAATACACAAAACGTATCCATGACAGG
>NW_023596779.1:0-27797 GCF_011947565.3 Pollicipes pollicipes | reverse complement strand
ATCTGCTATTTTAAAAGCACGTATCCTAGACGTCATCTGCGACAAGGGAGCAAAAACGCCCCCAGGTCACTTGGACCCAACGAAGCCAGCGTGGGGGCGTTGATGCGGCCGACGCAGGGCCAGCCGACCGTGCGGAGCGTGCCGGCCGGCGGCGCCGCGGGCCCGCCGGCCGGCCGGCACCACCGGAGCCGTCGGCCAGGGGCGACTGGCGATTAGCGGGGCCGGCGCCGGCCGGAATTCCAAGCCATGGACTCGGTCACCGGAGCCTCCGACCGGGCTAGCGCTGAAGGCCTCCGCAGATGACCTTGCCAAACAGGCAGCCTGGTTACGTCCGATCAGGGTGTGGCTAAGCCGACCACTTATTCTCGGACACCCATCCCTAAACCGCAGGACGTTTGCCAGCGACTGCATTCCTGTGGCGCTGGCCGGCTTCATACCCATCAGGCATTTCAGAAATGTGGACAACAGATAATGACCGCACACTGATCGCGTGGATTGATCAGTATCTGCACCGAAAGAAGGCGCACCTCGGTGGCGGCAAAGCTATTCCTCGGAGCGGATCAAAGTGGCGCTCCACAGAAGCCACATAAAATCAATAGTAATCCTGCTTTCAGGGCTTCAGAGCAATACAAGAACTATGCATCACTGGGAAACGTGGGCTCAAAGAGTCGTTTTACCCGACGTAACACAACAGTATCATTATCAAAGAGACGAAGGCATCCTCATAGATACCAGAATTGTTGCAATCAAACAGGGATAACGCCTAAAACAAACGTTGCTATTAAAAGGGACTGCCCCGCCTTTGGAGCATGTTTCAAACACATGCTCAGGTTAAACCTTAGGACCAGCGAGTCTTATAATAGCACTGGGTAGTGCAACTGCAGCACCGGCAACACATAATAAAAACATGAGTTTTAATTAGATTCGAGCCCAAATTACACCGCTAACGCTTTGCAACAGCACTATACTTCTTCCTTGCAGTCGCGACCACCGTCGCCATGACAACCACCATGCACATCTTCGCTGGTGCCAATAAAAGTACGTTCATGTATTGGTAAATGTATTGGCCAAGCCAAGAAGTTGGCTGGCTGAAATTTGACCCTATGCGTCACATGGATCATGTGATATGATCACTCCCAAAGCCAAAGCGCACCTCGAAAAGAGCCACTGTGTTTTGCGTCAGCGTAGGGAGATATCAAAGCCATAGCATAACGTTCCGTTGAATCCGCGCGTTAATAGCTTCATGTTTGCATATTTTTTGTCCAAACGGAATGTTTCAAGCTTTCGTATTCCTTATTACACAAAAAATTTGGACACTTTATTGTGTGGTTAATCAACATGCGTTTCCATCATGGCGAGCATGAAGTCAAACGAGCTGTCTCCCGCAGTGCCAGCTATTTGAAATAAAAATTCTGAGCTATTCCGAAGGATTCCGAGAAAACCGGTTTCACTGATCAAATCGTACACGTCTTATACACCAATAGGTGAAAAGCTAAAAAGCTGGGATACTCTCTTTAACGTGGAAGTGCTGGAGGCATGCCATCCATATCGGCACAATACCGAGTTCGTGTCTAGCCAACTGCGAATCTGCCAGCCTCCGACGCAGCGCGAGACTTGTTCGACGTTCACAGAAAGTCGACACGCTTACAACTTATTTTGTCATACAATGCCAGCAGTTATGAGCGTTGGTAGTGCATGACGAAATGTTCCATTAGCCGTGACGTGGCATTTATCGCGATATAGCACCCACCAGACCTTTTCCGCGCTCATTTAGAGTCAAGGGAGCAAGAGATCACTCCGACGTGCCTAATTTATTTTGTGGAAACCCACCATTGACCTACATTGTTTCTTGTCACCAGTTAACCTTGGTGAAACCTGGCTGAAGTTCACGAGGAAGATTGATTGCTGAGACAGGTCCTTGTCAGATCGTAACTGGTCTGCCGTTACTTTTTCTGGCCATTCCCTACGAAGAAGTGGTAACCATGAGACCTTTCCCACACTACCCCATCCACGCATTCCAGGACACTTTATGCTAGCATATCGGGCAGGCAAATGCACAGTGACCCGTCGTGCCCCCATAGACAAGGACAAACTCCATCATGCAGACTGAGCGGTAGCCAACGGTGCATGCCGGCTTCACCGCAATCATGTTACGGGGTAGCCTTACAACAGCTGTGCCGCCAAGGAGACACGGATTTGGCAAATGCGGGGCCGCTGTTGAGAGTAGGCGGTGATCCGCTTATGTCAAGCTGTTCAACCAGGCGCAAGAGAAATGCTGTCAAAAGGGCTACGAAAAAACGCCCCCCGACACCCCTAGTGCTCAGAGTGAAGGGCGTTAGGAGTGAAACAGGGAGTGGATGGCTGGACGGCAGAGCCTTGGGTCTGAGTCTGACCGGACTAGGTGTCGGACTTGGAATCGGACGGAGTTCACACCCAGACTATGGAGTAGCACAGCTCAAGGATGTATGGGGGCCGGCTCGCCGGTTCAAAAGGGGGAATCGGTGAGGTCTGAATCGGACCAACAACTACATATGTGGAGCATATTGAATTTGACATTGAATGGCGCGATATTCTCACACTTGGAGCCTGACTCACACTGAGTCAAATAAGGTCAGTCAGTTTAGAAACCAATTTATAATTGTCTGTTTTTGGTAGTAGTCCAATTAGCTTCGGAAAGAGCACTCACTGTGTAATCTTTGCTTAATCATAAGATGAATTATCTCGCATGGACAATGTACAAATTTCGTAGCTAAATTACAGCTACCATCAAATAATAATATTCGCGATTAGGTGACAGGCTCAAGAAACAATGATTCGGAATCAAGCTCATCATAAAGTGCCAGGAATCAGACTCGGACTCAAAATGATGGGATACAAAATCGCAGCTTATTCCTGGCTAAGATTTTGACTCTCTATGTCATGAGTAAAATCCGACATCAAGCAACCAGGCCAGAGCCTCAGATTCCGAACCATGCGGTTATGATTCGGATTTCGACTCGATATTAACAGGCCCTCGGGTGGGGGGGGGTCAAATTGACCCCTCCCCCGAAGGTTTTTACAGATTGATTCCGAACGGCGTGGCGTAGCCGCGGCGAATTACGACAGCAGTATACAATTGAATAACGGACCGTTTGGTACCAAAAATTTAGATGTACCTTGCAAGGTCACGGATCTATGGCAGGTCAAGGTCAGGCCATGATTTCAGCAAAGTCAATTTTTAGGGAATAATTCAATCTGATGCAACAGCGGAGTGCTAACGAAGCCATGCATCTCTGAGATGCTTTCTTGGGTAACACAAATATTGAATGAGCAAATAGTGTTGACCTAAGGTCAGGCATAAAGGTCAAACCAAGGTCAAAATAAACCTGGTTTATTACTCTAAGTCTTACTGTGTGGAATAGTTTATGGTGCTCATTTAGAAATTATTTATGGTATCAACCACATTATGCATCTTCCATGGACTTCTTAGAGTTCAGAATAGGTAACTGACCTGAAATTACCTAGGTCAATATTTTGTTTTCAGAAATATACTGCCTAGCGTAATCTTTGTCACTTATTCTAATCCAAACTCAGAGCAGTCTTGTATGCTTTTGGTCACTATGACCCTTCAAAGGTCAAACAAGGCCACTGACCTTTACTGAGCACGTGACATTTTGATTAGAAACAGTTATGTAGGCTCTGGGGGCACTTTGGAGACCATTCTGGAATTTAACCTTGTTGGACCTTATTTGACCCGAAGGTCAATAACTAAAAACCTGAAACTTTGAACTGAGTGAGGTCATATAAAGGTCAACACACGCTGTAAATTTGGTGTCTCTAACTTTCTTATTTCCCGACATCTCAGGGGAGTCAAATTGACCCCCACCCGAGTGCAGCGTATCCAGCCGGCCATGCGGGCGCGTGTTAAATTTTCGACCCACAGCCTTTTAGTCATGTGGTGTAGATATGGACGTGATATAGATGTGCCGGTAGATATGGGCGTGACTTGTGTGCGATAGACTTCGAAATTAAGAATGACACCCACACACGGCAACATGTAAGACTGTTATGGTGCTAACGAAACGCTGAACAGCACCCTTCACGAGGTGGCAGTAAGCAATGCTCGTTTTCCCTTTGGGAAGGATGTAGCACTGCTTACACCAAGTGAATTTAAAGCCGACTGGCTGTGAATAATACACCACTTCACATCAGCCGCGTATCCATCACTCGACTAGCAAACCGCCGCATGGCTTCGTATCCCAACAAGACTGCACAGAGCCCGCTGCAGCACGCCGAAGCGGCCGTGGTTTTGGGAAAGCTCCGCCACGGATCCCTGACGTCTCCGATATAAGCACCTTTGCCACATTCGCGGAGTCCAGTAAGCCGCGACACCTGTGCCGTCCTGTCCCGCTGGACAATCGTCGCTCGTGCCGTGCGGATGTGTTCTGATCCGGGAGGCGCGCGTCCCCGGGCCGGCTCGCAGCCGCCCCCGACGCGCCGACCCCGGCCGCCGACGTCAGCGCGGGAGGCTCCTCTCCACCCCCGGCCGCCGACGTCAGCGCGGGAGGCTCCTCTCCACCCCCAGCCGCCGACGTCAGCGCGGGAGGCTCCTCTCCACCCCCAGCCGCCGACGTCGGCGCGGGAGGCTCCTCTCCACCCCCAGCTGCCGACGTCAGCGTGGGAGGCTCCTCTCCACCCCCGGCCGCCGACGTCGGCGCGGGAGGCTCCTCTCCACCCCCAGCTGCCGACGTCAGCGTGGGAGGCTCCTCTCCGCGCAGGCTAGCGACTGCGTGACTATGGCACAAAACTGGCAAGTTCGACCGTAAATCACGGCCCACCAGGGAGCGGCGTCGCTCACGAGAGGTGATCGCGCACGCCACAGCCGTCTGCAGACCTGTTCCCAGCCCACACCCGTCTGCGGAGCTGTTCCGCCTCACCGCCGCCTGCGGGGTTGCTCCAACCTACTGCCGTCTGCGGAGCCGCTTCAATCCCACCGCCGTCTGCGGAGCTGCTTCAACCCCACCGTCGTTTGCGGAGCTGCTTCAGCCCCACCGTCTGCGGAGCCGCTCCACCCCTGCGACCGTGGGTGGGTCCCCCGGCTAAGAAGACGCACACTGCATCTGACACGCGCCAGAGCGGCGCCCCAATTGTCCATGTGGAGGGGAGGAGACTACTTGCAGTATCACCTGTCCCTCTCACAACTGCTTCACATGGTTCCAATCCGTGTGTGAACTCGTGTATCTTTCACCACACGTCTGCCCTCCGGCTCTTTCGCTGGTTATACCCCGCCCCGTGTATTGCTGAGACTGGGCCAGCTCGGCGTGGTGTTTGTGCCTTAAAGCAGCGTCCTGGTGAAAGAGTAACTCGGAATGCCGACCACAAAGAAAAGTCCATTTCCAACCCGGTAGTGGCTGTTGCCAAGCATAGTCGGTGCGGAGGAATTTCGCAAAATGCTTGTAATATTTGTCAGCGAGCGACGCTAAGAGATCTTGTCGGGACTTGGAGGTGGAAATATTGCCCCTTGATAGCCTATTTAACGTTGCTTTTTGTAGGATGGCCAGTCCCAAGTACTGCAACAATTATTGGTCCACGGTGTTTTTAGAACCAGGAGGCCTTGATGGATTTATGTGACAAGAACAGGTGCACTAACGTCACTGCGTGTTAAATGCAGAACAAAAATCTTCCGGAATCAACAGCGTGTTCAGTGTCGTTCAGCGCACATCGGTCGAGAATGGCATGGCGCCGCCGTGGGGGTACGGTGCTGGTGGAGCCCCTAGCAGGGCAGGCCCGCTGCGCGAGCGGCCGTGTGACGTCACCTCTTCACCGGTCCAATGGTGAGCGGTGTGACGGGGTCCAGGAGTCCGGCAGCCCGAGCAGATCCGTATCTGACAAGTCCAGTACTCGGGAGGGAGGGGGAGGGGCTGGGCGCCGTCCGGGCGTTCGAGGTGCGAAATAGGGCTATCAGATGCCGCGTGCCCACTGCCGGCTGGCCGGGACCGGCGGCGCCTGGTGGTCCGGGCGACGGGACCAGCGGTCGCCCGCGGGGCGCCGGCCACCCGGTCGAGCGCCGGCCAGCTGGGGACACCAGCCGGCGCTCCTTCATATCCGCCTCGGTCGGCACACAGCCAGCCGGCCGCATGGGAAGCCCCGGCGACCGCAGCGTGGCAAAGCACGACAGGCTTTTCTGCTATCTCCTGCAGCAGCCGGTATCCAGACAATGTCGCTGATACTTATTTCAGCGATGTAGGCGATGAGTGATTTTCGGCGTGGCGTTGTGCTGCGATACGTTGTGACACCGTGACACGGCGCCGTTTTGACACCGCGACACGTCGTGACCCCCGTGACACCGCGACACGTCGTGACCCCGTGACACGGCGTCGTTCTGACACCGCGCCGTAACACGGCGCCCTGCTGACGCTGCGACGCTGACTCTCACATGGTGGCAGGGCGAAATCGCGCAGCACCTTTGCACGCACAACTCCAATCTGCATTTATCTAAAATGGTATTAGGCTTAGAAGTTCCCCAACACATGCTGAAACAGGCAATATTCCAAACTGTTGTACTCACGAGTTACGTCCTTTGATCATTGAATTCAGGGTAAAAGCCACGTTCGACAAAAAGAGCGCACATGCGTTGAGCCTCGTTGTAACCAATTCGCAGTCAAATAGACATACCTAGCATTGATAGGTGGGGTTAGGGGTGGGGAACTAAAAAAACATTGGGATGTGTTCCTTGTCAATTGCCATAATAACCCTAACCTGCGATGCTTCACAACGTTAGGTCACGTTCAGTCCATTCCACCCCATAGTGCCGTACCTCTCGTACTGATCAAGACGTTTCAGTTCAAACTGCATACGTGTGTTTTTTACTCTTCCTCTATCTCCCTATCCCTCCCTCCCCCCCCCCCCCCTCTCTCTCGCTCTCTCTCTTTCTCTCTCTCTCTCTCTCTCTCTCTCTCTCTCTATCTCTTTCTTTCTTTCTTCTCTCTCTCTCTCTTGCCCTTCAGTTTCTTCAGCTCCTCGGGGCACAGCAGCTGGGCGCTGCACCGCTGTCCGAACACCGTCACCTTACGCGAGTCGTCCGCGGCGGACGTGGCGCTGTGGGCCACCAACCGCGCCAGGCGCGCGCTTCTGGCTGGCTGCGCGCCGCGCGCCGCGTCGGCCTCGCTCGAGCCGCCCACCTCCGGGTGGTTTGCAGCGCGCCCGTTGGAGAGGTGGCGGTGCAGTCCGGCGGCGACGGCTGCCCGACCGGTCAGCGCCCAGGCTGGTGACACCTGCGGCCGGCATTGGTCGCATTTCTGCCAGGGTCGCCGGCTGCCATTTTGTGGCGCGCCGGGAATGTCAATCCGGCTCGACCGCTTCCAGACGGCGTCACTCGCTAATCGGACAGGGCGTGCGTGCTAATCGGACACACGCCGCGCTAGCCTGCGTCTCCAGCTCAACGGACAACCCCGGCACTGTGTTAGAGTCTGTATGCGCGTGCAACTACATGCGCGTTTCTCGCATCAACGCGGGTGCTACACACAACTGCTGAACCTCGCAAGTCCCTGGCCCTCCAGAGAATCGGTTAAGTCAAGGAATGAACGAGAGTGTGGATGCCGGAAGAGTTCATATCCGGTATATGGTAAAAAGTCGACCACCCTGCTTTGCTTTTGTTCTTAGGTATCTCCACTTCCTTTAAGCCCAGCTATAAGCAGCCCGAGCTCTGTCCTCCCGATCAGATAACGGATCGGCAATGTCGTGCTCGCCTTAACCCTGTTCGCTTTCTGTTCGGCTCGTGAGTATCGTGTGACAGCTTGAATGACAAACCCATTGCAGATGCAGCAGTGGTCGGAATATGAAAACAACCACATGCCTGTAATTTACCGAACGACCTTCCGAGTTGTAAGACGTCAGTGAAACCAGTTCCGCCCATCACGTTAGCCGGGTCTGTTGCAATGCGCGGGCATGAATTCCTGGTGGTCCTTTTTTGCTTCATTATTATGAGATACGGCAAAAACTAGTCAATGTCATAAGGCACTGTCATGCATAACTGGCAAAAACATGCGTGGCATGAATCAGACAAAGCGAGAGGTTTTATTTGCTTATCAGTGTTGCCGATGCAGCGTTTCTCCTCACGTTCAGAAGCAGGGAATCATATACTAGCATCTTTGGTCTTGTGCATAGCGCACCACTTTCCTAACTCTACAAATGGTTTTCTTTATGAGCCAATCCGGACTCAGGTAATGAGGCTGACAAATCGACGTTAGCAGCTGGATTATCGTTTTATTTGCAGGCAAAGTGGTAGACACTGATGACTAGTTTTGTGAGTTCTCACATGGCCTGAGCACTACATAATCCCACAAACACTCCGTTGAGATACCGTTCAATACAGAATATTTTCAAGATCGTGGGAACTTTATGCATTGTATGCGAACAAGTAAGCAAACGAACAAGACGGACAAGGATTCGGTTTTGCCTACACTCGACTGCTTATCCGATTGTTTCGCTCGCTCAACTTCTATGAAGCATGAAAAATATGACATGTATGACATGTCATCCCACTGTTACGCAGCATCGATCGGTCAGTCCTGCCTAAGCTGGATGGGTCGTACAGGGGGATCCATTCAGAGGCACTAGTCATTAAACAATGAATGCCTTTCGTTACCACAGAAGCAAGAACAGTATCAAATACGATTCATCGATAGCAAAAAATAACTGCCGGCGCCCGATTCCTAGTGTCAGTCGAACCTGCCTGGACCGATCAAAAAGTCAGCGAACGAATCATTCGAAATAGGGAAAAGTTCACTACGAATGCATTCACTGTTCTGTGTCGTGCGTCTTGCCACAATATTTCAGTATCTGATGAGGCAAATCCCCACGAGCTGCGCGTGTCGCGGGAGGTCTTATCGAAGGACGATGACAAGATAATCACGGGACTGGTTGGCATGTAAAACAACTGGCACAACAGACGCTTACGTCCGCGCCATGACAGTTCGTCGCCCTCAAGCCGCGCGGCTTGGCTGGAGCCGCATTAGCCTAGCGGATAATTCGAGACATTAGAGATGAATAACGCGTTGCTAACGAGCCGGAATGAAATGAACGTGAGCCTGGAGGTCCGGCCAATCCGCGGTTGGCTGCGCGGGCGCGGTGCTGGTCCGGGGTACGTGACTTGGGACACACAAGTGCACAAGCACCCAACACATTTCCAGGTCATATGGACACATGTGCCAAGGTCATTGCCCACAAGCCTCTAAAGAATGTCAGCTACTCCAACCCTCTGGGAGCATTAAAGCATTATCCCAGAACTCGTGCCACGACACGGAGTGTCTCTGGGGATTTCCAGGAACAGGTTGGGCGAGTTACGATAAGGAAGATCTGGTTACACTGCCTTGTTGCTAGGGGTAAAACAGCTCAGCGCATGGAAGATTTCTAAGCCACGAAATGGAATTGAGGCCGGGTAAATCTGTCACATAAAGTGCGGGAATAGTCTTTGGTCTTTAAAAAAGCCTTGAAAGAAAGCTGATTTGTCAGCGGTGAGGATTTAAGAAACAAAATCTCATGACCGTTTCGGATCGGCAGATTCAGTATCGGTTAGAACTTGCCAGAGCCGAGTTGTGTCGCTGATGATGCATGGAAAATTACAGTAATGGTAATATCTTCATGCGGAAGAAGTTTTATACTAAGCCAATAACCTCTAATTGATATCAGATGAGTGCACATTGCACTGAACAGTATCACAAATACAGAATTTCTCTGAGTGTACAAAGCGGAACATTTAACGAAGCAACGGCAGGATTGCACTGATGCGCCTAACATTTTAACTAACTTCGTTTTTGAAAAAGCAGAGATATGCTCTCAAACTACATATAGAAAATAAACATAACATTTTGTAACTACAAATACAAATACAAACTATAAAATAACGTTAACAGCAATAGGGATATACGATTGAGTAAGTACATTTCCTCATGAAACCGTACAAATCTAAAGTTTCCGTAGCCATAGCGGTTTTGTTAAGTAGGCAAACATCCTTGATAACGACAACAAAATTGTATTCACGTTAAAAGCAAACAAATCAAGATACGCAAGTGACGTTTTATATTTTCGAATTTTGGCTGCCTAAAAACATTTCAGTTTTTTTAAGTTTGCACACACACACACGCACACACGCAACAACATTAGTGGAACGCATGCAATATTAATAATTTACACTAACCTAAAGATATCAACGCAGACAGCCGACGACAACAGCATTACTGACACAGTTGAAGGTGCACCGCGACAGTACGCCAGCGTGGGTGTCTGTGACCGCGACAGTACGCCAGCGTGGGTGTCTGTGACCGCGACAGTAGGCCAGCGTGGGTGTCTGTGACCGCGACAGTACGCCAGCGTGGGTGTCTGTGACCGCGACAGTACGCCAGCGTGGGTGTCTGTGACCGCGACAGTAGGCCAGCGTGGGTGTCTGTGACCGCGACAGTACGCCAGCATGGGTGTCTGTGACTGCGACAGTAGTCCAGCGTGGGTGTCTGTGACCGCGACAGCAGGCCAGCGGGGGTTGCAGTTCTCAGAAAGCCGGACGACGTGCAGTGACACCGCCACGGCCCCTTGACAGCGGTGGAGAGGCGGCAATGATCAGTGACGCTTTCCGGACGAAAAAGACGCGGCGGGTTCAGGAGACGTCGCGTCCAGCCTGTGGAGGGGCTGAGGAGACGGCCGTGTCTGGCAGGCCGGCGGCCCGTGCGGGACGCGGCCCACCCCGGCGGCCGATCCCTCCGCTGCCGCCAGCCGTCACCACCATTCAGCAATGGCACGCGGCCGTTAAGTGACTGTAATTTGGCGGGGGCGAGACAAACAGGGCGCTGGCGGGGCGGCGGCGGCTGCTGTCGTCTCACCTGGCTCGCGGCGCCGACCTTTCAGCGGCGTCGTTGCCGCCAGCTGCCCCCTCCCTCCCCGCGCCGAGGGGCGGCTGGGCAGCCCTTTGGCCGAAGGCCCCACAAGACCTGCCTCAACAGAGGCCCCATACTGAGGACGGCACCGGCAGCGGTTCGGCCGCCGGGAGTTCATCTACAGTCCCGCGCAGACGGGGATGCGGTGCTCTCGTAGAGAGAGTGCCGTTGAACGCGACACGTGAAGGCCGGTTAAAGCTTGCGAGCATAAAAGCATTCCGATGGCAAGATGTTGCTGGATATTACACCATTATGAGCAATGCGCAGACCTATGGTTCACCTCACACGTCATATCATGCCGTGTAACTGAATAATGCAAATAACGAGTAGTATTGGTTGTTTTGATAACTGGTCACGAGGAAAAGATTAGGCCGGTCAGGCGTCCTCGCTCAGGCTAAGCTCATTACACCATTCAAAAACAGCCAAGTCGTTTCGTGATAGGCATCTACAATGGTAATACAAGTGATATGCAAATTCTGCAAAGTCGGTGGGTGCTGTTCGCATTAAAGTTTCTCAGCTGTACCGCTCCACAGAGCTGTCGGGCGGCACAGCCTACCAGGTTCACACGGCCTCGCGTCTCTGCAAAAAAAAGTTATGCGGGAGCTAGTCGTGTGAGGACGGGGTGTGGTGCTGAGTTACAGCCAAGTGCCGATGAGGTGGTATTCCAGAACGCATTGTGACAGCGTACAGCAACAGCATAGACCGTGAAACACAGCGGACGCTCTGACATCGTAAAACGGCGGTACCGGGTTGGGTGATCTAAAACTTAGAGCGCAATCTACCACAGATTTCGGGTAAACGGTGACCTGCCATAAATATCGAGCCAACGGCTTTTGTGGCGCTGTCAGCGACGTGGGAATATCCCGCATAAGCTATCTCCAATCCTCTGCCAGGCTAATTCACGGCACTGTGCTGGGCTAAAATAGAGCTTCCACCATTTTTCTTTTTCTTTGCTGCGCGTCACCACATAGTTGTTTCCAAACGCAAATGCACGTGACTATCAAACAGAGCTTCCACCCACTAGGACGGCGTCCTACACGTTTACACCTTGCTTGCGGCTATCGGTAGGCCGGTTGTGTGGCATCGGCGGATCTCCGAACCAGTTACGGTCTGTTCGGTACCGGGCAAACACCAGCCTGCATGCCTGGCGCGCCGGGACAGTAGTAGTGCTGTGACGGCACCTCCTGCTCACAATCGCTCAGTAGCACCAAGGAGGCCTCCCAAACAGTACAAGTTCTTGAAAACCATCGCGATGGGTCGCAATGGTGAGAGTAATGTGTGCAGTATTTACACCTGAGAACTGAGATGTGCTATCTGAGACACACGCTGGTTAGTTGCCTTTTGGAAAACACATTTTCGTGAAGTGGCCGATGTTATTCCGCCTTGTTCTGCTGGTAAAAATGGATAGAAAGTATGTTTAATCACATACAAGCTTGCAACAATAAGTGTGCTTGGGAGCCCCCCCCCCCCCCCCCCTCTTTTATTACTTTGGCCCGCATTTTTCAGTTTTCACCATAGATGTTTCCCAGTAGAAAATTAAAAGCGCGCACGTGTTTTTACCGAGCTGTGGCCCCTCCGGTCGACTCATATTTTACCTGGTGGCCAGGCCAGGCCGGGCCAGGCCGCATGTGGTCAGCTTTCCTGCACGGTTGTTAGGGAACACAAGGGCGCGCCGCACGAGGGGCCGTGCAGGGGCACAGCCAGCATGGGGCCAGAAGAACGGGAAAACTACTCGCCGAAGGGTTTTCAAAGCATTGTATTTGCAAGTGCGGGCAATACAGGGTAGCTTAGGGTGTGTCTAAAAGACTTTTTCCAAAAGAGATGTCATCAAAAAGAACTGTTTCAAAAGAGGGGAATCGTTCAACGCTAGTAGGAAAGTAGCATAACGGAACCGCACGCGTTCACCATGCTGGGCAGCAGGAGCGGGGCGCTAGCCTCCATGCCAACTCTGGAGACTTCAGATGCGAACGGGACTAGCATAGGGCGACGGCAGTGAAGCCGCGGGAGATGTCAGTGTGGACAAGACGAGCCTGCCAGGCGCAGCATGTTGCGGGCTAAAGGCGATCCGAGGAAAAAAACAAGTTTTTTTGCGATTTGGTTACGATGCGCGGAGCGGCCGTGGTTCGAGCGCCGCAGGCTGTTGTGGCGCTCGCAGCTGGTCTCAAACCTTCACTTCGGGGTTGTAAAAAAGGTTGGATATCTTAACGCCACGACATCCAATACACAGAACAGCGTGATGTAGAAGCAAGCTAACTAACGGCAACAAGGCCTAACAGTTGTGTACATGACGCCGACAAGAGTTGTTGGACGGTGGCGGTGTTGAATCTTTCTCCACGACAGCATGCTAAAGCAGGCGCCATGTCGCGGAATGTTCGGTGTCAGGGAGGTGAAACATTGTCAGGAGTCCTCAGAAAGATGTCAGGAGTCCTCGGCATTCAAAGAGGATCTGGACGTTGTGCGTATGAAGAATTATCCTTGCACATAGGCGAAGAACGCTTAGTGCCTACATCCTCCTGGGGAACTAAAACTGACATATGCTAAGTTCTGGAACATAAAAAGGTCAGCTGCCTGCTTCGGTTATGACATTCTGTTCATTGAGACACAACATGGCCGTTGTAAAGTTAGACAAGGAAATTCCTCCCCATCACCTTCTGACCGCTTTTTCCCTCACTCATATTCTTCTCATCGAATAAAAAAGCCAAAACAAGTCAAACAGTGGCATACTGCGCCCACCACTCTTCCGTTTTGCTTGCCTCTGTAACTTGGATAAGACGAGGCTCGCTATATTTCGATTCGCCAATTCCTGCAACTGCTGTTGCTGTGCAGTGGCAGCAAGCAAACGTCGGCGGGCTGCTTGCAAAGGTTACCGCTGGTCAGTCCACGAGCTGATCTCTCCCAGCCAGTTAGTATGTCAGCTATTAACAAGTCGGTCACAAGTTCGCAGGCCAGGCCAGACGAACACGCAGACGCACTATCCGCCGGGAGAGGTGCGCACGGCAGCGTGCATCCCGAAAGGTCGTCGACGGGCAGCCCCAGTGGCTCTCAATCAGCGCGGCGAGGCTGGGGCGTGAGGCGTGAGGCGTAAGGCCACCTCACGCGTTGGGGTGTGTGAGACGTGAGGCCACCTCACGCGGTGGGGTGGTGAGGCGTGAGGTCGCCTCACGCGGTGGTGGAGCGTGAGGCGTGAGACGGCCTGCCGTCAGCAGCGCAGTACCGATTCCGCGAACGCTGCAGCGCGAGCGGCCGGCCATAACTCACGGCAGCGCCGGCGGCCGGCGGCCGGGTCAGCCGAGACGAGCGCGGGTCGCCGGCTAGCCCGGCATATCTGCCGACCGCTCGTAAATCGGCCATCACCGGCCCAGCCGCCGCCGCCTGGGAATGGTGCCGCGGCGACGGCAGCGGCGCGCCGCCGCGCTGCGCGACGCTCGGCTCTCCAGGCGGCGGCCGGCACGCCGGCGGTGTCTGTTGTCTGCCGTGTCTGGGCGGAGCCGAGACAATGGCGTACTTCACAGACACGCGCCGCCGCGCCGCGCGACGCTCGGCTCTCGAGGCGGCGGCCGGCACGCCGGCGGTGTCTGTTGTCTTCCGTGTCTGGGCGGAGCAGAGACAGTGGCGTACTCCACAGACGCGTGACCATAACACGCCAGGAATGTCTGCTGATGAGCCGTGTGTGGGCGGCGCGCCGCTGATAGCATAGCCAAACCGACAGGTGTCGTAATGAGGTGCATGCAAGCTTTAACGAATGACGAAAAACACTGAACTCTTTCAAAGGAATTAAGATGTGGTTTCTCACGTGCCTAAATAAGATTTACCATAATTGTTGTTGCGCTGCAGCACAGTAAATAAGGTCTTCAGTACATGGTATGTCAACTAGTTTTTTCTAACTGCATGATATCAAAACACTTCTCCGTTAAAGAGCTCGCTGCATTCTATAATAAGAAGAGTGTTGCTCATGAAGTGCTTGTGTTCATGACGCGGCTCACGGTAACAAGCAGACGCCATCCACAGGAAACTGCCAGTCACTTCAACACCGGTCTCTGGTAATCCGCCAACGCCATTCCCAAATGCTAAACTAAAACCAGTCCGTGATGCATTGCTGACGCACATCTCTGCCGACGTGCTGTTATTGATCAGCCGCTACATATTGATGCAGGTCTTCTAAAAGCACGATGACGCCAAGCCCTGGATCACACGCCATCAAAGCCTTTGGCGGCACGCTTCTCCTGGTGAGCGACATGATGTCGATACCAGGTACATGGCACAGGACACACGCCAGTAATGGGCGAAACACTCTGGGCCGGAGCCCTGGAGCCAGCCGACCCGTATATCCTCTTCCACTTTGGCCGTTGGCCAAGCAGTGGGATGGATTAAACGACCAATAAACTTTCCCTGGCGTGGATTAAGTGGTTTTAAGCTACGTGGTTACGTCACTTCGGCTCATTTCATGAAGACGGTCGTAAATGCCCGGTCGGTCTCTATTGTGGGTACCTAGACCGATCTGCTCGATGATTGGTGCCGACCGCTATGTTTGGGCTTTCATGTTTCCACCGACCATTTGTCGATGCAACTGATTTACAAGAATAGCAGAACTGAGAGCAGATCACGCTTGAAATAGATGGAGACAAAGACGGCAGACAAGAGAGGGAAGGAAAGAGATGACAGGAGAAAGTACACAGCCTCTTTTATCTTTGTCTTTTAATCTCTCTCTCTCTCTTTCTTTCTCTCTCTCTCTCTCTCTTCTCTCTCTCTCTCTCTCTCTCTCTCTCTCTCTCTCTCTCTCTCTCTCTCTCTCTCTCTCTCTCTCTCTCTCTCTCTCTCTCTCCTCTCTCTCTCTCTCTCTCTCTCTCTCTCTCTCTCTCTCTCTCTCTCTCTCTCTCGATCTATCCTCTCTCTATCTCTCTTTCTCCCTCTCCCTCTCCCTCTCCTCTCTCTCTCTCCCTTCTCTCTCTCTCTCCTCTCTCCCTCTCTCTATCTCTCTCCTCTCTCTCTCTCTCCTCTCTCTCCCTCTCTCTCTCTCTCTTGCTTGACGTGTAACGGCCGCTGTTGGGCCCGGCGCTCCTCCCAGGCCTCGGAAGGTCGTGTCCGCGTCTGGCCGGTTGACCCCTGCCGATCGGTACTGCCAGCAGCCCCGCCCCCACGCCATTACGGCCGGATTGCGTGCGGCGCCGGCAGGAGTGTACTCAGACCGGCAGCCGGGGAGGGAGCGTGCAGACACGACAGAGGCGCACGCCCGGCAGCAGCGCGACAGCTTACATGGCCCGCAAGTTACACACCGACATGGTACATGGCCCGCAGGTTACACGCCGACATGGTACATGGCGGCCGCCGAGCGCCGCGACACGAGCCGGCACCCTGGCAGCGCGCCACGAGGTGACGCCCAGTGTCGCGTCGCTTCCGGTGGCAAGGACAGCTGCCCGGCCGCGGCTCCCGCTGCCGGCGGCCGGGACGTCTCTGGGGTCTGGTCGGCGAAATCTCGGGCCACGACCACCGTGGCCATGACCTGAGCCTCCAGGGATCATGTCCCCTGAGCCGTGATATTGTGGTGGCAGCGACGGGCTCGTTAGTACGCCAAGCTTTACCACAAGCCGTGATCGATTTTTTTAAAAGTTCACGGCGTTGTGCCGCTGGCAGTGAATGTCTCTTCATTTCGACGAGTTGACAGCCGGTTGTGGACGTTGCTGCCTCCAGCATCCAGCGGCAGCATATTTGTGGAAATAGGAGCAGAAATGGTGCAGTTCAGGCAGCCTCAACGTGGCTCTCTTAGCCGGTAAAAGAGCTACACTGGTGGCTGTCACCGTGCCACCAGTTCGGTAATCCATAGCACCGCTGGGGTCGGCGGACTGGCGGCGCCCCTGGCTGTGACCGCCCCGACGGTGGGCTGGCGAAGCCCCTGGTTGTGACCGCCCCGACGGTGGGCTGGCGAAGCCCCTGGTTGTGACCGCCCCGATGGTGGGCTGACGGCGCCCCTGGCTGCAGCTCGTGATGCCCCACCCCGTCGTGTCGTTCCCACGGTGCGGGTGCGTGGACTCGCCCCCCCCCCCCCTAGCCGCCATCGGTAAACGGCGATGGTGTGCACCGCGACCCCTCGAGACGGCCCCGAGGCACGCCGTCCCGGAGAGGTGGCTAGTGGTATCCCCAGGCAGAACGCCGATGATGAGGTGGGAGGCGCCATCGATGGCATCGCACGTGCCAAGATCACAGCCACTGCTCATGAACAGGCCACATAGCTCTGGACGACATTATTCAACTGAGCGCTGAGAACAACTCGTACGAGCACGCACGTCATTTTTTCAATGGCATTGCGGTCACTCCGATCCCAGTGGTTGGTCCGCGCTTTGCATTGTCCCAGTTTTCCGGATGATTTCCGAAAGCACGCCAGTGTTCATTGGACAATACCTCACAGCGCCAGCCGTCCCTGCCTCAAGAGTGATGTGAGTCTGGGCGTAGTCCCTCACAGCGCCAGCCGTCTCTACCTCAAGAGTGATGTGAGTCTGGGCGTAGTCCCTCACAGCGCCAGCCGTCTCTACCTCAAGAGTGATGTGAGTCCGGGCGCAGTCCCTCACAGCGCCAGCCGTCTCTAGCTCAAGGGTGATGTGAGTCTGGGCGTAGTCCCTCACAGCGCCAGCTGCCTCTACCTCAAGAATGATGTGAGTCCGGGCGTAATCACTCACAGCGCCAGCAATCTCTACTTCAAGAGTGATGTGAGTACGGGAGTAGTCAGGCAAGTTATCCGTGAAGGGAAATGTGCTACTGATAATGACATTGCACAATTATGTCAGACAATTTATGTTGATGTTCTGCAGCTGTCAAGTGTCCCGGCGGAATGATACTAAAAGATCACCTTGAGTTGGCATGCAAACGTTGCTGGAAACGGGTAAAGTGATGTTTAACTTTTAAATGGAAAGCTTCGTAGTGTTAGTTGCTGGCATGACGCTTTATCAAAAGCCACATCATATTAAGGAAATATTCAACCAGTCATTCTAGCAACAGTTCGCAGAAAATGCACCAAGTTTGGGGACAGCGGGCACTGTTCTGACTTGGTAAGCAAGCAAAACTGTGTGATGACCCCAAAGTGGCTTGATAGATTAACGTGTGTACGCTAAACAAGCTGCGTTTAAAATATAGTGAAATACCTGGCCAGTCCAAAACCAGATTTGGCTGAAGAAAAATGAGAACCATAGCGATGTTGAGATCACCCACCCAGGTCGTTTAGCAGTTCCCACAGCACATTTCCTCGACGCATGCAGAATTCCGCCGCATTGCTATGGTGCATTCGTTGCGTGCAATGAATGCGCATTCCTGAATATTTTTGCACTGATGCCGTGTTATCAAATTACTTCGCCTGCATATACTAGAATGCTGTCCTTATCTATAAGCGGACTTGCATGACGCACTCACGATTTGCCTGCAGCTGTCATTTTTCCTTCGCCACTGAGATTAGTAGCCACGGGTTGGGATCATCGCGACGTTTGATCTGCTGAGCACTCCACTGCCAACCGTAGGGCAGGACACGTGATCTGATCACATCCACTGCCGACCGTAGGGCAGAACACGTGATCTAAGCACGTACGTCCACTGCCGGCCGCAGGGAAGTGCACGTGATCTGAGCGCGTACGTCCGCTGCCGACCGAAGGGCAGGACACGTGATCTGATCACATCCACTGCCGACCGTAGGGCAGGACACGTGATCTGATCACGTCCACTGCCGACCGCAGGGCAGAACATATGATCTGAAGCACATTCACTGCCGACCACAGGGCAGGACACGTGATCTGCGTGCGTACGTCCACTGTCGACCGCAGGGTAGTGCACGTGATCTGCGCGCGTACGTCCGCTGCCGACCGAAGGGCAGGACACGTGATCTGATCGCATCCACTGTCGACCGCAGGGTAGTGCACGTGATCTGCACGCATACGTCCACTGCCGGCCGCAGGGCAGGACACGTGATCTGTGCAGGTGCACTGCCGGCAGTGAACGGGCGCCGTGTCAGGGGCGCCGGGCCGGCGGCGAGCTCGCGCGATCTCCCGCTCTGCCTCCCTCGACCTCGGAATGCAGCGCCGCGCGGCCGGTCCGGCGGCGCTCGTGAATCCCATTAGCTGGCCCGTCGCGAATTGAGACGTCGGCAGCGGCCACCTGGCCGGCCGGGCCGGCGGCGCTGGCGGCCCGCTGCCGCCCGGCCGGGCAGGCCCAGCCCAGCAGCGGCGGCGGCAGACGGCGGCCGAGCGCCCGGCCGATCAGACGAGCTCGCCGCCCGGGCGACCCCTCGCCGGCCGCGCTCGCCGCCAGTGTCTCTCCCCATCGCCCTCGAGCCGCTTGGCCAGACTAAGGCTGGTTCAGCGACCGATGCGGGCGGCTGTGGTGTACCCTGGGCATAGGCGGCCCGTGGTGAGCCGACCTCGCTCCGCCAGCACGGTCACCACCTTCTGCCCGGCGGCCAGTGTGTGGCATTCGAGCGGTATCTCATTTGCATGTGACGTCACCGGGTTCGGTTGGGCGTGCGCCCGAGGCTGGCGCGGTCGGCGGCAGGGGCTCCCTGTTTACCGTGCCTGTCAATGCACGAACAGTGGCCGCTGTCCTCAGCCGGGTGGGACTGTACACACACAGGCACCCATGCGGCAGCCCATGCCGCAGAGCGGACAAATGCGACCCGCGGAGGACTCTCTTGACTAGTGGACGTTGTCTGCAAAGAAGTCTGCCTCTCGGATTTCCCAGCAGCGTTCCAAAGCACGCGATTGCCGGATTTCCCAGCGGCGACCGAACGCACTGCCGGCGCGAGGTCGGCCGGAACGCGCCACCCGACCACAGTCGTCGGTCTCGGCTCGGTCCTGGCTCGCGTGGCCGGCGGCCATCGCCGGACAGCCTCGTACGTCGCAGCCGCAAGCGTCGCCAATGGCCCGCGGGAGTTGTTGCCCCCCCCCCCCTTCCCCCGCCCCGCCCGGCCGAGCGACAGCTGTTTAGCCCTCCCTGCCGCCAGATCACCGTGTCGTGCCTGTTGGAAACGCTGGAGGCGGAGCTGCAGTCGTGCACTAGATGAATTTCGCTTCAAGTGATTTAAATCGCAGTGCTTATCACTTTCATTTCGTTCCAATTGGTCGTGTTGGGGAAACGCCGAACAAGGCCCATATCCCTATCGACCCAGCATACACAAATGAGCCAAGAACACATATTCACGATTCCGAAAAAGAAATGGTCGGAAGGAGTGACGGTTGTACCTCTTCGTCAAGTGTTTAGTTGGGGGGAGGTCTGTGTGAACATGCCGTTTTTATTTCTTTAAAGGTCATTGGTATCAGGCACTGGATCAAGTTAGTTGGGGCAATACAGCCACCAGAGACAATCGGGGATATCATCTGATCTTGTTCATCAGAGCTCGGCATGACCTTGATTGTGATACGTGCAGGTGATATCTTGATGGCCCGCCGACCAAGAACATATTGGAAACTGCCAACTGACAAGGATGAGGTGTGAAACATTTTCATTCGTTCCTATTTGTTGCTTAATTTTTAAAGATTTTTGCCGAAACGCGTTTATTGGCAACGCGTGGTAGCTGTCAGGGTCACTGTCGCGGTTTGCCATCGGCTGTGTCTTAGACACCAGTGTCACACATGGATGGGCTGTCTTGTGGCCCGGCAGTTCACGGCAGCACGGCCCAGTTTGACCTGTGCACCACGATTCCCTCAGACCTCTAGCTAACGATGCCATCCATCATCGGGTGAGCGCAGTGCGACGGCAGGCGGGGATATTGTTGTGAGCGGCGCCCGTCGTTGGCGGAGCTTTCTCGGCAGGTATGGAATGCTGGCCACGTGGGAGACGAACTAATATTGGTCAGGTGAATGTGTATCGGCTCGCATGAATGCTGATTAGCTGTTTGGCAGACCACATTGTCGGCTTTCCCATGGGCTAGTCTAGGCCTCTGTACAACTATGCAATGGCTGGTAAATAGGTAACTCTCAAGCTATGCAAACGGTTGCAGCCATGTCACTCGCTCATTCCTGACCTTTGGTGGTGCACGTACCGATGAACTACCAGAGCGTAATTCAGTCAGACTTGGGGGTTTGTCCAGAGCGCCTTATCATTCCAGTTATCTAGCCGATTGTCGACCGACTCCCCGCCATATGGGCGTGGCCACCGCTGCCACGGACCCCGGCGTCCACCGCCGCCACGGACGCCCAGCGTTCACTCCTGCCCCTCCGCCTCTCCCCGGCTATCCAAGCTGCCACGGACCCCCGGCGTCCACCGCTGCCACGGACCCCCAGAGTCCACCCCTGCCCCTCCCTCTCCCCCGGTTATCCAAGCTGCCACGGACCCCCGGCGTCCACCGCTGCCACGGACCCCGGCGTCCACCGCTGCCACGGACCCCCAGAGTCCACCCCCGCCCCTCCCACTCCCCCGGCTATCCAAGCTGCCACGGACCCCCGGCGTCCACCGCTGCCACGGACCCCGGCGTCCACTGCTGCCACGGACCCCCAGAGTCCACCCCTGCCCCTCCCTCTCCCCCGGCTATCCAAGCCCGCTGAGCCTCTGGCAGCCAGCCCTGTCGGCCCAGCCGGCGGCCGGCGCCGCGGCCCCGCCGACCCCCGGCGCCAGGGGCCGCCGTCAGCAGCGTCACGTCGGTCCAGCTGTCCCGCCCGTCTGCAGGGCTGGGCCCGCCGCCGCGCGCCCGGCCCCCTGTAACAACACGGGCCCGGCCGACTGCTAATGGGCCGGCCACGCCGCCGCCGCCAGTGATTTACTCCGAATGCTCGCGTTGATAACGGCGCGTGCACACTGGCGGCGCATTAGCGGCTGAGGCGGCGCGGCTTCTTATCGCGCGCTGCCGCTCTGCGGCCGGCAGTTAGCGCCGAATGAGATCAGCTGGCGGCCTGTGCAGGCAGACTCTAATGGATCGCACCGAGCGGACCACGCGACGGTAAGTAAACGGCCGGCGCGCCGCACCTGGGCGGTCGGCCCGGTGTGAATGTGGCGCCGATCGGCGGCGGCCGGCGCGCTGGGACAGTGAGGCAGGCACGAGCTCACCGCAAACGAACCCACCGGCTGCGCTGGGCGGTACCCAGCGGTCTTCGGCTGGGTTGAGGACGCTGTCGGAGTGGGGATGACCTGCGTTGTTTTGTCGCAGGTCCTGTGATCGCCGAGCTGCGCAGTGCTATCGGGCAGCGGCCTGCCGGCCCCCAGTCTCTGCATCGCACGCGGCTCCAGCGCAACACAAATCCGACCGGTACAGCCGCCCTCACGACCGCACTGTCTCCTGACCGCAAGCGCCAGGGGCTCGTCCCGAGCAGACTGGGCGTCTCGATAGCTGCTCCGCTGGGCAGCTATCAGCAGCTGGGCAGCTCCGCTGGGCAGCCGCACCGCTGCGGGCGGGAGGGCGGCGCCCGCGGAGGGCAGAGGCGCGCCAGATGCTGCCCGCTGGTGACCCACCTGCTCGCCGGTGGCCGCCGCCCCGTGCCCGGTGCCGAACGGTCCGCGCCGCTCGCGCGGCCCCGGCCAGCCCGCAGTCGCCCTCTGCACAATCACCCGAGACCCATACATCAATGCAGACATCGGAATGGATGGCAAGCGCATGGGCGGAGCCAGGCGCGGCGGGCGGGGCGCGCTGGTCCGTCGGCCGTCACCGGCACATTCCGGACCGCTCCTGGCCAGACTCCGTCGACTAGCCGGGTCCCGCGTCCGCGTCCCGCTCAGCGGTGCAGTGGCCCAGGCTGTCCCTGGAACCGCCCCTGGACCGGTCGGTGATTGGCTAATTGGCTCAGTCGGACTTGCAATGCGGGACGGAGAGAGCAGGTGGCTCCCTGTCGGCGAGTCAGCCCCTGGTGATCACTGGAGCTCCAGCCCGTACTCGATGCAACCACCAGGCCCGAGCGGACAGACCTGCGTCAGTGGCGGGGGGCCGGTGGCACCACCGCTGCCGATGTTGCCGGGGCGGCGCCGCAGCCCTGCGCTGAGCGCGTATGGTCCCACCTCACCCCTTGTGCAGTGCAGTGGCCCTCAATCGGAACGCTGCTAAATGAGCCCACTTGGAACGCCCTCAATGCACGCTGGTAGTGATGGATGCTGGGAGGGCTGGCGGTGAGGTGCAGACCCCGGCGAAAGCTCGGTGATCCAGGCTCCACACCGCCGCCGAATTCTCGGGCGTACAGAGACCACTCTCCCGGGCGCTCCGTCTGACCTGACGGCGAACAGCCACTGCCGCAAACTGGGCCCGTAAAGTCGGCCCGACTGGGAAGAACCTGGCCGGCCAATGCGACCGTATCGGCGAAGCTGGCCGGCTGCTCGACCGCATTTGAATCGTCTGTTGTCCCTGACGACGTCGATGACGTCAAATCTTGCTGGCCTCCGCAGCACCTACCCGATCGAATTGCTCGCGCCGTCGTGACCTGAAAAGATGACCTGCGAAGTTCCAGTTCTGGGAAGGCTGCCATTGCGAAAGCCGCGGCATCCTCGCTCCTGGCGTGGTGGCCGGGCTCGTGTCCCTGCGCAGAGCGCCTGCCCGGAACAACACAAAACCAGCCTGAAGCGTCACCTGCGCTGACCTTGTTTGTCCTTGTGACGCCATAGCCCACCGGCGTTACTTAGCATGTCCAGACAGTGAATCAGATCGAAGATGCATCTCACTGCCAGGGCGCGGTGCCCGACAATACGGTCGACGCCGCCAACCGGCCACACGTAAAAACGACCGGCCGATAAGAGGCCAAGCCAGCCCGCCGTAAGGTTCATGTTGATTCCCGATACCATCTTTGCCATTATAAGAATGTTTAACTGCCTGTCAATTACTTATGAGCACTTTAATGACTGGTCTCGCTTTCTACGGACGTGGCCGTACGACTAATGGTCGACCTCCATTTGGTCAGATTAGGCCAGCGAACAGGGACACGGGGCCGGCGCAGCACGTGACTCGGCTACCAGCGTCACAGGTCAGACTGGAACACAGCGACCATCGTCACAGGTCATACTGGAACGCAACGACCAGCGTCACAGGTCAGACTGGAACACAGCGACCATCGTCACAGGTCATACTGGAACGCAACGACCAGCGTCACAGGTCAGACTGGAACACAGCAACCAGCGTCATAGGTCAGACTGGAACACAGCGACCATCGTCACAGATCATACTGGAACGCAGCGATCAGCGTCACAGGTCAGACCGGACCCCGCGGCCATCGTCACAGGTCAGACGGGACCCTCGCGGCCATCGTCACAGGTCAGACCGGACCCCCGCGACCATCGTTGCAGGTCAGACCGGAACGCAGCGACCATCGTCAAAGATGAGGCGAGAACTCAGCAACCAGCGTCACAGACAAAGCTGGTATCAGGCACCAATGATGTAAGGTGAGGCTCAAACTCCGCAGGCCTCCACAACGGCCGACCTGGAAGGCTGGGAACCTGGGCAGCCACCGCCGCAGGTCGGACTGAAGCTCAGCAATAGACGCCACGGGTGATGTAACTCGGCTGTCACCATTACATGTCAGACTTCAGCTCAGCAATAGACGCCACGGGTGATGTAACTCGGCTGTCACCATTACATGTCAGACTGAAGCTCATTCACGACTGACCCAGGTCGGACTGAGACCTACCCGCCACGGCTTCAGGTCAGACTGAGGTTCGTCCACTGGGTTGACCTGTCAGCCTGGGGCTCGTCCCAACCGTGCCACATGCCAACCAGCCACCACCAGTCACCATGATCACGGCACGAACTGGGATGAATGCGCCGCCAACGCAGGTCAAACCGGCGCTAGTCAGAGAACAAACTGGACTTCTGCCACTGGTCCGACTGGTCCCGCCGGCCGCCAGTGTCACAGTTCATCAGTCAGACATGACCTCGGTCGAGGACATGGCTGGTCTGCAGCGTGCCGTGCTCACAGGCCAGGGCCTCTCGGAGGCCCGACAGGCCGCCGAGAGGCTTTTTATGCTTAGAAGCTGTACCGGCGTTTTTGCATCGTATAATTAGAAACGGTGGTGGGCACTGCAACTTCCAGGGGGGGGGGGGGGCACATTTCAGGGGCGTAGCTTACAAAACATGCTAAGAGGGACTGAGCAATACAAATTTACGAAATATACTCTAATATAGCAAACAGCGGGAAGGAGCCCGACCAACTAAGTAAGCAACTATACCACTGTCATATAGCCCGCTATAGCTCCTAGGCTACGATTGGCTAGTGTACCAAATTTGGCGGTTCCAGACCATTTCTTCATCGACACAGCGCATCCAATGCGTGATTAGTGATCGTGCATACGCGTGCAGATACTGGCGTCGATACCGATGGGAATCCACAAAAATGCGCATGTTGATGATGATTGCGATGTTCTGATAGACCGCGAGCAGCGGAACCAATCCTAAATACCCGCTCCGAATGTCAGAGAAGACCCAAACAAGACGGGTACCAAGCTAGGGCACAGGCGCCAAGAACCACACATTGCACCTAAGTTACAGAAATGTGTGTGGACCTCAATACAAGCTGTGACATTATACAACGCTTTCAGTTTCAGGCTCTCAGCTTCTCCATCATCAGCACCGCCTGCCCAATGCACGAGGGAAGTTGAGCAGGTTCTTGTAGCTGCCATCTCTGGCACAGGCCGCGCCCACGCGAAACAGGCCGACCGATTACGTGCACATGCTCCCAAGCGTCCGGTGCGCTAGACGTCAGCCACCGGCCTACTTTCAGACCAGCAACAATAACATAGAGTAACAAATCGCTCGCGCACGCGCCACGAGATATGCGGTGTATGCACTACACGAGTGCGTGTGTGCCAGAGTGGTAGTTATGCACATCGAAAAGCGTGCTGAGCTGGGCATGTGCAGCTCATTCTGTTGGCGACAAAGCCCTCCTAACGGGTGGCCAGAGGGGCGTGCCTGTGTGTGCTGATCTGACGCTGACCTTGACCGAACCCAGACGAAACACCCGTATCGATGAGGTTCGGCCATCCAAGGACTGATCGTGTCGTAGCAGTAGCACATCAAAATCATGCTTTATGTTACGCCTCCCAAGGGAATTTCTCGTACTGCGCTGCATTACATGAATCCCTGTTGAAGAATAACTTGTGTCCCTTCTATTGGAAAATCTTGTAAGCAACCCTGGGTAGCGCTGACTCAGTCGGCTTTCAGGAACATAGCCCATATTGAGGGACGTTTAACCTGTTCCAAAGCACCAACGTCCAAAGGCCTAGTGACATGGACACGCAAAGTTCCGGGCGCGTATCACAAGTCATCCAACACACATGCCTTACCAGAATAACGAATTTGGCGGTTCTAACTCCAACCTGTTATCGGATAGGTTACACGTGTGACGGGATCTGGGCGCGCAGCTTTCAGGCCTCAGCCCTGACAAAAATCAAACTGAAGGGATAATATTCTAGTCCACACGCTCCACCAACTGTTTCAGTTTTCATATGCCCGGCCCCGCTCGAAGTGCATGCATAAGAGCACAAATCGCTTGCGCATGCAGTGTGAGTCATCCGCCACCCTCTGTAGGGGCGACCAAACGGCCGGGGATCAGTTTTCTGTTGTCTTTCTCTATTGCTCCACTGCAAAACAACACCAACCACGACTGCGTGAGCACGAGGTAATTGCAGTGTGTTTGAAGACGGGAGGGGCGCGCCAGAGGTCCGTGAGGGTATCCCGCGTGAACCGAGATGTCAGGTCGATTGACTTCTATCGTCGCTCTACTTCCACGGCGCCGCATTTCCCCGCTGCCAACCTTCCCACGGGCCAAATGTGGCGGCCGTACCCTGACACGCTGTGCGACCGGGAGACACCCCAGCCGCAACCCGGGCGGCGCGCACGACAGACGCGTCGCACACCGTCCCACCCCCTCGACCCGACCGTGTCGCGGCCGGCGGCGACAGGGCCTCTACCATTGCACGGACCCTGAACCCGCCCGTTTGGCTGGCGCCTGTAACGGTCCCAGTCCTGCTGACTCTGGAGGCGCTGTGTTGGCACTGTTTGTTGACACGTGTGGCGTGACACTGTTTTGTCTAAGATGACGGACGTCACCTCTTCACTTACCGGGACGACAGGCCACCGTTGTCTCCCGTTGAGGACTGCGATTTATGACAGTATTCACGGCAATTTGGGCGCGCTGATTCAGAAACTTGGTGTATTTGATGTTGTTGTGTCCCACTGCACTCACAACTCCATATCAGTCAACAGCTTTCATGCCAGTAAGACCTGCTATCGAATTTAGCCAACCTAACCCCATCAATTCATGGGAATTGACGCTAGATATACCATTGGGTTTATCATGCCTTATTTAGTCATCCGACTGTCATCCCATGCCTATACCTAGTCAAGCATTTCCTCTGTGACCTCTCAAAGGCAAAATTACAACTGTCCCCAAAACTCGCACTATTGCCTTAACCAGGGTCAACTGGTCTCGGTCTCAGGCCGCGCGCTACGAGGAGGGCGCCTCAGGGGTCCGTTCTCTGAGTTTGACTCTGGAATGCCATCTGAATGTATTTGAGCAGCATGCTCAAGCTTTGGGAGCCAAAGCCTGATGCTGCAAATAAAAAATAACTCTTATTTCTCACAGGATGTGCACTCCAAGCAAGTTTCCCAGACTCCTCATCTGACATATACCATTCTGAAGCGCATTGCTATCGTTCTGCTGGTTCTAACCAAGTTAGGTCATCCAAGGTCAAAGGAGTCAAATCTGGACCGTGTTGTCGAGATTCGATCATTTGAAGGTCCTGTGGTTTAAAAGTTATTGACACATATTTTCAGTTTGGGAGGCCTTCTAACGCTGTCTTCCCTATTGATGTGGTTGTTAAGTTCTTGATAGACACGGATGGGCAGGTGCAGCAATGGTAACACCTGTTCACTAAGTATGACATCGCAGGGCATACCAGTTCACTTGCCATGACACCGCAGGTCACATGTGTCGATGGTTCACTTATAACCCC
>NW_023596778.1:338883-450094 GCF_011947565.3 Pollicipes pollicipes | reverse complement strand
GTCTCTCAGTAATTTGCCTCCATTCGTCAAGACAAGGTTAAACTTTTGGGCCTTTTGCCGGCGTCTGCTCTATGAAGCCATTATTACAGCTGCCCAACTATTTCCCCACCTTATTTTGTGTAGCTTCTTCAACAAGGCAACGATTTTTTGTCAGTGCTCCACTATTCAAAAAGGCCAGGCGAAGAACCGGTCTGCTCCCGAAGCATTCTTCAGCCAGGTCTGCATATTATCCAACGGTCTCTGTCGGTCTCCGAAAATGAATCAGACTTTGACCCCGACCAATCTCGGGCGACCCAGCGGGCGTTTCCCACGAACGGCCCGTCACTCCTCGCGCAGGCATGCCCCACCCGTGGCCCCTGACGTCAGGCACAGAGCCGTCGCCGCCGCCACCGGCCATTTTAGCTGCCGGGAAGCGCGGCCGAGTAATGATCTGAGAACAGCCGGAATCCGTTCAGTCGCCGGCCGGCGGCGCTGCATACTTCTGGCGTGTTGTTGTTAATACGCAGCCGGCCGCTGCCCCCCAGTGCCGACGCTCTGGCATTAGCGGTGCGGCGGCACTCCCCCCGCTCATTTTAATAATAACCTGATCGGCGCCGGCGGCGGCCGGCGGGAGGTGGCCCGGGGACGCGGCGGCCGGCCCGCGGGGAATCCATCACGGTCCCGCCCGAGCACCGGCCTCTGCCAGCCGTGTTATTACGCGGCCTCCGCGCTGCCACGCTGCGGGCCTCGGTGCCAGGGACACGCGCAGCCGAGAGGTGCAGGCGCCTGGGGCATGCCCCCACCGAGGGGCCCCGGACCAGCGCCGACACGCCCCACCGAGGCCCAGGTACCAGCGCCGAGACGCTTCACCGGGAGGCCCCGGTACCAGCGCCGACACGCCCCACCGAGAGGCCCCGGTACCAGTGCCGACACGCTTCATCGAGAGGCCCCGGTACCAGCGCTGACACGCCCCACCGAGAGGCCCCGGTACCAGCGCCGAGACGCTTCATCGAGAGGCCCCGTACCACGCGCCGAGACGCCCAACCGAGAAGTTCCGGTACCTTAGACACTGAGAAGACCTGGTACCATGAAGACACGCCATCGAGGGGAGCTGTACCTGGGACACGTTCCACTGAGATGATCCAGAACGAAGGAATGCTCATCTAAGGGGGTCCCAGTATCAAGAACACACTCTTTTGTGAGGGTTCTCGGCATCAGCAGCACACTGCATCCAGAACTCCAGAAGACTTCACGCCAGAAAAAAGTTCCCCTTGAGGTCCTGACACGGAACATACGTTCCACCATGAGGCCTGTTCCAGGATAGCCTTCATCGAGAGGGCTCGGTGTAGGGGTGAAACTAAGGGCGAACTTCAGTAGGGGTGAACATTTGAAGAATAGGCGACAGGCCGCCAGTTGTAACGCATACCGTGAGAATGATGAACGTAATGCGGGGGGTTTGGGAGGCGATCTAACCGAAAGGACCGACACTTTGCCGAAAACGCCCTGTGCTGAGGGAGCCGAGTATGAGGGTATAGTGTGGCGGTCAGCTCACCGTAGGAAGCATAGGCTCGGCCCAGAGTCGCAGCTATGCACTCATAAATCACGAGCATGTCTTTTTCTGTGCGAATTCAGATGAGCCTAGGCTTGGGATTCCCGTTGCCCACCGGATACAGAGGAAGATAGAAAGGAGCACGAACTAGACTTATTGTGCCAGTCAAGTCACAGCAATGCATTTGCGTATTGCTAGAGGATTGCGCTCGGACCCGTCTGGTGTGGCTGGAGGAGTGCGCTCGGACCCGTCTGGTGTGCTGGAGGATAGACATCCCCGACTACTGGGGTTTCCTGCTGCTGAGAATGTCTATATGACGTGTACCGCACCGTTGGTGCAGCGTTCACCCAGGATTGCGAGCCCAGCCGTGGGTTCGCATCTGGCATCGGCCTTGTGCTCCGTCGTCCTGCGTCGTGTCGGCGTGAGGCGGCGACGCTAACGTAAGCTAGGCAGCAAGGAAGTTGAGTGCATTGTGAAACACTCTAAAATTAGGCTTCCTCGTTTCCTCGGATGCCTTTCGTAGCCTGAGACAACGCTTCCTCTGCTGGCTTCCCCATGTCAGATACATGGCCAGTCTCAGGCGGCGGTCCTTCAGCCACTGGTGCTCGTGCTCTGGTTACGGCGCATTCCGCCGCGGGTCACCACCACGTCGTGACCATACCGCCGCTGTCGTACCGGAAGGGCCCCAGTGAGAGGCATGCCCCGCGCCCTCCCCGGCTGGGCGCTGTGCGGAGGTCGTTGCCGACGACGCCCAGTTAGATGCGGCGCCAGCCACGAGCGCCGGTCGTTTCGCAAACCGGCGGCGACAGTTTACATGCCCAGTGCATGGCCGGCGCGGACCGGGGTCAGGCACGTGCTGTGTCCGCCCGTGCCGTGACGACACCGCGCTGGGGCGGGCCGAGCTGGCGCCACCGGTGCCGGGTGCCGAGGCCGACGGTCTCTGCCCAGCGGGCGGAGAAAGGCAGAGCGACCGACTACATCCGCCAGCGCCCACACTGCCGGGGTGAGGTCACCAGGCGGGAGCAGCGCCGGCCGCTCCACAGATCCTCGCCGTCGGGGCCTGGCGAGCGGTGGCGACGCTCGCAAAAAGTCTCCAGTCAGCAGTAGCTGTATCCGCTAACGAAGTCGGTGCGACCTTCGCCAGATGCATATCTGACGGTGTGGGCCTGATGAGGAATGTCTTCCGCGGCGGCGCGGCGCGGCCCCACACACAACCGTGACGGCGGGCGGGCCGACCGCGTGCCGGCACGCTCCGGCCGCTCTCCCATTTGAATATGACGGCGCGGCAGCGCGCGGGGCGGGGCGGCGCGTCACCCGCGAGCGTGCGCCGCATACCTGACATTCCACGTGGACGGGATCACCTTCAGCGCCGCCATCCATCGGCGCCAGCCTCGAGCTGTCACGGCCGCCGGGGGCCTCAGCCGGCTGCAGCTCGCGGACGGAGCGTCCCGAGAGGCCCTGAGGTCTGGCGGACGGTCTCGAGCTGGCGCGGGTCGCCGGGGCCGCGGCCAGCGGCAGCTCACGGAAGTAGAATCCCGAGAGAGGCCCTGACGTCTAACGGACGGTCTCGGGCTGTCGCAGGCGCCGGGGCCGCGGCCGGCTGCAGCTCACGTAGGCAGAACCCCGAGAGAGGCCTTGACGTTTAACGGACGGTCTCGAGCTGTCACAGGCGCCGGGGCCGCGGCCGGCTGCAGCTCACGGAAGCAGAGCCCCGAGAGAGGCCCTGAAAGGGGAGACCGGCGTCGAGAAGTAGCAGCAACGGCGGGTCGCCTCGAGCTGTGGGAGTCGACGGCTGCGCTACCTGCGTGCCGTCGGGGTGGGGGGCTGGGATGCCTCCGAAGTACTGCAGCCGTGCACTGCGTCAGGCACATGGTGTAGAGACCTGGAAGACTTCTCTCCAGTCCGACGGCTGACGTCTACCGACTGATTGCTACGCCAGTCAGGCACGGCAAACGGCCGCGCCAGCCGCCAGTCTCTGCAGCTCCGTCGCGCCGGAGGGCGGGTCGCAGCTGCAGCCACCGTCCCAGGCGGCGCCGAAGACCAGCCGCGGGTCTGACCCTTCTGCGGACGCCGACGACCTCCGAGGGCCCGGCGCGCTGGTCTGTGACGGATCGCGGCGGGCGGCTGCTGGTCTGTGACGGATCGCGACGGGCGGTTGCTGGGCCGTGACGGATCCTGGCAGATGAAGCGCCGGACTGTGGCCGATCGGGGTGGACGTGGCGCGGCGCTGTAATAGATACAGGCAGGGTGGCTGACTCGCTGTGACGGATCGGAAAGGTGATGTGGTCTGCCGCTGCTGATGGTGACGTGGTTTGCCGCTGCTGATGGTGATGTGATGCGCCGCTGCTGATGGTGATGTGATCTGCCGCTGCTGATGGCCGCTGCTGATGTAGTCGGGAGATGGACCTGACGTCTGACTCCACTCCGAGCCTCCAAGCCCTCAATTCTGCCAGACATGATCTGACAAACTTGTTTGCTGGCTTTTTCCCTTCATTGGATAGGGACCAAAAGTATATGTTGTAATTTAATGGCCTGTTTGGCCTGCTAAAGCATGTTATGGATTTAGTTTGCTTAACACGAGAAAAAAGTTATAATTTCCAAAGCGGTGCCCGTCCCGAACAAATCTCAACTTTGTCATTCTTTTATTTCATCTTCGCCCATATTACCGTGAAATAAAACAACGGTGTCGTAAAAACCAGCTCCAAATTATTGTTTCTCATAAAGTTTATGCTCAGGCAGATGTCTGGCAAACATATTTCAGTGTAAAAGGAGCTCCCGACAAAGGGAAAGGTACCAAGTGATAAAACGATACCACATACCAAATCAACACAGAGGTTTTTATGCCGCACCTTTTCACAGCTGTCTAATCCTTGCGATTTCTGGTTAGGCCCAATTCCTTCAACGATATAAGCAACCAGGCTCGCCCCACCGCAAAACAGCGCTGGGCTTCGGCTCCGCGTCACTATTTCAGTGCTCCTTGTGCTCGTGCAGTGGACGTATTAGTTTGTCAGCATGTTTCACAACTTGGCTCGAGTGGCGTCAGGTCAAGCGTCACGGCAAACATGTTCTGCCCGCGGGGTATTGCCAGCTGTCATCCGCTGGCACTATGTCCCGCTGTCACACAACGGACAGCTAATCGCTTATCTGGATGCATGCAACCCGACGAGCCGTGTCAAAGAGACGAATGACTCGGTGATAGCCTCATATTACATGTATAGATTATGCAAATGCGTGCCTATCTCAAGGCTGGTACCTGTTTATGGAGGCCTTCGGCAAGCTCTGATCGTCCCGTCGCCTCCGATCGTAAGCTTCGTCAGGCATCCAGCAGCTGCGGCACACGCCAGCATTCCGCCGCCGCATCGGAGTGAGCCGTTCCCGGGGCATTATCCCGACGTCGAAAGCTGTTCAGATCCGTCTTCGCCGGGTGATGGCTGCGCCGCCCCCGCGGAGTGGCCGCCGCCGCCAGGCTTCTGATCGCGAACCGACAGCGGCGGCGGACAGGTGCGGCGCTGTTGTGATCTGGCGAGCTCGCGGTCGGGCCGCGCCGCCGCTGCCGCCGACGCGGGCCGTCCCGGCCACGCCGCTGCCGCTCGCTCGCCCGCATCAGCGGCGGCGGCGGCGGCGGCGGCGGGCCGCGCCTCACGCGGTCAACAAGCGCGCGCCGCGCGGGCCGGGAACGCGCGCCCACTTAGCGGGGCGACGGCGGACGGCGGCGGTCGTGTCGACGCCGCTCCGCGTCGGCCAACGTCGCGTTGTCGATAGGGCCCATTACCGGCGCGGTGACGGCGGCGATGGCGGCGCGGATAAGTCGGTGATAAGGAGCGCGGGGGCGGGGGCGGGGGCGGGGGCGGGGGCGGCAGGCTGCCGGGATTTGCCTCGTTAGCCGGCAGACAAAGCGCTGTGTTTCGCAGCGGCAGCTGCCGGCGCTGCGCCAGCTTCACGCCTCAGCGCTGGCCAAAGGCGTGCCGGGGTTGTGCCCGGCTCAGCCCCGTCACCCCGTGTTGTGTCCGTGATCTGGCGGCGCGTGCCGGCACCTGCCGCGGCCGCCGGCCGTTTTTTCCGGGGCCCGGCGCGGCGGGTCGGGTCGCTTCGGCCGGACATTACACGGGCCCATGGCGGGCGTCATTACACGTCGTTCGGACGTCCCGCTGGCGGGGAACGTCTGCCGGGCTCCCCCGCCGCGGGCCACGGCGTGCCCGGCCGATATCGGCCATAACTCAGCGGCTGGCGCGCGCACCGGGCGCCCGGGCCGGCCTCGATCGGCCCAGTGGGGGACGCCGGAGGGGAGCGTACGCGCCGTGCCCCTCGTGACGGGGGGCGGCGCCCGGCCGCCGGCCCCTAGCCAACCTTTGAAATCTGAACAAACATGCTGCGCCTGGGGTTTACCACGGGAGTAAAATATATCTCCCTGTTTTCCGTTCATTCTTTCCGTTTCATATCATTATGTGTCCGCTCTGGTGATTTATCCAGCACCCAACAGTTCTGGGAATTGATTGGACCGAGAGGCTCGTGCTTTGCAATGAATCATGAATGCGAGGAATTCCGCTCATTTGAAGGCAAATCTTGTTCGTTCTTATGGCTAATGCCCTGGTAGTGTAGTCATGCAATTTGTTTTCATAGTCAGGAAAGGTTTTTAATTCACAACTTCACAATCACAATATTTCACAATCAATTCACAACGAATTTGACGACTGGCGATTAACTCAGCCATGGAGGAATTAAGTGTTGTGTGTCGCTCATCACGAGGGTTCAGTCTTACTTATTTGTTTGACTCATCTGTGATGCTCTCAAATCTTTTGAATCTTCCCACGATGGTTTCGAAAGGGTCATCATGGTTTAGAAACAGTCCGTTAAGTTTTACACGATTCTGTTACGTCACGATGCGCTAATCACTCCAAAGATCAGGGCAATCTACATATGGTTTATTGACAGTCACTGCTCCAGATGTGCCATGGCTATACAATGCATTCAAGGGTGCAGCCAGGGTGCGGGGCAGTTGGTGGTAAAAAAACTGCGCCGAACTCCCCCACACTGAAAAATCCTGGCTGCACCCCTGATTATATGCGATCATATCCCGCAAACAGCTGTCACATTCTTGCGAAATTTCTGTAATGCATGCTTGAACGCTTCGTCACCTGTCCATGAGTGGTTGTCTATCTCCGGGGATGCATGTGTAACTGCTTGACAGACAACACCTTACCCGTCACTCTGATCGCCTCTGGTGTGTATCCCATACGTAGGGATGTACACCAGAGGCGATCAGACAGGGATGGGCCGGTGCCATCTCGACAGGGATGTACACCAGAGGCGATCAGACAGGGATGGGACGATGCCATCCCGACAGGGATGGCACCGTAACACGGGCTTGTAGCACCCAATGCGACGTTGTTTACTGGGAAGTTCATGTCACAAGCTCAAAAACCACCTCCGCGAGCCATTGTTACAATCACATGGATGCCAACGCTGCCATGCAGGCATTCACTGTTGGATTTTCACCCGCCGTATGGCCGACGCATTGTCCGCCTGAAGACCTCTCTCGAGCTGTGCCCGCCGGTCCGGCAAACCGCGCCACGGGTGCACTCGAGTGTGAATACAGGCGACATTCACTTGACCTCCTATCTGCGCGACACGGTGGCTGGCGCCGGGCCATCATCGCCACTCACGCCGCGCCGGGCGGCTGTGTGCGCCGGCGGTTTTACACGGCCGCCACAGAGCGAGCGGACCGCAGCAGTCCGCAGCGCGCCACAAACGGCCGCAGACCCGCGCGTTCGCAGTCACTGACAATTTACAGTCGCACTGCAGGGCGCGCTGGAGCAGCGCGGCGGAATTTCCAGCCCTGCAGTAGAAAATCAACGGCGACAGCACGCCGCGTGCGCCAGCGGCGCAGCAGAGGCGCACCCGCGGAGGCCTGTGAAATATCGGGGAAAGACAACCCGCGCTGTTCCGACACAATGCCAGCAAAGGCATGCACACGGCACAATTTACCAAAGAGTTCACGACTGCCTGCAAATTTTTGGGCGGATATATGTGGCGGCCGCTGCAGGCTGTCACTGGGCAGTCGCCTTGCGCCGGTGTTGGAGCCCCTGTGGTCCCGCACGGTCGGTTGTTTACGGCGCGTTGACCCCACATGGCTATCTTGATATCGTGGATCCGGTGGCAACGGGTGCGGCCAAACACCCGAAACAAGTTTTGGGGTGTGCCACTGGACACTGGCGACATATCCCTGGTCCGCTCAGGAGCATACGCCCTCTCGCAAGGTCGCGATCAACATAAACTGAGGCCGCATCAGGCTCATCTGTCTGATAAGATGAAGGGATTGTGGCGCGCGCGCTGCTCGCCCTCACCAGCGGGCCACGTGCTCAGCTCCGCGCCGAGTGGCCGGCGCCGGGCTCCGGTGGCGGCCGCCGACCCTGCGCGCGACGCCCACGCCGCACCGCCGCACCGCCGCACGGCCGGCCGGCGCCTCCTCCACACCGCGCCCCACGCATTCCGCGCCCGCCGCGCCGTTCGCGGCGTTCCCATGCGAAGCGGCCGCGTTTAATACGGGCGGCGTGACGTGCGTCGGCCGCGCGCCGCCGCCGGCGGCCGCGCCGGCCGGCGCCGCAACTCATCGGCCCGATCCGGCGCGCACACATGCAAATCAGCTGGCTAACTGCCGGCATTCCGGGCGGCTGCGGGCGCCGCGCGCGAGCTCGCACTGCACCCGTGATACATTAGCGCCTGATTTGTGGTTATGGCCGGTGCCGGGCGAGCGGGCCGCCGCGTCGCCGGCCCCCGATGCCGTCCCGATAGCGGAGGCGGGGCAGCGCCGGCGGCGCAGGCCTCACAGCCCCGGGCGGCGCCGCCTCGCCGCCGGAGCCGCCGCGGCCCGACCGAGTCCGGCTGGAGCCAGCATCGACGCCGGGGTATTCAGCCGCGTTTCGCGGAAGTCGAGGTGGCGTGGGTCCACTTTGCAATTTGGATGCCGCAAATGAAGCGTTTGATGTATCAGTGCGTCGTGAGGTGCCGTGCAGGTCAACGTATAACCAGTGAACTGGTAGTTAACACAAACGTAGCCATCACTGGGCCGTCGTGTGAGCACTGTGCTACAGTTCATGGCTATATTCATTTTGTGCACGAGAATCATTTCAAGAAGTGGCTTATTGTTTGATTCGGTACAATTACAATACCAGTATGAGTACAACATTAACGCATAGCAGGGCCGCAGCCAGGGTCTTCTCTAATGAGAGGGGGGAGGCTCAGTGAGGACTTCTCATAAATAAGTGAACAGAAGGCGCCGTCCATGTTGCTTAAGTTCCACATGCGGGCCTTAGGAGAAGGGTGACCGGACCTGGCAGAGTCCCCCCCCCCCTCTCCTCTGACTGAGTCCCTGGTATGCAGCTTACCGTGACCGTGACCCACCCTGTATTGCTATTGGTTGACGACTGATAGGCGCAGCAACGAGGGTTTGCTGGCTAGCGCTCTGGTGCGCACCGTTAATCGTCCCTCGCCTGGATGTTGTTTATGAGTTGCTGGTCGGAATTTGGAGCTCGTTACTTGTGGAACTTACTGCAAATTACGCACCCATGAACGGTATATATATATATACATATATATATATATATATATACATATATATATATATATATATATATATATATATATATATATATATATATATATATATGATATGGTATTTATTCAGTTGCGTTTTGTATTATGCTCGTTGGTATCCATGTGGGGTACTTAAAGGAACGCTGTTGGGGGTGTGCCATCTTCGGGGCAGATTTCAAAAACATACTCTAATGAAACCCAACGACTAGTTATGCCTAATTTATGGCACTGGGTAGTGCCACCGCAACACCATCAAGACATAACAAAAAATTAATTTTATCTATTTTCAAGTCCAAATTACGCTGTCGACGCCTTGCGACAGTACTGCGCTTCTCTCCCACAGTCGCGACTACAGTCGCCATGACAACCGCCGTGCGCACCTGTGCTGGTACGAATGAAAGAACGTCTGTGATTGGCTCAGCGGGCAAGGGCCTATTACCGAGAGTTGGTTGGTTGAAGTGTGAGTCAGTGCGTCACATGAATCACGTGATATTCTCATTCCTAAAGAATATTCCCATGCCCATTCCCTAAAAAATATTCCCATTCCTTCACTCCATTCCATTCCATCCATTCCAAAGTGCGCAATGAAAAGAATCACTGCGTTAAGTGCTGGAAGGGGCCATAGGCCCCTCCAAGCACCAAGGCCCCTCAAGGCCATAGCATGACGTTTCGTTGAATTCGCTGGATAATAGCTTTATCTTTCCTATGCTTTTGTCTAGACAGTGTTTGAAGCTTTGCAGCATTTACTATAGAAAGCGTCTTGACACATAAGTGTGTTGCAAATATCACAGAACACATACGTTGCAAAAAAACAAGGTATATGAAAGTTAGTGCTTTCATAAGGGTGAGCATGAAATCAAATGAGATTTCTCCCGTAGGGCCGGCTTCTTTACTCTAAAATTCTAAGCTTTTCGAAAAGGTTTCGAGAAAACTAGCATTACTGATCATATTGCAACGCATCTGATGTGACAATAAGTGCGAAGTACAAAAAGGCTGGATGCCTCCTTTTAGGGTGTTACTTGAGGTACCTGGCTACCGATATTTGGTCAGACCCCTCACTGTGGATGGATTAACAATATGTACATTTAAGTACACCTGTTTCACTGGCGTTTCGGGCTGTTGGTGAACTATCAATGAAACCGCTCATTGTTGGCTTAGGCTGGCATACTAGCCGCCCGCTGAGCACCATTCCTGGACGAGTGGTACAAGCTCCTAATGTCGGCAGCGTTGCATTATTCAGCAGGCGGTGGCCGCCGGCGGTGTGGATCCTCCCCAAACTCGGCAACTGCGTGCCGGCGCCCCTTCCCGCTGCCTGCCGGTACACCCCGGCGCGTCACGGGACCGGCGCACGCGGGCGCTCTCCCGCTGCCTGCCGGTACACCCTGGCGGGGCACGGGACCGGCGCACGCGGGCGCTCTCCCGCTGCCTGCCGGTACACCCTGGCGGGGCACGGGACCGGCGCACGCGGGCGCTCTCCCGCTGCCTGCCGGTACACCCTGGCGCGCCATGGGACCGGTGCACGCAGGCCCTCTCCCGCTGTATGCCGCTTCAGTCTGGTACGTCGCAGGACCGGCGCCCGCGGGCCGGCCGGGCTCGAGCCGGTCTCGACCGGCTGTCGGTTGGACGGCAGAGTACGATCGCGCGTGCGACCGCGGGCGGACCCGCCCGGCCGCCGCTCCTGCTCGTCTGCATAACGCCGCCGGTAGTATGGCTGGGTGGCGCTGGGCGGCGCTGTCGGCGGCACCGCGTGCCGGGCTCAGGTGGGGCCGGGCCGTCGGTGCGCACGCGAGAGAGAGAGAGAGAGAGAGAGAGAGAGAGAGAGAGAGAGAGAGAGAGAGAGAGAGAGAGAGAGAGAGAGAGAGAGAGAGAGAGAGAGAGAGAGAGAGAGAGAGAGAGAGAGAGAGAGAGAGAGAGAGAGAGAGAGAGAGAGAGAGAGAGAGAGAGAGAGAGAGAGAGAGAGAGAGAGAGAGAGAGAGAGAGAGAGAGAGAGAGAGAGAGAGAGAGAGAGAGAGAGAGAGAGAGAGAGAGAGAGAGAGAGAGAGAGAGAGAGCTGAGAACGTCGGAAACGCTCTTCCTTCGCACACTGAAGAGTGGAGGCTGCATATATTGCCGGGTGTTTTGCAGGGGAGTCGGTGACGAATGAAGCCTACACAAATGATGTACGATTATAAAAAGCGATGCAGTGATACTTTAACACACTTCCAAGGTCACGCTGGCTCAACATGCACGGTATCAATCCCTTTTTCTTTATTCATGGTGTATCCTACATCCTCGCGACGCCCCGCTTATCCGAGGCAAGCTGCACGCATCAGCCACGAGTGGGATTAAGCCCCTCCCACCGGCGAGGCCCCGTCCGAGCGCCCACACCTGCCCCCAAGAGAGGCCTCTATGTGGGCTGAGCGTGGTGGAGAACTCCCAGGTGCATGCAGTATTACCCCACCACTATCCTCTCTGTTTTATGGCTCAGCCCTGACACGGTAGTTAATGGCCGAAAAAGCTCTAATGCAAGCCAACAAAAGACGTGCGTGGTCTGTGCATGCGGGCTTAGGGTGGTTGAATAACACTTTTCAACAGTGAGTATTAGAGTGCGCTATTGCAAATTAAATCTGAATAGGTTTTGGGTTGAAGACTGACAGGAAGCTGCCTGTGTCTTTTTTGCGTTATGTTTGGCGGCCGGTCGTAGAATACAATCCTACGCATGTGCGTTAGTGGACACCGGGAGCTTTGTACAGGGGCGGATCTGGAACATCGTCTTGAAGGGGAAGGAGGGGGCAGCGCTGGCTTGCGAGCTAACAAACAGAAGACGTGTTCTGACTTCCTACAGTCATCAGATTTTGCTTTCTTTTGCCTTCAGGTGTGTTCTTAAATAAATTTTTCTTAGCAAAAGTTTGTTGGGTTTTTCCTTTACGCCCAGAAGAGGCCTTTTTTGCCTGTTTACTCCTCTAGATCCGCCATTGGATATGTATGCATGCAATACTAAGCATTCCTTTACATCCTTAATACTGTTTGCAGAATGCATGCCCCAATAGCAATCGATGTGATGAAACATTTACGGTGACAATATATTTATAAACTTGATGTAAGATAATTAACTAGGCATACCCAGCCTGGCTTGATTGACTGGCCAACAAGAAAACGTCCTACTTGCGTTTATGCCGTATGAATTAGTGCTCTATCCACTCGAAGTAAAATCGCTATGCATTAAAATCTCTAACATTGCACAGTACCACGGGCGTGCGGACAAAAACTGTCCGTGATGTGACTTTCTCCTCTAAAATGACCTTCCATTCGTTCCCGCACACTCTCCATTGTAGCCTTAGGAATGCCTTGTGTGTGTCTGGACCAAGCGTTTCTGTCCGGACAGAATCGGAACCTTTCGTCGCCCCGGGTGATAATGGCCTGTAGAAAGTGGAGAAACGATGAAAACACTATGGAAAACAGACGTAATGGCGCGAAAAAGGCGGCATAACTCGGCGCGAGGGCCGGCCGACCGATGCCGGGCTAGCGGGTGGATTGTAAACACGCCGGGTGCCCACTGTAAACAGACCGGGTACCGATCGTGACCACACCGTGTACCGATTTATACGGATCGGATTACCGATCGTAAGTATACCGTGTACCGATTTGAACAGACCGTGTACCGATCGCAATAGACTGGGGTCAAAATATCGAGCACTAGTATGGGCAGCCCGGACACCAATGTACGTAAACGGACCTGGTACTGAGTACAAACAGACCGGACGCCGATGTAAACAGACTGGGTACCGACTGTAAACACACCGGGTACCGATGTAAAGACTGGCCAGCTCTTGTTTCGCTTGCTCCGGGCCGATGTGTGCGAACGCTTGCATCTGACCGGTATGTGCTAACGGACGCCGGCGGCTTTCTGAGAGAGCACGCGCTCGCCGGCTCCGCTGCCCGGCCGACGGGCTCGGAGAGCGTCCCCAGGTGGCGTGCCGCCAAATGGTTTTAGCACGGTCTCGAGATGGGCTCCAGCGCTGGAAGAATTTAAATGGCCGCTCGTCGGTCGGTGTTAAATGGGAGGAGGGCGGCATCGATCGGAGATGCATTATCGCTGGAGAACACGGCTTTCTCTGGACGGCACCTGCTGCCCCACCTATGTGTTAAATGGATGTTTTAGAGAGCACTTTCCACTTATTGTTATCAAACACACCTCACCGCTGACAAAGGTGTGATACATTTCATCGCGGGGGCAATCGTATTATCGCATTTTTGAGTTGATTACATGAAGGCAAATGGCCTATTCGATGGCAAAAAAAAAAATGCTGGGGCTCATCTACGCCATGCAACTGGCCTCCATCATACTTCGTCATCCATGCGGTACATTCAGGCGTGCGGTTTTATAACCTAAGCACAAGAATTGTCGATCAGGCGATCGTAAATTGCATGTTATGAGTTCCGTCTCCCTCCATTTTCGCTACCAGTCCATCCGCTTACTAAAGTCAAGTCTCCACTTGACTTTCGCGGCTCTTTTTCGTCACACGCTCTGCCTGACCGCCGCGTCGCGCATCTAAGAATTTAAGCCCGAGCTTCCTGTCCACCCACATCGCAAGAAAAATAGCCAACAATGGTCTGTCCCGCAAAGCCCCAATTGTTTGCCTGTATCCGGTGCGTTTTAAATATTCGCATACGCTGTTGGCCGTTAATGTCAAAAGACAATGGGCACGTGTGATTGTTTTTCTCTCTGGTGCAAAAATGGCTCGATTCATACTATAATATATGTCGGTCTCTTAGATCACTTGCCCTCCATACAAAGCGTTTGGTTCGTCGCGTCGCTCATTAACATATCCTAAGCGGCTGGTGGCCACATAAACGGTGCACGGCGGTGGTGAGAAATGCACTTGGCATTATATATGGAGCTCTAAACGCTGACAAGCACCCTGTGAACCTGTTCGGACGGCAGATGACTCGCAAAGGCGAACGGACTAAGCCCAGGTATAAAATGTTGATGCTTCCTATGGTTCTCACGTATTTTCCGGCAAGTATCGTTTCGGCCAGCGCAACAGATTTAAATGCGTAATCAAATGATTTATGGGATGCCGTGAACTTTGCTTAGCGTGGTAATAAGTGAGCGGTTGGTTGGTCGTCCTGCAATAATTGGACCTTTTTAAATGCCGCATTTCCAAGCTTATGCCAAAGCTGATATGCTGTCAACAATAGGGATGCTCTGCAAAACACCGCTATAGGTTTTGCAAACGCAAGGTCGCTATTCTGAACACCGCGCTGCAGCTGGAGATGGCCTGGCATTTCCGCTGGACATCCAATCTTCATCGCAGAGCTAATCTCCGCTGAAAAATGCGGAGCGCGATGATTGGCGATGCGATATTGCCGTGTCTCACGGACCCACCGGGGTGAGTTTTAAATTTGCACCGAATTTTCTCATCACGCTAATCATGAACTTTGCGAACCGCACCGCCTCTCTCTCTCACGCACCGCACTCACCAACACACCCGACATGCGGAGCGGCAGGGCGGACGACCGCACAGCGGCGCCTAGCTTCCCCGGCTCGGAGTGTCCTGAGATGCGCGGACCTGGACGAATGACTGGGCCGGCGGACCCGGGCGCGCCGTCGTCCGGTCCGGTCCGGTGGCTCGGAGCGGCTCGATGTGCGGACCTTGACAAATGACCGGGCTGGCGGACCCGGGCGCGCCGTCGTCCGGTTCGGTCCGGTATGCCGGGTGTGGATGCCGTTCCGGCGGCGCCCGGCCGGTAGCTCGACACGCCAGATTCCGCGCATTCCCGCTGAGTGGAGCGATGTGCGCTGACACGGCCGTCACGCGCAGGCTGCCGCCGAACAGGGCCGGCAGCGGTCTGTCCAGCGGCGGGGCAGACAGCGGTCTGTCCTGCGGCGGGGCAGGCAGCGGTCTGTTCAGCGACGGTGCGGACAGCGGTCTGTCCGGCGGCGGCGCGGACAGCGGTCTGTCCAGCGGCGGGGCAGACAGCGGTCTGTCCAACGGCGGGGCAGACAGCGGTCTGTCCGGCGGCGGGGCAGACAGCGGTCTGTCCAGCGGCGGGGAAGACAGCGATCTGTCCAGCGGCGGGGTAGACAGCGGTCTGTCCAGCGGCGGGGTAGACAGCGGTCTGTCCAGCGACAGGGCGGACAGCGGTCCGTCCAGCTGCCGACTGACGGACAGTCTTGCGGAAGCAGGGCGTGTCCGGCACAGCTGTCCTCTTGTGGTGAGGCATGACTTGTGTTTAGCTATGCCAGCTAGTTAATGCACTGATCCTCGTGTAGGGTCACGACCAGACTAATCAAGTCCAGCGTCAGACAGTTTAAAACGGGTACACAAGACCACATCTGCGCATTGGTGATACAGAACTACCAGACAGCAGTGCCCAGTCGTGTCTTGCTGGCAGGTCTTCATCAACACCACCGGGCAGACCGGTTTTCCATTCGCGGCCCGCGTCAGCTGATTTCCAGTAGTGTCCGCCTATGGGTCGCTTTGAAAACGTTCGGCGCGAGCAGTGCTGAATCCCGTGCATTTGAGGTGATGTCTTCTTGATTGCTGTTATTTATGAATACAGTCATGAAATGAAATTGCGACACGAGCAGCATTCGATCTGAGCCATTCAACACGCGTGGCTGCACCTTCCATCACACACCTGCATGTTTGCTATGATTTGGTACAAATGAGACATTTTACGTTCGCACGGTTATGCAGAGTGAATGCGCAACAAACAAGCAAATGCTATGTTGTATGACGATCTAGACATCTAGACGTCCCTACATCGACCGGTGATAATGTCCTCCTCCGAGCCGACATCCCCGAGCATAGCGCCATTCCTCAGCGGAGCGCCATCCCTCAGCGGAGCGCCATCCCTCAGCGGAGCGCCATCCCTCAGCGGAGCGCTACCCCTCAGTGGAGCGAGTCAGCTGGAGCGCTCCAGTCGGCCCACGTCTCTGGCATGTTAGTCGCCGCGGCTGGAGCGGCTCCGGAGGCGACTCCAGCGGCGGCGGCGGGCCCAGCCTCTGCGTGGCAGTGGCCAGACTCCCCTGGGAACGCGGCGAGCCGCTTCCGTGTTCCGTGTGAACGGAGCGGCGGCGGCCGGCGATGGGCGCCCCGCCGGCGACGACCGGCCGGCCGGCAGGTGCGGCGAGCCGGCTGCCGCCCACTCGCGCTCACTAACGGCCCGGGAGGCGCTCACTCCCGCTCACTGACGGTCGGGGAGGCGCCCACTCCCGCTCACTGACGGCCGGGGAGGCGCCCACTCCCACTCACTGGCGGTCGGGGAGGCGCCCACTCCAGTCCAATGGCGTCTGACGAGACGCTCACTCTTGTTACTGACAGCTCACTGATGACACTGACGGGTGAAGAGGCTCTCACTTCAACTCATTCCCGCTCACCGACGATTCACTTATGATGGAGGAGCTCACTTGGGCTCACTGACATGCGGGCGGCAGTCATTCCCGCTCACAGAAGGACTCCAGATTCTCACTCGCACTTACTTCAGTCTCTCCCACTTATTACCGATCGGGCAAGTGCTCACGCGGTCCCTGACGATCGAGGAGGTCCTCACGCGGTTCCTGACGGCTGTGGATATAGTCATCTTAAGTGAGTGATGGTTAAGGAGGCGCTCACTCCTAGCCACTGACAGCCGAGGGAGCATGTGCATGTGTCTAGTGGAAATGTTGCCATGGCATCCCTGCAAACTACCTAATGAAGTGCTGTTTACTGCAGCTCATCAGCGTCCAGGAAGTTATTCATCGCCCATGATGACCAGGAAGTCACCCATGCACGCCGCCGTGCTATTCATTGTATATGTCTGTGTTCTGCTCTCTTCCGCTTACCGTTTTGTACCGTATATCCATTCTTGAACGGCCATGACTGGCTCATCGTAAGCTAGGAGGTGTGTGAAGGTGTGGAAGGGGCTGGAAAGCTGTGAAAAGCGCTTTCCAGTCGGTAACATTTTTATGTTTTATTCAATGTGCGAGCACTCCTCATCTTTCCAACCCCTATCGCTGGTCAGCTGACAGGATATTCACTCCCACCCGCGTGGGGCCAAGTCGACCATCCCTGATATCCCCCCCCCCCCCCCCCCTGGTGCGGCCGCTGCCAGAGACCGGTCGGTTGACCTAGCGGTAGTGCACGCGAGGCCCGAGCCGACTTCGAGGAAATGTCTTAAGCCTAAAGCATATGCATGATTGTGATTACGACCGATACGTTGGAAAGGGCACCGTTACTCAGAAATCGTGAGCTATGGAGTATCGGTATCAAGCATCTAAACGGATGTCTGTGATTTCATCTTACTCATTGGATTAACATGACATGTAAGGCCGTTGTGTGGCGATGAGTTTGCCGATTTTGGACCATTTTGAACTCCTGGTGCATGATAATGTTGCGAATGTTTTAAAGGCGGACACAGCTAGGGACATCACGTTTCCAGACCCAATTTTGTCCAGCGATGCGCTTTGGCTCATGATATAACGTGCCAGAGAGTGAATTTGTGCCAACTGTTTTTGATTTGAGTTATACATCTTGCGACGAATTAAAAATAGTAGAAAAGCTATTGTGTAGAAAGTCAACCCTGTGCTGCCTCATTTTTTAGGGAACACATACTAATGAGAATGAATAACATTAAAATGAGCATTGCCCAAAGCGACGAACGTCCCCTAAAAGCCGATCAAAGGTTACAAAGAACTATTTGTTTGTTTAAGCTGCGTGTATCAGAAAATCCAATTTCGCTCTAAAAACACACTCTGCTACGGTGGATGCGTTATCCAGTCTCACATGTGAAGAGCTATGCAAAAGTGATTGCGTTTTTTATGCAGCTTTTTCAACGAAAGCCCACCCTATGTTTCGCCAGTAAGCGAGCTGATTTTTGGTCCGCATCGAAGAGGAGCGGATAGCAATCAGCGGTCCACATCGAAGAGAAGCGGGTGGCAATCAGCGGTCCACATCGAAGAGAAGCGGATGGCAATCAGCGGTCCACATCGAAGAGAAGCGGATGGCCGGAGGTGCCGTGGAACGGCGGCGCGGCGGGCGCGGACGAGCCGAGCTGGAGGCTACGTCCCGCCCGTGGCGGCCGCTGGGGCCGAGCTGCGGCCGCGGAGACTGCGGCGGCGCACAGCACACCATCGAGACTGCGTCGCCGCGTCTGAACACAACACCACGGGCCGACCCACCCCGCTCGCGTGAGCGGCCGCGCGGATCGTGGGAGCACGCCAGCCGACGGCGCACTTCATGCAGATTTCGTCCCTCCTCGGCAGAATCCCGCGAAGATCAGCACCTGCGAGCGCCGTGGAACGGCTCTCCACACGCGCCGCGCCCAGCGCAGCGGCGCGCTGGCCGCCGGGCGGCCGGGCGGCCAGCGCGCCGGCTCGGCGGGCCGGCGGATCGTCTCAATAGGCCGGCGCCTCACCTGGACGCCGCTGGCGACAGCCGGGGCTCCGGCCGACACGGAGGCGGCCGCCGCCGGCTCCGCGCGCCGGCGCCGGTCTCCGCGCCCTCAGCTGTATTGATCCACAGCCATGTCGGGCGTTGCCTGCGGACGCCGTTTGCGGTGCGGTTGCGTGCCGGGCGGCAGTGTGGCGCACCACCTGCGCCGCCTTATGCTACATTTGCTGTTCACGCTGCCGGCGTTCAGGCGGCTGAACATGAGCCTGCGGAACGCAGCCTGTGTCGACATCGGGGCTCTGGAATCCGGCCCGCTCCCGCCTCGCCATCCTTACGTAGCCGTGCCGCCGCTGGGGCAGTCCACTGACCCCGCACTTGACCGCCATCAGAATTGGGATGGCAGCTAGGGAGCTGAGCGCCGGCTAACACACTGTGGCCCGTCCGCGCACGGCTCCACATGAGCGCCTCAGCCATAGCCGCCTGTTGGGCCGCGTGACACGGGAGAGCCGGCGTCTTGAGCAACCCAGCCTGCGTGAGGCCCACTCCCGCCCAGCTCGAAATGTTGCGCAACCGGAACACGCCGCGGCAACCGCAACAATACCAGCGGACGGAACGGAGAGTCTCCCGGGGTTCCGCCCCCACACGCACGAAGAGAGACGTTCGCCGCGGACGGCGCGCCGGCGGGCCGCGGCCGCCGGAGCCCCGGCTGACGTCGGAGGCGGCCTCTCGGCTCGACCCGGCGGCACGGGCGGCCGAGCCGGGCCTCCCGGCATACCTGGCCACCGCACCGGTCGCCGAGCTGTTGACCCATGTCGCGGTGGGCGGCACTTCCGTGTACCGGCCGGCCGAGATGACGCCGCAGATAGCACCTCTGCAAACAGAGCCGGGTCCGGCCCGACGCCGGGTCGGCGCCGGAATGCCCGGGTCTCGGCCGGCGCCGGGCCGCGGCCGTCCTCGGCGGCCGGCCGCCGACGCTCCGTATCGACTTTCAGCTCCGTGGCTCGGCTCTTTATTGCCAATTAAGAATGCACTGTCGACGATTTACGACGTTGGGAGATATTATTATCATTCCTGCCCGGCCTCGTACTCCATTCCGCTCGTCAACCCGTCCTATAAATAAGAGCAACCGGATTTCTCGCGTCCCATTGAGCCTAGTGGTTTCGAGGTGGCCTTCGAATGACATTTCAGTCGGCTTCCGACAGGCTGCAGCGTCGCGAGCGACCGGATCGCTGCGTTTCTATTCCGGCGCTGTAAAAAATACTTGATCGACTTGTAGCTGTACTAAAGAATGCAGATTTTCCCCACGGGCCGCCGTCCGGCGGGTAGTTAACATTCCTTTCTAGACAGGAGCGGTAAGCGAAACCGATCAATTGAGGAGGTAAAGTGAGAGACTGCGCGTACAGTCGGCCGCTCTGTCGCATCTTTGCGGGTGTTTTTCGGGCAGGCTTAACTTTTGCTGCATTCTTGCCAGCTTGTTTTCAACAGCCAAGCCAATGCATTTCCTTCCGCCGTCTTGCGCCGCGCCCTTGCCACGCGGGCCGTGGCGGTGAGAGCGCAGGGATCTGTCTCGCGGCCGCGCTCCTACCCTCGGCGCCGGCGCCGCTCGCCCGGCGTAGCGGCGCGCCGGCGTCCCCGGACAGTCCGCGGTCGGCGCCCGAGCAGTGCTGTGAGCGTCTCGCCAGCGCGCGCGCCACTCGATCTGTGACGTCACGCGCCCGCCGGCCGACCCGAGCGCGCGGTATTTGTTCCGGCGCAAATTACAGACGGGGCCGGGCCGAATAGGCGGCCTGTCAGTCGAGCCGGCGAGCAGAGCCGAACCGCGACGTGAGAGAGCGAGCGGCCGACGGACGGTGCCCAGATGCGAGTCATCCACAACAACCTGCAGCAGGCGCGCGACCAGCCGCCCTCCGTCATGGACAAGCTGCGCAACAACTTCAACCAGCTATGCCCGCTGCTACGGGCCCGCTATCGCAAGTTGTTCGACGACTACGCGTCGTCCAAGGAGAACATACCGCTGCTGATACAGAGCGCCGACTACGTGTCCTACTCGTGCTCCTGCTGCGGTCGCACGCAGAAGCTGCAGGTGGGTCTGGTGGCCTGGGGCACAGCTGACGCCGCTCCGGCTGGTCGGCGCCTGGCCCAGCTGTGTACGGTGTCGGCGCCACGCCCGCCGCCCAATGGCCCCGATACGGTTGACCGGTGGCGAGCTGCGGCCGCCGGCGGCCGCGCGCGTGCGTGCCGCCGCTCGGCCGTCCTCTCGGCGGCGGCGCCGCTGCCGGCGGCCGGCCGTTTCAGGTCAGCGGCCGCCAGATCCGGGACGGCGCGGCGCCAGCGCGCGCTCGCTCGCGCCTCTCTCGTTACCTCGTTCGCCAAACTGCTAATGCAGCTTGACCGAGTTCGTGGCGCGCCGGCCGACGCCGCTACTTTCTAGCGACGGCCGTATGTATGGGCGCCGCCGGAGCTGCCTGGACGGACGCGCCGAGAGCCGTCGGCGCTGATCCGATGCAGGCTTTATGGCTTCGCCAGACGTTCCGGCTAATGCTCGCAGCCGCGGGCCTTGCCCGATTCGAACGGGCTTCGGAAGGGCTTCGCAGAACGTTCAGTCGGTCGATTGCGTCTGGGGCTGTCGACCGCTTACAAATGGCGTGCTTTTGTGGGTCGTTTGTCGGCCAGTTATATCCTGTTCGCCAATCTTCCGCATGTTGTGATTATTTGCTTCTTTCGGGCGGAAAGATGCCTTTGTTTAGGGCTCACACAATCTCATTATTTTCCAACGCACAGCTCGTTTCGAGTGCTGGTCAAATGCATTTCGCAGACACAACCGAGCTATGCCGTTTTGAACAAACCGCAAATAGCTTACACCACTTTGCAGTGTTTTTCCCGTCAGCTTTGAACACCCCATTACTGCAACTCGCGACTGGCCAAGGCATGCCACACGTGTGCGCGCCACCATCCGCAGCCGCTCGGCGGAGGCCCTACCCTCCGAAGCGTCCACGTGGCTGGACTGCCGCTCGGTGGTCTTGTCTTGTAATCTCGGCGCGCGCACCCGACCGCCACTCCCTTATTATCCTATCTATCCTTCTAATTATATTCAGAACCTAACCTCTAATTATTCGTTTCCACTCGCCGCGACAATCAGGCAGGCAGTGCCAGTACGAATTTGCTTTTCTCCTCCTGCCACGACGCTCTTTGAGGGCTCGAGAATGCATGACCAGCCACGGCACCGGCTCGGTGGTTACCGACAATTTATTGTTCCGTCTTAATTTTCATTCTTTTGAGCTCGCCGGCATACAGGCTACCGCATCATAAGAACAATAGCACCTTCTCAGGAATTTATGCCGTCTCTTTTTGTGCGGAAATAGGGTCAGCCCGGTCGTTTAGAATTGCTGTGTGAGGCCCGCGACCCGAACGCTGAAGAAAGCGTAGTACCTGCTGGTACGAGGAACCGCTCAGGAGGCCTTGCATGGAAGTTTGTGTGTAACTGTAAACGGAATATTTGCGTGCATACGTGGCGTTAAACTCAGTCACTCATTGGCGTCTTCGGATGAGCATGCGCTTTGTCTCGCCGGATGCAGACTGCGATGGTGCGATCTCAGCACGAACACGCCCACCAGACTGCGATGGTGCGATCTCAGTGCAAACATGCCCACCACAACATCCGCATTGCGCCACATCCTGTGAAGTGACAGGGCGCAAAGGCGGAATGAGAACGTCCGCCTCACGTGCAGACGTGAGGCGCACGTGGCTTGAAAGCCGCCGCATGACTCGGCAGGCTGCGGTGCGTGCACGGGAAGGAGGTCGAGGCCGCGCCTGCGACCTCCGCGCGGGTCGTGTCTTGTCGGCTGGTGTTGCCCACTGGTCCTAACGCGACGGAACCTCGTACTTTGCAAGCCGGTGAAGGAGACTTGGTGTCGATTCGGGGCTCCACATGGTGCATGTCGTCTGCGGTGACGTCATGCGACCAGAGCTTGAGGGAGCTCATAGTTTTCGCCTTCTCGTAGGTGGCCGACAATTAAACATGCATTCCTTTCCATGTTTAAGCGTACCACCATTGCTTCGCTTAGCTCTCGCAGTTCGAAGATGGTCTCAATAGCATCGCTCCACGCCCTCAGCTGTTATCGCGCCGACTGCGCCTCTTCTCCCGGACAGCAGGCACTTTCTGGGGCTTCGCTCTCCGGCTGGGCGGTGACTGAGACGACTGTGCTCCTTCTCCCAGGCAGCAGACACTCTGGGGCCTCGCTCTCCGCCTGGGCGGTGACTGAGACGACTGTACTCCTTCTCCCAGACGCCAGTCACACTCGAAGGCTTTGCTGTGCGCCTGTTCTGTGACCGAGACGATTCCGCTCCGTCGCCCAGACAGTCTGCGGCACCGCACTGCCGCGCGGTGCCGGTGCCGTTGTGGCTGCTGAGATGTGCCGCCGCCGCCGAGCGGTCTTAGTGACGCGGCGGCAGCACACGGTCTGTCGGCTCTGGCGGGAACTCGGCCGCGGCCGCGGCGGCGCGTCACATCCCCCAGCTCTCGCGGCTCGCGCCGGCTCTCGGTGCTTGTCTCGGGTCATCTCCGCCTCCCCCCGACCTTGGCTCGAGCTGGCTCTCGGTGATCAACTCGGGTCATCTCCCCCAGATCCTCCATCTCCATCTCTCTCCAGATCTCCTTTCCCTCAGGTCTCGGCTTGAGCAGGCGTTCGGTTCTTGGCTTGAGTCATCTCTTCCCCCCTCCCTCCTTCCCCCGGGTCTCGGCTACGGCAAGCGCTCCGAGAGACAAAATTGTCTGCGCGTCAATGTGGACAGCATTGGGCTTTGCCTCTCGTTAAAGCTACCGCGGCTGAGACAACAGTACGGTGAGAAATGTAGAATGCGGCGTGGTAGATGTGGCAGCAATCACGCCAACTATCTGCGAAATTAGCACAAGGTTACGCTCCCCGGTGGAAGACGTGCCTTCTGACAGGCCTGTCCGAACGTCGGTGAGCCAGGAAGGAGACGAACTTGTTACATTTGTACTATTGGGACCCCTTGGCATGGAACGAGCCTGAGCGTTCAGACACGCTTTGCTCGAGCGGCGCGCGTACAAAAAGCAGCCGCGGAAGGCGGATCACGCATGCAGCCGAAATTAACGGTTGTTATGCACGTCTCAACAGCCACTCTAATCAGCTAAATGGGCTCTCGTCCTGCCAACACCCGGTCGATTCCAAACGAGGTCGGGCTTAACGCCGTGAGTGAGCCTTTTAATGCGGCAATACATAGCACAGCGAAGGACAAGACGCTTTCACGTACTCCGCATTTAAAGTTCGCCCGCCCAGCCGCCGTTGGTGACCTTCGTCGGCTGGTTCTGCCTCGGGTCCTCGCGCGGTGCAGTGCAGAAGACATTCCGGTGTCCCTGGGCGTGCGTTTTTGGCGCCGCGGCGGCGGCCGGCGCCGTCGCTGCGACGGCGCGGGGAGTGGCGCTGTTTTTCGGCGGCATTCCGTGCATTGCCGAGCGCCGCGGCGGGCTGCCGACGCTGCTTGCGTTTTTGCCGGAGCTTTTTAACGCGCGGCCAAATGGTGGGGTAGCGGGACAGCGCTGATGAGCCCGGTTCTGCCCGCGCGCTGTCCGGCCTCCACAGGAGCGGCAGCAAGGCCGCCGCCCGCGGCCACCTGGCTGGGAGGGAGGTGTTTGGTCACCACGGCTGGGGAGACGTATTTGGCTAACGCCCCGGCCTCTGCATCCTTGACATTCTTTACGTGTTTGGGCCACGCAGCGGGATGCCATGTTACGGCAGTGACGCAGCAGTTGAGGCGCGTCTGCGCTTGGGTGAGGCCGTGCCCGTGAGCGGCGCCGGAGCCGGAGCCGCCTGTCTCAGGGCAGTCGGCTCCATCATCCCATCCTTTGTAGGCCGCCAGCGCTGGGCCGCCGCTTCCTCCTGCTTTCCCTCACACTATCAATGTCAGAAATCAGTCAGGTGGCCGATCCTTAGAAGCGCCACGTCTATGGGGAGTTTATTGAAGTCGAGCACCCGGTCAAAAGATCTCTCCGATCTTATCGAATTGTCCGCCGCCGCGTGAATGGTGCCGGAATTCCTCGGGGGCGCGGTCTGAATGACCGCAGCCGAGTTATGCGCGTTTGATGAAGTTTGACATGCGGGCCTCGGCGGCCGTGGCTCGCCCCGCCGGCCTATTTTGGTTCGGTGCCGCTCAGCGAACAAAGGGTGTCCATGTCGACCAGCGGCCGGCCGGCGCGCGGCGGCGGCCCTTTTGTGCTGGACAAGGGGCTGTGATGGCCGCCGGCCTGGCGGTGGCCGGAGGGGCGGCGGCCGGCACCGCCCCGCGCCCGTCACGCGATTACAGGACTTGCGTACCGCCGGGCCGTGCCGGCCGCCGGGCCAGCCGGGCTCCTCGGCGCGGCCCGCCGCCCCTGGCGCGGGCCCACCACCCGCGGCCAGAGACACGGCTGTGGGCGAGGAACGCCACAGGGACACACAGGGGGCAGGGGCGGGGGATCCCTGACGGGAGTACAGCCTTCGCCTCATCTCCTGGCGAGAGGTACGGGGGTCACTGGAGGGGGAGGGACGCTAGCGACAGACCAAACCATCGAGCTGTCTCCGCTTTCGCTGCCAAGAGGGGTCGATGTCTCGTTTAACAGGTGGCTACTCAACGACCACCCAACGAGTGAACAGGGAAAATGTGTGAACCGGCTTAGCGAGCAAGCCTAATGACCAGGCGCATGGTTTTAGCAGAGGATGGTGAGCGGACTGCGGTGAGCGGTGAGCGCTGAGCGGTGAGCGGTGAGCGGTGAGCGGTGAGCGGATGGCTAGAATTGCTTGGAAAATGGCTGTATGACTGCGTGCTGTTTACTCGCTCTGAAGGGTGTTTGACGGATAGGTGGTTACGTTATAACATGTGTGCTCTTGAGGCTTAGAGCAAAGAAAATTGCACGATAATTCCCTGTCGATGATGCCACATTGCTTCCGGTGTACCGGTGCGTGCGCGTGCTTGTCCGCTGGAGGGCAAATTTCCCCGGCGCGGACTAAACGTGGCCACTAACGCTAATGACTTCCACGCTACCGTGCCGTCAATGGGAGCAATTAAATGCCGTCCAGCTGTTATCCGGCCGTCCGAAGAAGCTCAGCGCCCGTCCGGGCCCGTTTTATGAACCCGGTCCTGTTTTACGGTATCCGCCCCATCTGGCGCGTTTTTGTGAGACGCGTGACGTCAGTGGTCTGGACTTTCCGGCGGCCGGCGACACCAGCTCTGAATGGCCGTCGGACACATGCTCCCCGCCGCGGCCGCGGGCTGAGCCCGATGTTGACGCCCTCTCGCCGCCACGCTCCTCCCCTGTCGTATGTCCGCTGTCCGCTGTCCGCCGTTCTCGCCGCCACACTCCTCCCCTGTCGTATGTCCGCTGTCCGCCGTTCGCCGTCTGCTGCCCGCTCTCCGCTGTCAGCTGTCTGCGTGCGAGGTGATATGTTCTCGGCCGAGCTGGATGGGCTGGCGGTCGGCCGCCGGTGCCGGTGCGCCTTGGTCGCTCTGGGTCCGCGGCGGCGCCGACGTCGGTCGCGACGTCAGTCACCGTCGGTCGCTCGGTCGCGATGCACGGGCCAGCTCCAGCGAGCCATTCCGATCACCGTCCGGCCTAACAAGGTCGTCCACTTCGCAATAATTATCTATCCCATAATCATCCACGGATATTTTGATTTACGTTCGGCAGGTTCGGAAATTACCTGCCGGTTTCGTCTCGCATTCGGAATGCGAAGCCAACGATGATAGCAAGACATAACCGGAAAAGATTATCCGGTTTGACCGTCTTTGATAGATATCGGGGAATTTTAGGGCGCGCGGACATCAATCAGCATTCATTTTGCGTTTGATGTTGTCTGCTCATTCCACTTGTAATTCACACGAATTCCAGAAAAGTGTGCAGTTTAGCTATTCCAGCCTTTGAAACACTGAGCTAGCATTACCTTCCCAAGATCAGCACTTTCCTTCAACCTTTCCGGCAAAACACCACTTCCAGCGGCGGCGGTGGTGTCTGCTGCGGCGCACCGGTTCGACCTTCGTCTGCTCGTGAGGTCGGCATTAGGGCCCAGCGCGCCTGCAATGTGGCCCGGCCGGCTGCAAGGCTGGAGTTTTTGGGTGGCCGGTGGCGGGTGTCGCGACCGACCCTTGTGCGACCCGGCCGGGCCCGACCGGACACGACCCGACGCGACCTGGCGAACTCGCCTCGAGCTGTGAGCGACACGAGGGTCCCGCTGTTAAGTTTCAGCACGGCGCGTCGCTGGTGCCGCCGAAGCCGGCAGGTGACGCCGTACAGATGATGCCTCGACCGCATGTTTCGACAGCGTGTCGCGGCCGGACGCCACGGCAGCTGGTGCGGCGACAGCCGGCGGCAGCGGCGGCGGCTGCACAGTGCACGGCGTCGAGCCCGCCGCCGCCGCTGCAGGCCGGGTATCGGCCGGCGCAAATGGTGGGAAAGGAATGTCGCCAGAGCTGCAGCCTCCCATTGTCTGGCCCTGAGCAAAGTTTCCACGCGGACGCCGCTCCGAAAGCGCCGGCATAGTTCACAACCCATTGCGGGGCGGTCGGCGGCGGCGGCGGCGGGCGGGGGCCGCGCGTGCCCGGCGCCTGACGGGCCGCTGGCGGCGCCCGCATGCCAGCGCGCCGGCCGGGCGGCGGGCGGGCGGGCGGACTGGAATGTCTGACGACACTCGGCCGCGCCGCCCCGCCCCCGGAGAGAGTCGCGCCGCCCTGACGAGTGCGGCGCCACCGACGCCGCCGCCCTGTCGCCGGCACGACCGCGCGCCATCCGTCCGCCGGCTGGCGGCCGCCCGGCCTCTGGCTGCCGCGGCACGTCTGTGGAGGACGGCGGGGCCGTAGACGATCGCCGACGCGCTCGGACCGGCAGCCTCGGTATGCGCTGCGAGCGGCAGAGCCCGTCCTCGGCGTCAGCGGTAGACAGGGCCGGCTGTTCCGCGTCCCTGCAGCGTCATTACGGCGCCGACTTTCATCTGCTGCCGCTGCAGCCGGACGTTGAGGCCAGGCCTCGGCGCGCCGACGGTGGGCAAATTGCCCAGGTTCGCGGCGGGCGACCGTTCGCAAGGCCATGCATTTATCGCAAATGGTCGCATTCCAACCAGGAAGAGGCACTTGAGCCGGCGGGGGTCGGGCACAAAGGACGCTGGATTGGGCAGGGGTTCAAGTGGTGGCCCCCCACCCGGCTCACTCCCCTCGGCCGGGAGCATTCAGGACGAGTCTCTCATCCACAGCGATTATCCCCGGATGTCAGTCAGACAGACGGCTGCCACTGGGCTTCCACGAATGTCAATCGCCAAAATATTGACGTTTACGGCTGATCGGGGTGCGATAATCTTCCAAGTGACCTGACCCCATTTTCGGAGCGCCGGACCGGCTCGGAGATCCTCTCCATCCGTGTCAAGGATGCCGGGCGGCGGCCCGTGGAATGCGCTGTCCCGCTGCTGGGCGCGGCGGACGGCGCCGCTCGCCGACGCGCGCTGGCCGCGCTTCGCCAGAAAGCAGGGCGCTCTGCATTCCCACGCGACCATTTAAACGTGAGTGCGACCGGCAGCGCGCGGCCGCCGAGTGGGCGGCCGCTGGCGGCAGCGCGGCGCGCCAGGAATGTGGCCTCCCGGGGCGTCGGAGACGATGCCGCGCCGGCGCCGCTGACGTCACAAGACAAATGCACCGCGCCGGTATCGGTCGGTATCGGTCGGCCGCGCCGTCTCAGGCGTCCGTGGCGCCGCGGCAGCGCGGCTCTTCATCAATAGCGCGCGCTCGGAGCGTAACCGACGGTCGCAGTCAGCGGGCGAGGCGCTCCGTCTGCGCCGCTAGCGCTGGACCGGCGCGGGCGATGTCAGAGGCACAGCCAGGGTTGTTCCGGGTAAAGGGCTCACAAAGGTGAGACCGCACCTGGAATAAATGTTCACGGCAGTGACGAATCCAAAGCTGCTACATACGGTGTAACAGCGTAAGAGTTTGACTTTTCGCAATGGATATAAACTCCCATCGGAGTTTGCAAGCGTGATTGAAGCTGGAATTTCAGTTAGATCCAGCGCTGCGAGCAGAGTTCGGCAAGAGCCGAACACATTTCAGATTGTGTGTGTGTGTGTGTGTGTGTGTGTGTGTGTGTGTGTGTGTGTGTGTGTGTGTGTGTGTGTGTGTGTGTGTGTGTGTGTGTGTGTGTGTGTGTGTGTGTGTGTGTGTGTGTGTGTGTGTGTGTGTGTGTGTCTGTGTCTGTGTGTCTGTGTGTCTGTGTGTCTGGGTGTCTGGGTGGATACTATAGCTGGGGCCTGGCTGGAGCCTGGCAGGAACCGGCGGGAGGTGGAGTCGACCGGCAGGTGGCGCCCTCCCCCTCGCTCCGGTGGGCCGCTCTCTACCGGAAGTCATTTCCCGCCGATGGAGCGCGGCGGGCCAGCGGCGCGTGATGCCGCACTCCGTACCAGGCTCAGCCCCCCTCCCCCTCCCCAGCGCCACCGCCTCACCGAGCCGTCACGTGGAGCAGGCGCGCCTCTTGCCTCACCGATTAGCATTGAATGTGTGGGCTGGCATTCCTGCGGCGTTCCGGCGTATTGTTCGGTATTTTTGGGCAGGCGGGCCGCGATCCGGCGCGATAGGTGTGTCGGGAGGCGACGCTCGCGCCGCGCGGGATGGCCGCGCTCCGGGCTCCGGACGCCCGCTATCGCCGCGCCGAATCTCGCCTCCGACTCGGCGCGGCGGAAATCGCACCGGCCCGCCGCCGCCCAGGAATTCGGCTCTCGGACGGGCTGTAATCGCCTTTCGGCCGGGCCGGTGGAGTCGGTCGGCGGCTGCGGCGCGCCGGCGAAGCGCTCCGCCCACCGCTGAAATCGTGAGGCCGGCAGCTCGCCGGATGAGCCAGGTCCCGGGCTCGCCGGCCACAGACGGCGGCGGCGACGACGCTAACTGGACACGTCAGGCGGTCGGGGTCGGGCGCGAAGGGCGCCCGGCACGCGAGAGCAGTTTCACCGCGGCAAAAACGTGCGACTGCCTTTGTCGCGTGCGGCCTCGACGTCGGCACGTCGGACCGCCCGCGGCCGCGCGGCGCTTTCTTCTCCGGCCGCCGCCCGCACACGACCGGCGGCGAAACTGGCGCCGCGCTGACGGATGCGGCGCATGGCTGACGACTGCGACGCCTCACCGGTGCCGCAATCGCCGAGCGCGGCACGCGTGCGGCGCCATAAGCGAGCAGCGCCATCTGTTTCCTGAGCTCTTTTGAAAGTGCGCACCGCGCCCAGCCACAATGCATATTTCATTTCGGCGTGGCGGCGCGCAGAGAAAGCGCCACTCTTGCCGGGAAAGTGACGGAGAGTTTTGCGCGCCCTGCCACTGGCTGAACCTCTGAGAAGGTACCATGCGCAGGCGAGGTCTCTCAGCGCTCCTAGCTGTGGCGAGGTCCTCCTTAATATTCACGCCATCAACGTCTCATGAGCTTTTCGCTCCAGTGGGTTCAAGACACCATGAGTTTGTTTGTGCACCGTGCATGCTATCGTGATGCTAAATATATCATGCATGCTGTATGCGACATGTCAAACGTCTTGATGGCTGCGCCGCTAATGAATTCCACTGCAAATACCTCGATTAATAAGCCAGAGATAAAACGCTCAGGACAAACGAAGCCTGCCTCATCTCCCGCGTTCTCACACGTCAGACAGGGCCAGAGGCGATGCCGCCTTCAAGCCCCAGCTGTCGCTCGGCCTGCCCAGACGGTTGTGCAGCCGCTAGGGCCGTCTTTACGACGGGCCCAGTGCGGCCGGCATCCAGCGAGCGCCGCCGGCGCCGCGCCACCGGGCCCGGGGTCGGCGCGGCCACGGATCGATTCCGCGGTCGCCAATTACGGCGCGTTAGGTGCCATCAGCGGCGCGGCGGCCGCGGGCGGCTGCATCGCTGCGGGATGACGCGGCGCCGGCCGCCGGTCCCACGGCGCCGGCGCGCCGCGACAGGCCCCGACCCCGCGACCGGCCCGCTGATCGCACCACCGCCGTGTAATTAGCTCGTAACCGGCCGCATTGACGGGTCGGCCCGCGGCCGCGGCCGCCGCGCCGCATCTCGCCGCGCTGCGCCGCGCCACGACGCCCCGCGCCTCGTCGCGCCACGCCGGGCAACGCCGCGCCGGAACGCCGTGTTGTGACGGCCCGGACAACAGCGGCGGCGCTGTGTGCGCGGCCGGCAAAAACGCGGCGACATCCGGCGCGGCGCGCCGTACACGGCCGTTGACTGGAGCCGGGCGGTGCGCCGTTTTTGTCGTCGTTCCCAGGCGCGCGACGGCGCAGCTCGCGGCGGCGCAGCGCGGCGGCCGACCGACCTGTTTGCGTTTCTCAGGGCGCCGCCGCCGGAGCGTCATTATATACAAATCAAATGTCATTCACGGCGGCCTCGCTAATGTTGCGGAATGGATGGGCTTAGCGGCGCGACCGCGGGCCGCCGTGAAAGGCGCCGCGGGCGTCAGCCGCGCGCGGACTGGAGCGACCTCTCCTCTCTCTCGGCCGGCCGGGGTCGCGAGAACGGCGACACCGCTCGTCCCAACGGCCACCTGACGGGCGCGGGTAAAAACGATCGACGTGACCGGCATAGCGGCGCGGCGCGACCTTCGGCCGCCGTCACGTCCCGGGCGGTTCCGTCATGTCCGCCGACCGTCGTCCGGCGCGGACATGACGGTCGTCGGCTCGTCAGCGGCCGACCGCGCAGCCGGTCCGGCTCCGGCGCCGGGTCCGCTCAGGGGCCCGGGCCGAGGAATGTCCCGGCCACGTCCGATTCGTGCCCGCCTCGGCCCAATTATCGAGTCATCTCGCCGGCGTCGGCGCCCGACACCTGTTGTCCGCGGGGACGACGCGTTATCGGGGCAGAATTTAAGGGTGACGGGGAATCTCAGCCGGCCCTGTCGCTACGTGTCCACTGGATGGGGCCCGTTATTTCCTAGCTGCTCCAAAGGGCTATTATCGATTTCCTTCAGAGGCCGTTGTGTTGTCACGTTCGACAAAAATGCGAGACATATGTCGTGAAACTGGACGGGTCAGGTCACACGACCTGTTTGCCTTGTAATTAACCACGCCATCGCCTGGCCGCCATCCCGGGGCTGTCACCGCAAACTCGTCCCGACAGTCGACATTCCCGGCGCGTCCCCGCCCGTCACACGCCCCCGTTCCGGCACTCGGCGCTGGTCGCCGCGCCCAGATGAAACGACCGCGTGTCGAAACGGCTCATCTCCATTGCCGAGACACTGCAGCGGCGGAGCGCCCTGCGCAGCGGCGAATGCGGCGCAGCCGGCCAAGGTCGCCGTGTCACCTTCTGTCCCCCCCCCTCCCCCCCTCCCCCCCCTTCTCCCTCGGTCACCAGCTGAGCGATGACTGGCGCTCCGGAAACAACCGGGTGGCAGAAATTCGGTGCGGGCGGCTCCGCACTCGGCACATGCACCGTCACCGACCCGCCCACAGCCAGTGGAGAGGACGGCAATGGTGAACCTCCCCGAGGAGAGCAGGCATGACGCGCAGCCGCCGGAGCGATCATCTTTCAAGGGCCACCTGTTAAAACTGGGCCAATTTCATCGAAACTTGGTGTGACCGCTGCCACGCCAGGCGTGGGGCAAGGCGGATAGTCTGCTCGTCGGAGCTCGACAGGTGGCACCTGACGTCCACCCGCGCCGTGTGTGGCTGGCCGTCTGCGCGTGGCTCACCTCTGGGCCGCTGGCCGTCGGAGGACGTCGCCCTCTGTCACAGCCGGCCGCTTGCGAGGGCACAATGCGACAGGACGGCGCGCCGCCCAGCGCCGGCTGACACCCTGCGTCCCCATCTCGCCCCGTCGCCGCCGCCCCATTGTGAGCGGACCCCACCTGTCGACGCTGACCCGGCTCGGCCATGTCGGGCCGCCGACACCCGATACGCCAGCCCGACATGTCGGAATGCGTCCGGCCGGCGCGCGAGCTCCAGACGCCCGCCCGCCAGAGCGCTCGGTCGGGCGAGAGCGACGCTGGCGGCCGGTCGTCGGCGTGTCGCCGGCGCGCGGCCGCCCGTTTGAAGTCCCGGCCGGGGACGGCCGAACTGTCAGCCGTCTCTAACCGGCGCACCCGGCTATTCTTCCGTCTAGCCGTTGGTGCTCCCATTAGTCAGTCAAACGTGCCGGTCAGCCCAGTCACCCGCTCCGGGTGTGCGCTCGTCGGTTTGTCCGGATACCTGCCCATCCATCCGTGCCTTTGGATGTCCGTCCGTCCGCTAGTGTGCGCGCCGGCCGACCTGACCGGGTCGCCGGCCGACGAGCGGCGGCCAGACCTGGTCCATTAGCCCCGTTCCGGCCGCCGACTGCTGACGGCGTCGGGCGCCGGTGGATGGTACGGTCCGGATTGTTCTCGGCGGCCGGCGTCGTCAGCTGCCACGCAGCGTAGCTGGCAGCGGTCTCCGGCCGGGCCGGCGGTCAGCCGGTCACACCCGCGGACCTCGCCCGGCACGGTACCGACACGAGACCGGCGGCTGGGCCGGCGGAGCCGCGGATGGTTCGGAGGGCAGCTCACACCCGCGGCCGTCGCCCGGCGGCTGGGCCGGCAGGGCCGTGGACGGTTCGGAGGGCAGCTCACATCCGCGGCCCTCGTCCGGCGCGGTGCGGACACGGGACCGGCGGCTGGCTCGGCGGAGCCGTGGACGGTCCGGAGGGCGACTCCGGAAGGACGGCAGGTTCATGGATGACGTCACAGACGTCATTAAATCATTAAAGGCGGCGGGAATGGCTTTTTCCGGTTGTCCTCTGAGTCATATGAATGTGCAGAAGTGACTCGTTTTAGATCATCCTGCATTAGAGCAGCGAGCTTGCTTTAGATGACTCTGCATTGCAACCGCGAGTTTACTTAAGGTGATCCTGCAGTGCAACAGTGGTTTTCACCGCGGGAGAATCGTCCAAAAAAGATTGTTTGGCGAGGCCACTGGAATGAAGATTTCTCAATGGGAAAGTATCAAAGTGATCGCAGCTTGACCGGACGCCGGCTTGCTCGCTGCAGCACCAGCCACAACACACGCCCCGTACATCCTGGCGAGTGACTCACAAAGCTGCTACGCTGCCCGCGATGTGTTGTAGCCTGCTGCGTGGTTGCACTCGGCGCACTGTTTCGGACGGAGTTGCGGTTTCCGCCGCACAGCTGACATGGAAGGGTGACTCACCCGGCAGGACCGCCTGGAGGAAAGATAGGGCTCCAGTGGGCTTCGCCAAATATTTAGCCGTTGTCGGATTACCGTTTGATATTGTAAGTGCTAGCATGATTTTTGTCCAGTTTTGATCATTCCGCAAAGATTTTGCGTTGTTTGACAGCATACCAGGAATTGGAAAAGTTTGCGGCTTTCCCATAATTCTGTCGTTTTCCACGCAACTTTTTAATGACACTTAAGCGCAGTACGTGGTGATATTTCTTACTTGGAGCTTCTGTTCTTATATATAAGCTGGTCACGCAGCGTCCGTGAAAGCGTAGGGCACATGGATACATCGTTGGGCCGAATGTCAAAGTTTGTATATCCGAACGAGGATCTTACTTGGCGTTCGAAACACGAAGGACTAAACACAGATAATATGCGCTCATCGGCTACAAAACCCATTTCCGGTTGTACGTTCGGAACATCCCTCTTTTGGGAAAACTGCCGCACCGAGCCGTGAGCACAGCGACCGTGCTACAGCGCCGGGTGTGTGACGACCACCTATCTGTGCGATTAGGGTCATGTCCATCGCAGCCTTATAATGCGCGAAGTAAAACGACGAAGACATTGCGTGGTGTTTAATCTCATGTGAAGTAGAACGCATGATGCAAGCGTTCTACTTCCAAAGCCTGCCCGTCCGGGAGGTCAGGTCGGACTTCTCGTCACGAAACGGACGTGACTGAACGCCGTTCCGAGCCCACGCACTGTCTACCAGATCCGGGACGTGTCGGGTCTGGTGGACGAGAAGTGACCTCTCTGGTGGCCACTTGTGGTCACAAAGGTGACCTTTCTCACGCCGCAGGACCCCTCTCATCACCGAGCATCGGTGCGATCAGGGTTCTAGGGCACTTTAGCCGGCGGAGTTACACTGCGTCTCGATGATTGCACTGCGGCCGCGGCCACCCTGAGTGCCTCACCACCCCGTGCTATTCCTGCTCGGGACAGCCAGCCGCATCACTGAACGCTGCCACCCTGAGCGCCACACTGCCCTGTGCCATCCCTGCTCGGGACAGCCAACCGCATCACCGACCACTGCCACCCTGAGCGCCGCACCAACCCGTGCCATCCCCGCTCGGGACAGCCAACCGCATCACCGACCACTGCCACCCTGAGCGCCGCACCAACCCGTGCCATCCCCGCACGGGACAGCCAGCCGCATCACTGACCTCGCTCGTCTCTCCGCAGGCAGAGGAGCTGAACACGATCGTGGGCAACGCGTTCCGAATGGCGTATGCGGCGCGCCTGCAGCGATCCTGCCTGGCAGGGCCGGGCAGCGCCGGCGACGACTCCGCCTGGGAGATGGAGAGCCGCAACAACCACGACAAGACCAACAACCGCACCTGGGTGAGTGCCTACCGGCGGTGGGGCGGGCAGAGGGGGAGGGGGGGCACCTGGCGCGGAGTCGTAGTACCCGTAGAGGACTTGGCCACTGCAACTCGTCGTGGATATGTAGAGGAGTCGAGGGCTCGTGGATGAAGAAGATGGAATGCTGAAGCTTTGTGTGCGCTACGAGCCATTCTACACGACCTTGCCCGGATGTTAAGACGAGCCGTTAAGACGAGCCGTTTTTGGAAAACGGCCAACCAGTAAGAACCAATCGGATCCAGGCGAATGCCTCGGGACTCTTCTTCATCTTCTTAGCCACAAGATGTTGCAGTGCGAAATCGGACAGCGAAACAACTATGTGTGCAAGCATGCATCCCAGTTTTGTCTGGCCTGCAAGGAATGCAGACGGTCTTCTGCAGCACTGCGTGCATGCAACTGAACATGCCAAGCCGTGCAGGTGGCGGGGGCCTTCAGAGTGGATCTCGTAGGGCTTCATGCGGCGTCTGGAAACCGAGATGTGCAAGGATCTCGAACAAGGCCGAGACAAAACCGCAGGGCTTAAGCCCCGCCGAGGGCTCCTTCGCCGGTTCAAAGAAACGTGTTGGTGCAGCGCGTGATTCGCGCGCCGTCGCTACTACAGAACGGGCTGGCAGCGACTCGTATTCCAAGGCTGGCCCGCTCTAAAGCACTCGTCAGACATGTCCGGGCCCATCATCGCAGCATGGCATGCCTCGACTAATATGTGCGCCATGTCTCCGCCGAAAACGACAGGAGCCACTACACCACCAAATGCGCGGCGCCGGCGCTTTCACACCGGCGCATCCCGCGGCACCTGCCGTCCTGTTCGCTCCAGTGGACCCGAACCGCGAGCCTCCAGCACACTGGTGCATCCCGCGGTCGCAGTTCACTCCAGCCGATCCGAGCCGCGAGCCTCCAGCACACCAGTGCATTCACGGCCGCCGTTCACTCCAGCCGACCTGAGCCGCGAGCCCCCAGCTCGGCTCGAGCCTGGCTCTTCGTTCCGTGATCAGAGCTGCTGGCCAGACCACATAGGGCCCCTCAGGCGGTCTGGCTGCCGCGTTTGCGACACGGCGTTGCGACATTGGAGCCGAGCATTCCCAGACGGACGGCCGCGCGGTCGGCCCGGCCGTCGGCGCTCAGCCAGGCGGAAGATCTCGCCGGCGCCGCGGACGCCAGGTGGCGGGCCGCGCGGCGCACCCGCGGACCGGCTGTCGGACGTGATATCCGCGGCTGGACAGGCGCTGCCGTCGCTGGCCCGGTCGCCCGCGGACCGAGGAGGTGACAGCAACGGGACCACGCATCTTCAACGGACAGGCTATCGCCAAGCCTCGGTGGAAGTGTACAGAATGCGTCGAGGCTGAGCTTGGGATTTTATGGTCAAGCCTGGTCATACAGCCCGACAAGACTGGCATAAAAATGAGGAGCATTTTGACCGGCACGTGCCCGTTTATGGCGTGCCATCTCTCGCCCGAGGTGGAGTCAACGGTCAGTTTGTTTTAGCTGCGCCACTTGTTGGACGTGTCGGTCAGGTCAGGTGTGAGCAGGCCCACCAACCCTAACAGAGGTTGCCGCGATGAGCGAGCCGGCAGCCTCTGCTGTGTGTTAGACACCAGGCATGGTGCCGGCTGCTCAGTTCCGGCCTCCGATCACCCAGCCTCGGAAGAATGTTAAGCATTGCTAGGCCGCCCTTACCGCTGCCCGAGCCGAGCCACTCACATATCGGTGGTCATGCGTTTACCCTCACACCAGATCGTGTTTGTCTCCTTGTGCAACGGAAGCCCTGGAATTTTCCTCAAGCACAGACGGTACGCCTTTTGAAGAGCGCCTGTCAGCACTGAATGTATATCCGCGGGCCCCACAGCTCATCAGTCATGAAATAGCACCACCCAAACACAGGAAGTGTCTGAAAAGCTTCTGTCAGAAACCGCCTCTGTTCAAGTTAAGAAACACGTAATTGTTGTCGTGGAAACAGGAAAGTGAGACGGGTTGTGAAGTGAGAGCGTTTCAAAGTCTGGTTCGAGCTATGGTTTACAGCACACTATTATTTTGATGATGGCACTCCGGAACGACTGAGGAAGCCGATGTTTGGCATTACTTCTATCCGCACTATACCCATGTGGCACAAAAAGTTGGATCAGAATGGTTGGATAACACCTGAATTGGGGGAATATAACCATTTCAAGACCTGATGCTGCATGTTTGCCCACGATATTAGAGCAGCTTGACTAGACGCTCCTCCCAGAGTCGTTCATTCACTGACCTGGCCCGCCTCCTCCGCAGGGCCGGCGCTCCAAGCATCGCGAGCCTAGCCGACGCGAGCTGTCGCGGGGCAAAAACGTCAACCTGGCGAGTCCGGCGGCGGCGGCGCCGGCGGCGCCCGGCGCCCAGGAGCCGACCCGGCTGGCCGCCGAGCTACGCTGCCCCCTGCTGGCGGGCTACGTCAACGAGGCCGTGTCCACCACCGACTCGGAGTCGCGCTCGAGCGAGGGCGATGTGCGGCCGCTCTCGGCCGCCGGCCGCTCCGTGTCGGCCAGCAGCCAGAGGTGAGCGGCGCCGCGCGCCAACGGATCGCGGGCGGACCGCGTGGATGGCGCAGTGTCACCTTATCTCTTGGGTAGGCGTGCTGTTTTGCTCGCCGAGACATTTGACATTTCCAGTTTTGCGGATCATGTCGCCTTCGATGTTAAGTGAGCGATTATTGTCGTGTTATGCAGTGCACTTTTCAACAGGATCGCTTGCATTAGGTGCCACCAGGGCTCGAAGGTACCAGTTTTGAAGGGGCATTCTTGTGGTGTGCGGAACCGGTTTTATTGCGCCGCTTCTGTGTGGATCATCGAGTGCACGTGGTCGGTACAAGCCGCAAAGAGAAAAGCGACCGCGCCGCTCTAACCAGTCGGCCTGTCCTCAGCCTGCGAGAGGACACGAAGAGTTGCCACTGGTCGAGCGCCTCCAGCTCTGCCTCCGCGTCACATCACGCGGAGGGCACGAGCGGGGCCTCGACGCCGCTGCCGCCGCCCTACTACCAGCAGGGCCCCAGCCAGGAGCGGGTGGAGCTGCGCAGCGCCGCCTGGTTCCAGGCAGGCATACCGAGGTCAGTCGCGTGCCGACGGCATACTGCGTCCGCATACCGGGCCGACATACCGGGCGCATACACCGAACGAAATACTTTTTCAATCAGGCTCGGGCATTTCTGGCGAGCTTCAGAGGAAAGGCACACAACAGGATTTCAGTTATCGGTTGATGGGCTTCACGGCAGTGCACTGCTGGTGGACTTCGGGGTAGTGGCGTTTCTGTGGCTTCGGTGACCAGGGTCCGTGTTGTACTTCAGCAAGACAGGTGTTTGGAATTTTAACGCCGCTGCAGCTCGGTGGTAGGATGCATTTGTGGCATCGTCTACACGGTAAATACAGGATCCATACTCTGCTCGGAAACGGTCCTTACTGAGTGGAGTAGCCGCCGGCTGTGGGGCGAGATTATTGCTGCTGGGCCACCCACCACGCACCTGACGACGAGTTGTCACTACTGCTCTCCCGCCACGCGCCATAAGACATGCAGGCGGAGGCGGGCAATGTGGAGCGTTTGGTGTCGGTTTGCCTGACAATCTCCTCGTTTGTCCGCAGGGAGATCGCGCTCGAGGTGCTCTCCCAGGAGCCGGTGGGTGCCTTCATGGTGCGCGAGTCGACTACCAAGCACGGCTGCTACGCGCTCTCGCTGAGGGTGCCCCGCGACTTCCAGGTGTCGGGCATCGCCCACTACCTGATCCTTAAAACCGCCAAAGGATACAAGATCAAGGTACGAGCGAGCTGTTGTTGAGCTGTGCTGTGCCAGTGCCGTGCTGTGCTATGTCAGTACCGTGCTGTGCTGTGCTGTGCTTCGCTGGTCACTCGTGCGGGTACGGACATCATCAAGTTCGATCGCCATCGTATTGCAATTCGGGTTCACGTATTCCTGTCATTGATTTCGCCTGCGTAGTCCTAGGGATCATCGATATATTTCGTGCCACGGTAAGCTGTTCAAGGCGCCTACACATTCTGCAAAGCGGGGCGTCACCAGATGCGTGACTGGCCGGTGTCTAACGGCATCTGGGTTTGCAGGGCTTCATGAAGGAGTTCACCTCGCTGACGGCCCTGATTACGCACCACTCGGTGATGCCCGAGCTGCTGCCGTGCACGCTGTCGCTCAGCCGCTACAACCCCAACTTCGTGCGCTCCGAGTCGGCGCAGGACCTGGTCGAGCTCGACACGGACTCCGAGTACAACGGACTTAGTGAACTGTCGCGCGCCACCGCTGACACCAGCGTGTGAGACGGCCGCGACGCGGCGCTAGTGTCGCGCCGCCGGGGACGGGCGGCGTCCCCGGAGCCGGCGGCGGCCGTCCGGACAGTGACTGACTGTGCCCCGCGCGGCGGGCGGGCCGACCGGGCTGACCTGCGGTGACCTCAGGCCACCGGGGCCGATCAGACCGGACTCGCAGCCCGCTCCTGTGATACTAACGCTAGTTGTCCGATGCCGCACGCGTTGTAGGTAATCTGAGATACGTCTATTATTTATTGGTTGTGCGGCGGTTGTCTGCGCGGCTTCGACCTCGGCGCGGGAAACGACGATGGAGATTGAAGAGTCATCGACCGACCCGCGCTTATGATGTGTTTGCTTGAACGTGAACTGATTGAAATAAACCACTCGTAATACAGGTTGTATGCGCAGAAGCGACAACGGGACATAGTGCACGATAAAACGTTATCCCTGAGCCTAAACTGAGTGAATCGCTCAAGACACATCAATAATTCACGATTCAGTTCAAATTTAAAATATGCAATTCAATTTTTTTTCTATAATCCAAAGCTCCAAAACAATTCGAACCTTCTATTTACTGCTCATATTTGTTTTGATTAAGGCACGTTGCCGACACATGATACATCATCTCTCCTTTTTCCTGGTTGATTTATGAGGAGCAGGCTAACAACACTGCCTTATATATATATATATATATATATATATATATATATATATATGCATATATATATATACGCAACGTTCCCCGCAAATGCACTCAACAACTCACGTGATTCCCCCTTGTTGTTGGTGTTCGGCCAAACGGTCCCGTCAGATCCACGGCAACATGCTGTCACGGAGCTGTTGGCCGACTAGTTATCTCGAGCGGGGCTTTCAAACGCCGCCGAGGCTCGCTGGAGCGGGCACAAACCAAGCAGCTGCGGCAATGGTTCTTTACATTTAGATCCGACCCTGCCCACATGTACCCCGCTCGCAGCAACAAAACACGGGTCCTGTTCGCACCGAAATGACCGGATCTGTCGTGCTCGAAGGGGGGGGGGGGGGTACCCGAGCGGTCAGCCGCTCTAGAACCAGCAGGCACCATCCAGCAGTTCCAGGCCTTGCCGGTGCCACTGCTTGCAAGTGTTCCCTTCCGTCCTGCTGAACTGGAGCTCGTGATACAATTCTCGCAGCGGCTTGTCCGCCTGCTGCGCGCCCTTTAACTCCCCGACGCTGAGCTCCGCCGCAGTGTGAGCCGTGACGTCGGCGGGGGTGGGACGCGTCACCGTTGGAGTCGCATGAACATGGCCCGGGATAGCGCATCGGCGGGACGGGCGTGAGCACCTCGTCGATAGTGGGTAGTGAATTGAGATTTCTTAAAATCGATCCATCTGACATAACGTCCCCTGGGATGCCTGGTATCTCGTAGCCACTGGAGACCGCAATGATCCGTAAACCACTGGAACGGTTTGCCGAGCAGATAGGCACGAAACTTTCGAAGAGCAAAAATAAACGCAAAAACCTTCTTGTCAGGTCTATGTCAATTTTTCTCGCTGTCTCAAAACGTTTTCAAAGCAAAACAGGCAGTCGCCTCCATCAGCGTCCCGTTGCAAAAACATGCACCCAAAACCGATGCCTGATGCGTCTGTGCTAACTTCGAAGCCCTTCTGTATGTTCGGTACAAGGTACAAAATCGTGGCCTTGCATAGAGCATGTTCAAATCCCTCGAACTCCTGGTCTCCAAGTTCGTTCCACGAGAAACGGCCTTGTCAGAAACTGCGTGCAAGGGCGCGTTAGAAGCTTCAAGTCCGGTAGAAAATTCTCTACGAAGTCGCTGTAGTAGTTACACATGCCAGCAAGTGCAGGAAGCTGCCTCGTTGATTCCATTCGAGGCCAGTTTCTGATTGCCTCCACCTTATCAGGGTCGGGGTCCACGCCAAAGGCCGATACAATGTGTCCCAAGAACTTCATCTGGCGATGACAGGGCACAAGCTTCGAGCTTTTCACCGTCAATTTTGCTTGCCGAAGACGATGTAGGCCAGAGTGCAGTAGGGATAAATGTTCTAACACAGTTTGCCCACCCGTAATCATGCAGCATTTCCGACATCAGGCCTAGAGCAACCAAGAGCGCCCTTGGTAGAGAGCAGCATAACCAGAAATTCCCATCGTTTATCCTCCATGGTAAACGCGGTTCTCCCGGCCACTGGGAACTACGGGACTTGCCAGTATGCAAAGTTAAAGTCCGAAGTCATAAAAATATGCGAGCCCGCTGAACGGTCCAAACACTCTTTAACCGTCAGGAGGTACGCAACTTCATCGACTGCGTTGCGATTGAGTTCTCTAAAATCTACTGCGAGGCAATACAACCCATTCGACTTTTTACCCATCAAGATTGCCGGAGACCAGGGGGAGCTGGATGGCTGGATGATTCCACGAGCCTCCATCTCAGCGATCTGTCTCCTGACCTCGGGTCTCAAGTGATACAGAGTCCGTCGCGCTCGGACTGCCTCTGGAGAGCAATGTCCAGTGTTGATGGTGAGCTGGGCCAGATGCGTACATTCCAGCTTATCGTCGCTGTTTGCGAAAACGTCCCGATATCTGTCGAACAGCCTCCTAAGAACTAATCGATCCAGTTCAACTGCTTCGGTGCGCGACGGGCCACCCGAACCGGGCTTTCCGTGTGGGCGCTTCCCGCCAGCCGCTGCGGCCACCCGGTCGCCATACACTTCCCCCAGAACCGAGTTGGCATAAAGCTTCACTGGCTTCAAGCCAGCATTCTTCACTTGGATCAGTATCCTGTTGCCGACGGCGGAACGTGCAAAACAAGGAAAGGAAAGAAAGCGACCTCATACCGCTCCGCCTTGGAAATCTCAGGGCCAGATGCCACGTCACGTGCATTCTCATCGAAATCTACTTCTTTGACATCTACCACCCGTTCCGAGAAGGAATCCAAAATGTAGTCAGATGCCAGTCGCACGGCTATCGGCTGTGCTGGCGTCCCACCCCGCCTGGCCTCCAACTGGACACAACAGCCACCAATATCCAATATGCAATATCCAACAGACACCAAACAGCCCACCTTGCGAAATCGATGCTGAAAGTCTTAAATTTTCCCAGCATATCGGTGCCAAGTATCGCTGGAGCGGGCATTTTTTCTATCACTAGTGTACGAACGTGACTGAGCGATGCTGGCCAATAAGAATGCCCGCCCAAAATCTGGCGCACAAATCGCAGTTGTATGCCGTTCGCTCCGATGGGATGCTGTCCTGAGGGCGCCCGTGGCAGAGTGGGTATCCCGGGCAAAGCCACTGAAACACGGGTCACCACAGCACCGGTGTGCACTAACCACGTGCAGTCTGGCTTATCAATGCGACCCCTCTCTCGCAGCGAGCGAACTGCCGGCTGGTCAACTGACTGAATGGCCGAGCTGGGGCCTTTGGGGCGTGCCGATTCAGCCTCGGTTACCACCCGTCCCTCGCCAGTAACCCGTTTTAGTTTAAACCCATCGGGCAGTCATACTGGGTACGGCCAAATTCGTGGCACCTCCAGCAGACTGTCGGCATCGGCCGGCCTCGGCCTCGCCCTAATGGAGCACCAATACAGTCCTGCTGCATATGGCCCGGTGAGCTACAGGTCCAGCACGCTAGCTCCCTCCTTTTCCTGGGCCCGGCCCGTGCCGGCCGACCGGTCCACGTGGCACCCGGCTGCACCCCAGGCCCTTGCGCACCGCGGGCCCAACAGCGGGCCCGTGCTGCCCCACGCTGTGACGTCACAGCACCCCGGCGGGTCCAACCGCCACTCCTTGTGAGGGACCGCCGCCCTTCTCTCATTTTTGGCGCGCGTTAACCACGCGCGCCAATTCAGAAACCTCGCCCCGCAGCTGAGCGAGTTCACAGTCTTCATCTGCGATATGTTCTCTCACGTGTTGAACGGTGACGGATCGCAATGCCGACGATGAAATGGCTTCCACGCATTTAGCATAGTCCGGCAGTTTGTCGACGGCCATGTCCGGAAACAGAAGACGGATCTGAGATACTACCGCGGGGCTGATGCCGTCTAAGAAACAGCTTCCAGGCAAGGCATATGCCACCGTTACGCATGGAACTGACGAGTAGGTTTAACACAACGCTTAACGCTAAACACAACGTAACCAAAGGGAGAAGAGCGTTCACCCAGCGAAACCAGTGCGTGACCAGGTGAAGGGGTATTGAAATTGGTCAGAAGTGAAACAGCTCCGACGTCATCATCCCTGTGATGAAATCGTCGCTGGCTTAAAATGTGCTGCTGTTCGTGGTCAGAGCGGGAAGCTCCAACTCCGCGTGCCGCGCGTCAGTCGAAATCGATTCCGCGGGAACAGAAGCAATAAGTTTCCGCATGATCGAGAAACCCTATGCACGGCTGGAAAAGCCACCTGCCAACGCCAATAATACGTGGTCGGGCCCTGGGGCGCTCAGTAACAGAACTTCCGAGGCGCTGGGGCAAGTCGCTCACGTCTGTGCGTGATCCGGCGGCCACGAGGCTGACGATGCCCTGGTTGATCACGGATAGCGCAAGAGTGGAATCCTGATGCTAGCATACAACTAAGCGGGTGCGAAGCCTTTCAGGTCAAATTTCAACGTGCTGCTCTCATTGCCAGCAAAACTGACGCATCATTCCTTGTCACCAAAACGTCGCTACTGGTGCCACGATCACACCAAACACCGCTCGCTCATTCGCTTCCGCACTTTCCGTCCAAAGGCAGTGACAAAATACCGAGCTTTGTATTACCACCATATAGCATCAATATACATCCATTTACAGTAGCAATAATACAGACTGCTAACAAATGTAGACAATGGAATCTCCAGTATCACTGGGGGCGCTGCGGCAGGCATACGAGCCGCCCCACAAATCGGAAGACGAGGGAAGAGGAAGGCATCCGTTGGCGTGGCGTCCGACAGGCGGGCGGCCATTTTGACACAAGTTCCCAGGCCCAGCAGACGGCCCGGTCTCATCGGCTGCAGCAGCGCCGAGGCACGTGGTAACCAAGAAGAAGCATAACAATGTACTATCTTAAATAGCTAGACAAGATTCTGTGCGGGTTTCCGCATGGAAACACTCGCGATTCGGTACGCCGGTGTGCGCCGGACGCGCCACCCGCGACTGGGACGGTCGTCCCACCTCAAAACATACTTCTCGCGCAGATCATTCCGCCAGAACCACCCGGCATCACAGACACCCACTTGATCACTGAGGGCAAACCTCGACACGGACGACCAGGGGTCTTATGCGTGGTCCCCGGGCCACCCGCCACACCAGTCTGCGGCGGGTGACGCCATTCGGGCGTCGGGCGTCGCGGGACAGCCTCGCCCCAGCCGACGCCTCCCCTCTTCTCTTCCGCAGCCTCACTGCTGCGGTACGGACGCGTCCAGAGCAGCACGCCGCCGCCGGTGCTCCAGCCGCATCGCTTGTCACCAGCTCCCATGACGTCAGCGCCGGCTGAGCGGAGCCGAGCGCAGCGGTCCCGTTCCACCGGGCCCGGTCAGCGGCGGCGGCGGCGCCGGCGGATCACGGGGCCCCAAACACGGCCGACATGTTCTCCAGCAGCGCCTCGACCACGCGGTTCTGCTTCATCAGATCAAGCGCCAGGTCTGGCGAGTCTTGCTCGGGCCACATCAGCGTCGGCCCGAACACGATCGCCAGGTTGTGCGCGTGCATGCGGTTAAAGTCCTGCAGCTCAGTCACCCTGCGGAGAAAGACGCGCCACGTCTACACGCCCACCAACACATACGTCGAGCCGAAGCTCCGGCTGGCGGCGCCGGGGCACCAGGCAACGCCGGCTGACTCAGCATGCCGGCGTCGCCGCGCGCTGTCCCGGCACACTGCCGTCCCGCCCCCTTCCCTCTCCCCCCCCCCCCCCCAATCCGTGCAGACCCCACGGGCCGGACGCATCGAAGATACACATTACCGGGCCTCCCAAATCGCTGCCTGCCCACTCAAGTTGGGAACCTCTAACCGTTTGCTGACCTCACGCACCCTGACTAGTACTTAGGGGGGGGGGGGGGGCATAGCCACACGATTTTGTCCTTGAGTGGCGTGTAACATGACGCATGTCTGACGGTTTCCCTGCTGATCTGATTTCTGATGCTGATTTCCCTGCTGACGGTTTCCCTGCTGAACAGTTGCAATAAAAACAGCTTTCCTTTCGATCCGAGTGCAGGCGGCTGACGCCTCGCGGCGGACCGCCTGCCAGAAACCATCACAGCAATCGCTGTCTGTGTTTTAAATCGTCGCAGACACCGCATCGTTACGTGTGAGGAGCATGACCTCCACGAAACTTCAAGAAAGAAGGCGGAACGAGAAAATACATCACGAGTACCATCGCACGTGCCACCTGTCCGACGACCCGGCGCAAGACTCTCGCAGGTCCCATCCGTCCCACTCCCACAACCGGCATGGGTCCCACCGCGGTCCCTGCGCCATCGCCACACACCAGGCTGTACTCCAGACAGCCCCGGCCCGCCCCTGCTGCCGCGCTGTCGGCCGGCCTCACCTGCTCAGGTGGCCCAGCACGGCCCGCAGCGTGTCCCGGTTGCAGGCCGGCAGGTCGACCACCAGCGAGCGGAAGGCCGACACCTGCTCGGCGCGCGCCGGCAGCCCGGCCGCCCGCAGCGCCTCCGGCAGCAGCTCGAACGGCACCAGCGGTTCTTTCAGCTCGCGGAAGAACAGCTTGAGAGCGCCCGTCAGCACGTGCACGTCCTCCTCGTCCCAGAGCACCTGGTAGTTGTCCTGGTCCACCTGCCGCCCGGTCCCGGTGGTGAGGTGTGACAAGCGCGGGGGAGAGCCGATGAACATAAAGAGGGGAGAGGGAGGAGGTGACGGCAGCTGTCATCCCCTCTGGTTCGGCGGTAAGGCGCGGAAGGCGGGGGAGAGAGCGGAGGCACACAGACAGAGAGGGAACGGGAGGAGGCGACGGCAGCTGTCATCCCACTCGGAAGACGGAAAGCTATACGCTGACACGCGCACCGCACAATGTACGGGCGAGGCACGACATTAAGCCGAGAAGGAAGTCGTACAGTCTGGCTACCCACACAAGACACACAGCAAGCTTCAGCATTCGTGAGCAGCAAGGTTATGAGTGATGCTAAACTGGCGCTTTTTTAGCTGAGGTACCTAATCGTTTAGGCCAATTAACCTAGGAGTGACACAGACAAGCACGCTGCGATGCCGGTGGCTGTGTACAACACCGACCGCCGATCAGGACGCCCACGCTGGGAAAGACACGACCAACAGCAAACAGGGCCACGGCACCATGTGGGAACAAGCAATGTTGAGCCCAGCAAGACAGAACGCGATATGTCCCAACGAATGTCATTCAACCAAAGATTCAGCACACATACTACCCAAGCGCAAAGCCACCGCACGGCCGTACACAAATCGGGCCCTGTGGTAGTGCCACGACAGCAAAGTGGCGGCCATTCTCCACAGCATCGGATGCTGGCGGGGCCGCTGTGCAGCAGTGCATGGCCGGCGTCTAGTGGGCCGGGGCGCCGCAGCCTCACCTCGCAGCGCAGACGCTGCACCTGGCTCAGGTTGCCAGATGCCCGGTACACGCCGTCCATCTTCATGTACTCCGGCTTGGCCTCGATGGCCGACACGCACTCGCGCACGAAGCGCGGCACCGTGCTGCCCTCGGCCTCGCAGAGCGCCGCCAGGTGGCCGCCGAACACCGACTCGTCTGCGGAGAGCGCGGCCGGCCCGGTCACGCGGCGACGGCGCAGACACGGCGACCCGGCGCACAGCAGCAGTCGGCAGCAGGCCCGCACACACATCAGTCGGCGGCCATACACGCCCACGGCGCATACGGAGAGACGAGGCCACGTGACGTACCGTGTCGGCGGCACCTCCGGCCAGACGAGACACAAGTCGTAATACGACAAACAGACCCTTAATGCGGTCGAGCTTGATGGCAGCGGGACAATGCAACATATCGGCAGCCTTCTTTTCATTGGCGTTTCATCGAAGATCGATGCAATTATAGAAAATCTTACACATTTGAAGACATCGAGGCGATCATCAGATATGGTGAAATAAGCTCGCTTGTAACTAATGGTATACTTTTAAATACACAACACTGCTCAAGGCGACACAGTTTCACTACTTAGTGAATACGTTCATCAATACGTTATCGTTTGATTGCGTCACGGTACGTTCCTAAGACATCAGAGGGCCAGCCGAACTGGCCGTGCGAAATTCCTATGATAGCGGATGTCTGACTCACTTGCAGTACTTCACCTTCTCGAGAAGTGTCTTGGCATCGGTGCGTCATTGGCAGAGCCAAAATAGTCTAATGTGCGCGTGTTTTTGACCCTTTCTCTTGGTGTTCTTGCACATTAATCAGCAATTTCATATTGTTAACCTGTCTTCAGGTGCTCGGTTCCGGTGTTACCCATAAGTAATTCGATTATCAGTCTTATTTCTGTTACGACTGGTACCACTGTCCATCTCCCTTTATTAGGTAGCAAAGCACATGACCTCTTATCCTCTTCTCTTGTTTTAGCCTAATCCTCGCGACGCTCCACCTATCCGGGGCGGCCTATATGCGCCAGCCACGAGTGGGCCGAGAGCCCCGTGAGAAGGGGGACCCCGACCGGGCGCCCGGCGCACACCCTGAGGGGTTCCTGCGCGAGCTAAAGCTCGGCCATTGACCCACAAGCGCATGTAGTTCTGCCCCAAAATCATCTATTCTTTATCCAATAGCCCTGAAATGTTCATCTGTGGCCGAAAGGGCGCTAATCCAAACAACCAAACCAAAAATCGTGTCCAAACTTACAGCACTGCGTGCGTGACACTACTGTATAGGCAAATGATCTCCATTAGGGCCAGAAATCGTACTGATGTACGCCGCACGCCAATAACTCGACGATATTTATATTGGGTTCGAGCACTGCGTGGCCAATGGGGTGGAAGTATTTGCGGGACGTTTGTATGACGTCACGTAGGACTGGATAACCTTGGAAGTCTACACAAGCTCTCGGACGTCTAGATTCGAAACCAGAGGGTTCACTCTTAGGAAGGGCAGGGCCGTGCACAGCCCTGACTGATTTCCACAAGGTATGTCTCAGCCCAAAACCCCATACAAATGTGAAGCACTCCATTTCAGATTTCGTTCCGACTTAAGCTACAACGGGACTTTTGATGCAAGGATTCGGAGATTGTGAAGATGACAAGTAAGCCGCCATCACAACACACCGCAGTTATGTGGACGCCAGAGAGCCGGTATGTTGGGCGTCTGACGGGCGAGGTGCTGACGGGGGGGCCATCACGTGTAATGATATCAAAACAAGGGCGATTATGGCTCTTGGTAGCTTAACAAATAGGGGTCTTACCGTCGGTCATGACCGCCTTTCGTGGGTTCACAGGCAGATATGTTGACGGATGCAGCATTCACACACGAGCTCACAAACACCAATGCTCACAGCTCACAAACGCCAATGCACGGCAATTAGCTGGCTGCGGACCTAGCTTTGGAGTCGATGAAATGGACAACTTTACGTTGACCGAAGTTTGCATTATCCTTGAGGATTGACAAAAGCGCAGCAGTTCTGGGTCTATATCGAAAAAATCAATTTTGTCTACGCCTGCGCAGCTTTCGAGGATGCAATGGAGACCAGCCATACAAATTGAAGAATCAGGCCGCTCACTGTCAATTTGTGTCGAGCTTGTGGGGCCAGACAGTGCTGAACTGGCTCGGTAACAGGAAGACGATATAGTCGCCATCTACCCACCGTATCCCCATTTGCTGCGACTGCCACCGTCTCACGCCAACTTTACCAACTCCCAAAGCTGACGAGCCCGCCTATCGGGCGTGACCAGCTCCGAGCAGACGCGCTTACTTTGTGCTAACATCGAATACTCGAGATCTAAGTCCGGTTTTCACCTGAGCTGAGCTGATTTCCCGGGACAAATACATTTTCATGAGCCTATGTGGATAGCAGAGGAACTGTATCGTAACATTGCACGAAAATCGCGCAGAATCATGAGCCTATGTGGATAGCAGAGGAACAACATCGTAATATTGCACGAAAATCATACAGAATCAAATTATTTTGAAGTACATACCTCACAGCGGCTACAGTACAGCTTTAAAAATTTGATCCTTGATGCGCAGAGCTGCGTGGAGCTGTGATGAGTAGTGGATTTAAGACTATTAATTCGTACAGCACATTCCGGTCCGGCCAAAGTGGCACGCTCCGGATGAGAACTGAACCACGAGCAACCTACAGCCTCGCTCGTTATTTCCCAGAACGATTCTGTTAAGTTACGCTGATCGACAGCATTACAGGCTAGATGGCAATCTTGCGCATGCCATAACATTACATAACATTGTGCAGCATTACATGCTCGATGGCAATCTTGTGCATGCCATAACAATCGATGCAAAACAACTGAGACTAGACACGTCGGTGAAGCCACCGCTGCCGCGATGCGCCTGGTGTGACGCCTTACATGTGTGACCTTAGCAAATGTTTGAACAGTTTGTTTGTGTTTGAATGTTTGAAGCTACCTTGTGGTCATATCCTCGCACGCGTCCGTAACAGGATGGCATCAATGCCATTTTATCATCCGTAATCAGTTCCAAAGAATGGTTTTCATCACTGTGTGTGATCAATAACAGACGCACTAAAGCGATACCTAACCAGCATCGCCATAGTTACCGAAATCAAGCCGCTGCGCGTTGTGCTGCACCTAAGGCCATTGCCCTGCCCTCCATCTGTCCGCGTGTCTACCCCCGGCCGCTGCCCAGTCCAGCGAAATGACCCGTCATTTCCCGGGGACGCTCAGCACAGTGCGGGTGCGGGACCATCGCCGGTCGGACGGGCCGCACCGGCCAGCACGCCGCATCAGCCGTCTCTACACGTTGCCTGGGCGACCAGCCGGGCCTTCGCGGCGTCACCAGCGTGAACGGCGCCGAGCGTGGCCATGCCGGCGGCGGGACCGATGGGGCGACGCCGGACCTGACCGCTGACCCGTCCTCCACGTGGCCCCACATCCCGGACGGCGCGCACCCGTGACGGCCGCACCCGCACCCGCACCCGTCGCAGATGGCCAGCTCTGTCACAGCCCGGCTGTGACGGCCAGCCGGGCGAAAGGCGGCCGGCTCAGAACAACGCGTGACTTGCTGCGGCGCGTCAGCACAGGGTGTCCGTTGGACCAAACCTATTTTGTTGAGGTGATGGGGTCAAGGCCTCGGCAGCTATCTGCGCCTTGTAAGGACTGCCGCATCTCTCAAACATCCCTGCAAAACCTTCAGTCGCCAAGGACAGTGAAAACTGGATCTTCAGCCAGGCCAGCATGTGGTGCACGTGTTCCATGTACCACCGTCTCCCACTTCTAATCCCAACAAACCGTGCACTAATTCGATACATGCTCTAGACCCAACTCTCTCGCGCAGAATGGTTTAAAAACATAACTTAGGCGCAAAAGCCACGCGCAAACATAAGAGCTGGGTGCAGAAAAACACAGCAACCATAGTGACCAACCATTTTAGACCAGCCAACCAACCGACCATTTTAGCGGCGCGGAGCCCCGACCATCCTGCGGGAGGCGCCGCTCGTATTCTGGCCAGTGTGGCCAGCCTACATATCCGGTCTGTTTCAACAGAGCCGGAAGGAGACTACATGGACCGGCCGGTGCCGCCGCCGTGCCTGAGGAGCGCACCATCCGGGCGGCCGCCTCACCCCTCACCACCGCACCACCGCATGCTGAAACCCCCACCGCGCGCCGCACCCGCCGACCGCAGCACACCAGGAGCAGACAGATCGCCCTCCTCCACACACTGCATGCAGAGCAGGCGAGCACGCGGGCCGAGCCCGGAGCACACACGCACGAGCTGGGAGCGCCTCCGGCAGCGGCAGCACCCGTCGGACGTACCTTTCAGTATGCCGCGGCTGACCAGCGCGTCGGCCGGCGGGCGCGCGCGGAAAAACCGGCGCAGCCGATCGCGGATCGTGCTACTGTCCCTAGAAAGGTCCTCCTGGCTGCCGCTCACGGCGCCGTTGACTGGAAGGCGGCCACACCGGTTAGTGGAGCAAGCCGGCCAGCGCGCCGCGCGCGGCGGCAGGCGGGTTAGCCGAGCAAGCGCGCCGACGCCCGACCAGAGCGGGACGTATGTACAGCCCGGTTAAATGTTGTCAGCTGGCGTTAGAGGGCACGTCACAGAAAGCGGCAGGTCACGGGCGGCACAGCACGGAAACGGAGACAGAGAGAGCACCGGCCAGGCAGCGACGAGTCAGTGCACGTCCACCTATCAGAGACAACGCAGGAAGCTGTCACATAGTTGCCGCCGGACCGAGTGAGACTGACAGGAGCTTGAGGTGCTGTCGGTGGCACGGCCCCATCTGGTCATGGCGACGGTGACCTTCCCAGGTGACGACTGCGGCACCGCTATGTCCGCACACTGCCAATGACGGCAGTAATCGAATGGCTACGCGACGACTCCCGAGGCCACATGGTCGGACGTGGCGTAGCTTCGGACTGCCCCGGCCCTCACGACGCCACCAATGCATACGAGGCTATCGCCACAAAATGGCTCACTCGACTGGTGTTCTGGCGTACGCGCAATGCGCAACACAGATCGGCACTGGTAACAGATATTTGAAGACGAAACGCCACCTGCATGCGACAGCAACACATGCTGATTCCATGCAGAAGGTGAGAGGCTCGCACTATGGGTGAAGCTGACGGCCATTCTGAGCCTAAAAGTTGCACTACGGACCCAGACGCCATCGCTTCACATTACCGGCCAAGATGCTACCCTAAAAAACTGACAGCAAATATGCAGACTTCTACTGTATTTGAATCACATCAGCCAAAGGCCATGGTAAATTTGTTGTTTTGTTTGCGTTAGTATTCCAGCATGCAGGAGTTCATGTCTATTACCACGACCCACCTAAAACGCTTCCGCTGGCCACATACCGAATGACTTCCACAGCACAGCGAATCTTTTTAAACAAAGTGCCCAAAAATCAAGACTTCTCGGACCTTGTTTTCATGGATGTGTGGAACAACTGACTGGGTTGTTCCATACATCAGACCCAACAACACACAGCACGACTATCTCCCCGCTGCCCTAACACGCCCGACACACCCCGCCGAACCCGACACCAACGCACCGTCCACCTGGTCCCCTAGCCGTGCCCGTCCAGTCCGCCGCCCACTCCGGCCGCAGCCACCGGCCGGGCCACTCACAGCGAGCGGAGCGGGTGCGCGTCAGCCGGAGCTCCTCACGCGGCGCCGGCCGCTCCGGCGCCAGCAGGTGGTCCAGACCCTGCGGCATGCGCGCGATGGCGTCCCGGATGGCACCGTACCAGACGCCAGCCGTGGTCGAGTTCTCCTCCTGCAGCAGCAGCTGACGGCAGCGGGGCGAGGCGTCAGGGCACGGCGTTCGCACAGGTGATGGCGCCGCTGCGGTCTGACGCCGCACCGGGCGCCGCCGGACGGGACGGTGGGGAAGATGTGGACCGGATGGCAGCCAGGAGCAGTACATCGACGACAATCAACCAATACCAAGGGAGCGCCGGGACTGAATGCAAAGGGAGCGCAAGAGCCACATCGCCATTTCTATTCCAGACTGAGCTCCTTCCAACCACGTCCACAGGCGGCGTTTAGCACAGCCGAGCCCTGTGTACTCCAGTGACGGTGACACTGCCCGGACACGCCCGTGTCCGCAGCCGTGCCCGCCGTCGGCAGCGCGCGGCTGCAGCCGGGGCGGGGCGGGGCGACACTCACCTGGAGGCCGTGCACGGTGCACACCTCGAACACGTTCTTGCGCGAGGAGCGGTCGGGTCGCCAGGAGACGAGCGCGCCGGCCAGGTCCACCGACGTCTCTGGACTGTGACCGGCCGAGCCCCACTGCCGACGCACCGACCACGTCAAAGGGAGAGCGTGCGTCAAGGGCAGCGACGCGACTTCCTCGCGGCGGCACGGCAATGAGGACCCCGGACCACCATCGCGCCGATGAAGTCCACACTTCCTTACCCCGCCCCGCCATCTCCCGCCCGGTCTCTCTCTCTCTCTCTCTCTCTCTCTCTCTCCTCTCTTCTCTCTCTCTCTCTCTCTCTCTCTCTCTCTCTCTCTCTCTCCTCTCTCTCTCTCTCTCTCTCTCTCTCTCTCTCTCTCTCTCTCTCTCTCTCTCTCTCTCTCTCTCTCTCTCTCTCTCTCTCTCTCTCTCTCTCTCTCTCTCTCTCTCTCTCTCTCTCTCTCTCTCTCTCTCTCTCTCTCTCTCTCTCTCTCTCTCTCTCTCTCTCTCTCTCTCTCTCTCTCTCTCTCTCTCTCTCTCTCTCTCTCTCTCTCTCTCTCTCTCTCTCTCTCTCTCTCTCTCTCTCTCTCTCTCTCTCTCCTCTCTCTCTCTCTCTCTCTCTCTCTCTCTCTCTCTCTCTCTCTCTCTCTCTCTCTCTCTCTCTCTCTCTCTCTCTCTCTCTCTCTCTCTCTCTCTCTCTCTCTCTCTCTCTCTCTCTCTTTGCCACCGCCCTGCCGTACTAACACGACAGCGTGTGGAGACACCGGCGACAGATGAAAAGTGCTTCAGAATGGACCTGGCGCCTCCCGAACTGCGTGACGCCGTTGGAAAGCTACCTTCCGGAAGTATACCACCCACAGTCGGTCACAGTGGGGAGGCGACGGCAAGGTCCAACAAACATTTTCGCGAAACGGACCTGGGCGTCCAACACCGCCACTGCGACACATATCCATCGCGCAAACAAGGCAGCACTGCCAATACCATCTCGCACTGCCCGACCTATCCGTCCACCGCACACACCCCGCTCCCAGCGGCGTCCCCCTCCCCCCCCCCCACGGTCGGAGCGTGACGCCGTGACGCCGCCGCCGCTCACCATGCCGGCGGCGCCCTTGACGTCCTTGAAGAGCAGCAGGTAGCGGTCCGTGAGCACCACGTGGCAGGGCGCCCAGTTCTTGCGCACCCGCCGGGACGTCTCTGTGGCCACCTTGGTCCGGTTCAGCGTGCCCTGTCGGCAGCAGGAGACGGCGTCTGGGGACGGACACAACGACGCCGGGGGAGCCTGGCGATGCTGACAGCATGACAAAGTCAGGCCTTTCGAGGGGAGAACATGACAGTCAGGCCTTTAGAGGGTAGAACATCACAAAGTCAGGCCTTTCGAAGGGAAAAGTGACAAAGTTAGGTCTTTCGAGGGGACGAAGTGACAAAGTCAGACATTTGGAGGTGACAAAGTGACAAGGACAAGCATTTCGAGATGACAAAATGACAAAGCCAGGCATTTCGAGGTAACGAAGTGACAAGGTCAAGCATTTCAAGGTGACAAAATGACAAAGTCAGGCCTTTCGAGATAATGAAGTGACAAGGTCAGGCCTTTTGTGGGAACAGTGACAAAGTCAGGCCTTCGAGGTGACAATGTGACAAGGTCAGGCCTCCCGAGGGGACAAAGTGGCAAAGTCGGACCTTTCGTGGGACCAACTGACAAAGTCAAGCCTATCGAGGGACAAACTGACAAAGTTAGGCTTTTCGAGGGGGCAGTGATTATTTGCACATCTCGCTCATTTTTGCATTTTTTCAAGGCACTGCACAGTCTGGTTCCTTGCGTTCATACATGAGGGGTACCTCATCCAAAGGGCATTCAACCAGACTTCGTACCCAGGGAATATCGCGGACTTAGTCCAAGGGCACCCGAGCCGAACAAGCAGGAACTACCGCGGCTGATCATTGTATATGCCTCAGCTAGCAACAGCCAGAGAGCCAACCCGGCACGAAGCGGCCGTGTCTTAGCATCAGATGGCGAGAAAATGTCCCCTCAGGTTCTGCCCTACACCAAGACACCAAGAGACCAAATGACCTCATAAAACGGCATGCAACTATATCCTGAGTTAGCAGTCCAGGCGTGCCTATCGTGTCTTTGGCTATCAGAGCCGCTGGCGCAGGCTAAACCACACTTAAAAACACAAGTCAATCCAAACACAACACAACCAAATAATGGCCTCAGCCCTGTTGTTCTCAGCAACGGTGTGACAAGAATCATACTACTCCGCTCAAGAATAGTATGACTTCGGAATAAGAATGATCACAGATGGAAATGGAATCGCATTCGTAGTTTTACTCCACCTGCCATTCCGACCAACACAATTTTTTAGACCCATACTCGATACTTTGTGAAGGGGTGTATCGAATATCTCACGTCGGTTGCGCATACCAATAACGCCTCTGCGCAACACCGGAACGATTTCCAATCCGGATGTTCGGCAGAGACCATGTTGCAGGGATAACGGTGCCCGCTACACACAGTACTGGAACATAAGTGCCCGCTCCACGCTAAGCACGAACAAGAGAGCTCGCTCCACGCTTCACTGGAGGAAGAGTGCCCGTTGCACACTACACTGACCATGGCGATGGCTATGACACCTGGCCGCAGGCGGGCGCCGCCGGTCATCACGGCAACACACGCCTCACACCAGACGGACCACAGCCCCGGGCCAGCGGCCGGCATCTCTGCCTCGACCGGTGCAGAGTACCAGCTGACCGGCCGGCGACGGCGGCCGCTCAGACCGCTCCGGCCGGAGACCCCGCACAGCGGTTCACTGTAGGTCACTCAGCGATCCCCGGTGCACTGTCAATCACGCGCCGGCCCCGGTCCACTCTCGGTCACCCAGCGGCCCCGGTCCACTGTACGTCACCCAGCGGCCCCGGTCCACTGTCGGTCACCCAGCGGCCCCGGTCCACTCTCGGTCACTCGGAGGCCCCGGTCCACTGTCGGTCACCCCGCGGCCCCGGTCCAATGCACGTCACCCAGCGGCCCCGGTCCACCCTCGATCACCCAGCGGCCCCGGTGCACTGTCGGTCACTCGGCGGCCCTGGTCCACTGTCGGTCACCCAGCGGCCCCGATCCACTGTCGGTCACCCAGCGGTGGGTCCCCGGCCGGTCACAAGTCGGTGCCGGGTCCCGCGACACTGGCGACGGCGCTCAGAGCGCGAACCAGCGTCGGAGGGCCACGGCACTCCGGGGTGACATCACAGCCGCGGGTCAGGAGTGAGTCACTGGGGCCGACACACCGGGCCCGGGAAGGATACGGGACCCGTCCGGCCAGCAGAGTCATGATGTTCCGGCGGATGCAAGGCACGCAGCGCCCTCCGTCCCCGACCACGAACCGATCGCAGTGAAAGCATTCTGGGACCTTATTTGGTCTTCATAAAGCTGCACACATTAGTCGCTTCTGGTGACCAGGCGGCTACGTAATTGCGTTCCACTTGGTCCGCCCAGAAATTGCCGGATGACTGGCTATCGTTGCATATACTTGCTAGTAACTTTCTGTCGATGATGACGGCTGACTGGGCTCACTGAACTATTCACTGATGATTGGGTTTACTGAACTAAGGCCTCAACAAACAACAAATATTAACAAGAATCTGTTCCAGTCAACACGCGGCGCTGCGGTCAACAAAATGTTTGTTAACCGCAGCGCCGCTTCCGACTCAACAGGTTGCAGAGTTGATTCCGACAGAACTAAAAACGCCTGCTCTCAATGCACACCGCATTTGGTGCTGAAGTACGAGCAATGAGTGTTGATTAGCCGAAACATACACGCTCAACGAACACCGGAGGCGGCAGACACGGGGGCAATCTGACCAGCCCGCTGAGGTTCCAGTGTCATTACCAACAATGGCGGCCAGCTGTCTGAAGCCGGCGCCGGCAGCCATCGTCCATCCGCCGATATATTAACTCAATCCATGGAACACGTCAACCCCCTGACAACCACTCAGGTCGCAGGTGGCGGTCTTTGGGGGAATGTCTCAAATTCTTGGGAACTTCCGTAAAAAAAAACAATTCAGCATAATACCGATTGGCAAAACGGCTCTTCAATCCCATCGACCTCATCAGTTTTGTCACCTGCAGAAATGCTGCGGTGGTATCCTATGATTCCATACCCAATGGGCAGGAACAAAAGAGGGTGCAAGTAGCCCAGTGCGTGACTTGTAAACTCCATTGGATGCTGTCGCGTTGTACCCGCCAAAAGGCGTCAAGCTTGCTCAAATCACGTTTTCGCCGACTATAGGTAACTTTGGAAATGTTCAAGATGTGGAGTCGATGCCAGTCAAAGTGTGCGACTTTTCACTTCTAAGGTGCCAGGTGAGATCACCTGAGGTTATTGTGTGACCTTCCATGACCTTGACCTTAAATGACGCTACGCTTACGATCTTCATGCGCGAGGACATATACCTATGAGTACAACATGACATATCTACTACCGCACGACGCTGTTCATCTGACCCAACCTGTTACTTACCTAGTCGTCGACTTTTCGGGCATTTCGACTGCGCAGTCATACAACATCCATACGACCTGACCTCGCGTGACCTTGACCTCCAATGACCAAATAATTGCCACTGACATCAAACTATGGGCCAAGATAGGACGGGTCTACAGGCCAATCTGACGTAACTTTTTCCATATCTGGTAGGTAAGCTTGACTTCGACATTTGAACGACCCTAGAAAAGGCCAGGAGCATCGGTAATGTTTGCGATAACGTCTCGTGCCGTCTGTACATCCCATAACGTCTTCAACACCCATGGACCAGGTTTGGGCCCAGCCGAGCCTAGAATGCGCCGAGGCGAGTCCAATTTTAACGTGTTCACCACGCAGATCTGGCCCAGACTTCTGGCCCAGACTTCTGGCCCAGAGAACTGGGCCAGAAGTCGATGACATGACATCCGGCGTAAAAAGGCTCGACGGTCGGCCACTAAACAGTCCGCTAGATGGCCTGAGAGGACGTCATAATGCAGGTGCGATGCGCTGGCTGATTCAGTCGCCAATCAGTCTGATCTATTGCGTCCTTTTTTTCCATGTCCCCTAAAGAGACTTCCCAGTAGGACACGAATGTTGCACAACCAGCCGTTTCTGTCATATATGTCTACGCCAACTCCGTTCCAGACACGGGGAAAGAGGTGAAAGAGAAAGGAGAGGAGAAAAAGAAAACCGCGCACTGGGGTTTTATCATCTAGAAGATTGCTTTACACAATGGGTGCAAAATAACCGTCACAGCCAGAGTTCATGAACTCTTAACAACTGGCAACATTCGTAAATAAGTAGAATACCAACAATATTCGGTGAAAAGAGGTGTATCAATGCGTTAGAGCTGATCATCAATATGCCAACTATTACCAAAGTACAATGGCTCATAAAAACACAAAGAAAGCCTAAAAACACCAGCTGCCGTGTCTTGTATTCCAAGGTGACTGGCACCAGACACCATGCGTCATGACTGTTCAAATGCTCTGTCCGTCTCCACGTAACGCCGCCAGACTGAAGCCTAATTGTCGTCGCGCATGACGTGCTTATCGAAGCAGCTAGTGCGTTACAACATAACTCTAGTTCTGTCGCAGGCGCCGCTCTCACCCACCGAGTGCGATGCCTACATTAGGACTCTAGCAGCTCCTGGTGTAATACGGTGAAGGAGCGAATTAAAAGTACAGCGAGGTGGTGCGCCAGGAGCTTACTTTGACACGGCCCTGGGCAGGCGGCATGGCAAGCCGTCCCCGGTTGCCTTCATCTGCCGGGTAGACACCGACCGAGGAGCTCGCTGCAGGAGGATCTGACACAGAGTCGCCCCACCTGCAGCGACCAGCATCCGAGCTCGCCGCGCCGTCGAGCTGGTGCTCCCGCGGCCGCTCTGACCAGGCGTGGGAGGCCCAGCAGCGCTCACCTGGTGCAGGATGGTGTGCGTCTGATCGCCGGCGAACACGCGGGGTCGGCCGGCGCCGGGCGCCGGCGGCACCAGCAGCGAGCGGCCCCCGCTGGCTGCGGCCCGCCTGGCGCACGTACGGCGGGAATGGGCAGCGGCGGCGGCGCCGGCCCGCCCAGCCGCGCCGTCGCCCTCCTACCGGGCAGAGGGCCGCACGTCAGAGGGGCGCCGCCACCGCCTGGACGGCTGCGGCGCTGGGAGCGGGCCACGGGCCGACAGGCGGACACCGGGGAGCCATCCGGCGGGCAGAGGGCCGCACGTCAGAGGGGCACCGCCGCCGCCCGGACGGCTGCAGCGCTGGGAGCGGGCCACGGGCCAACAAGCGGACACCGGGGAGCCATCCGGCGGGCAAAGGGCCGTACGTCAGAGGAGCGCCGCCGCCGCCCGGACGGACGCGGCGCTGGGAGCCGGTCACCGGCCGACAGGCGGACACCAGGGGAGACATCCGGCGGGCAGAGGGCCGCACGTCAGAGGGGCGCCGCCGCCGCCCGGACGGACGGACGGGGCACTCGGAGCCGGTTACGGGCCGACAGGACGCCAGGGGCGTCATCTGGCGGGCGCGGCAGGCACACGGGCAGGCGACGCGGCGCACTGGCCCGACACATTACACACCAGAAGAGGGACTAGGCCGACTTCGGAAACGGGGACACACCAGCCAGCAGCTGTTCGCAGCGGGGAAATGCCACGAGCTGCAAGGCAGTTTGTGAAATGCGAGCAGACATGGGGGATATCAGATGCGAGGGCAACTAAACCGGCCCACAACAGCGAACCCAAGACTACTACTGACCTTGTCTTTGGCATTCTGACTAGTTCCATCGTCGACAGACGGCAGGGCCCAGTAAGAGGACGTACCGCCCTCCTCGAAAAATACACATGCCCGTCCTCGTTCTGATTGCTGTACCACTGCGGAACAGAGGAGAGCACGGACTCGGTCACGACGGCCAGCAACTCCAAACGAACGGGGACAGGGAGACCAAGAAAAGTGCTCACGTGTTGGCTTTAGAGCCTGAAGTACTAGAGCTCTCCAGGACTTTCTCTTAGAGAATGTGTTGGTAACTGTAACGTATTACAATGTACACGCTCCTGAAATGAGATCAGTTGCAACAGCATGACAAAAAACAACACGAAACAAAGAGAAAGACAAACAGAATGATGACATGAAAGATGGGCACCATTTGCATTCTAAACCTGCCACGCTTACAGAAAAAGCATGCATGTCGGAACCATTCCGCACAGTAGCATTCGAGCCCCTTCCACGGGTCCTAGCATACCGCTGTCGCCCTGGTCAACACCGCGCCGCTATTGCTGTGAAGCAGGGCCCACCTCGCGATGACACCCGCCGCCACCCGCGCCGGGGCCTTGGCGGCGGGCCACCTACCCGGGCCGTCTGTCGTGTCAGCCCGGCGGCGGGCCGGCCGCGGCGCGCGCTGGCCAAGCCCTGCTCAATCTGGCCGATCCGCTGGCGGACCGAGACGGCCTGCAGCGCCGCCGCGTCGCTGGCGCTTCTCTCTCGGCCGCCCTCCTCCGGCGCCGACGGCGGCGGCAGAGGCGTCTGTACCGGCGCCTCGGGCTGCGGCGCGGCCACGTCTGGCGACGGCGCCTCCTCGGACGGCGACGCCTCGCCGGGCGGCAGCGAGACGCGAGCCACCTTGGCCGGTGCCTCGTCGGTGGGCGAGTGCAGCGCAGTGTGGAAAGAGTCGTCGCTGGACGAGCTGAAGCCGTGCGACAGCCGCGCCGTCCGGCTGCGGCGCTTAAGCGGCGCCTCTGTGCCGCTTCGAGGGCTCGCCGGCTCGTCCGCCGCGCCGTGCCGCTGCACGGGAGCCTCGGCGTCGCTGTACCGCTTCAGATGAACCTCCGCTCCACTGTGCCGCTTAAAGGGCTGCTCCGCCCCGCTGTGTCGCTTCAAAGCCTCCTCCATCCCGCTGTACCGCTTCAGAATCGCCTCTGCCCCGCTGTGACGCCTGAGCGTTTCGTCCGACCTTCTACGGCGCCCCAAAACCTCCTCCTCTCCACTGTGTCGCTTGGGCAGCTTCTCTAGTCCAGTGCGCCGCCTGCGCGTGTGCTCTGGCTCGCCGAGTCGCTCCGGCGTCCGCGCGTGGCCACGCAGAAGAACCTCATCTTCGCCCCAAACTTCGTCTGGCTCGCGCCAAACGCCGCCGTCCACGTCCCACTCGGACCGGCTCCTAACTGGACTGGCCGGCCGGCCGTCGTCCGCCCGGATCGTCATCAGCGAGAGGTTGACGATGTGCGCCATTTGATCGCTGGCGCGGCGCCGCCGCTGCCGCCTCTCGACCGCCGCCGTCTCACCGCGCACCTCCGCCATCGCGCTCGCACTGCACTCGCCGCCGCTAGCCGGCGACAACCACAGGAAGCCGGCGATAGCGAGTGTGCGGCGCGGCGACGAAGGCGCCGCCGGCGGCCGCCGCTTCCACTCACCTGTCGCAGTCCGAACTCTGACAAGCAGGCCAGCCTGGTCTCGGACGAGGAGCGGCGCGCGGCCAGGTGCCGGCGCGCCGCCGAGCGCAGCATGACGTCATCGTCGCACATGGTGGCCGGCCGGGCTGTGAGCGGGCGTCAGGAGGCGACCGCGCTGCCGCCGGCACGCCGTACTTCCGCCAGCGGCGACGCCAGGCGGCCGTTGACGGCGGCGGCGGACTGAGCGCGGCCCGGGGCCTCAGTAATCCGCCGGCGGGCGCCGCCGTTGCCCCGCCGGCTATCGCGCGCGTCCGGGAAGCGTGCGGTCAGCGGGGCGTCCGGCGCCTCGAGGTCGGCCGGCCGCAGGGCGTCGCGGCGGTCGGCGCAGATGGCGCGACGTCGACGGCTGCCGGCGAGAGCCGTCCACTTCCAGCCGGAGCTCGGCCAAGCGGACGGCGAGTGGATCGCCGCAGGCTGGCGACGCGGGTTGGATCTGGTTGTTCCAAGGAGGAAATCGAGACGGTGAGCTCACTTCTGAGATGATCTCATTCTTCGAGGACGTGTTGTTTTTGCTGCAGCGGTCTTCTGCCTCCTCTTCCGCCGCTTCTTCATGCATAATGGTAGCAATAGACGTACGTCCGACATACAGTGACTTGTCGATATCAGACCCTCTCCGACACTGTGGACTTTAATTAATGCCACACGGTCCACTGTTGAGTTCCAAATTCGAATGCAATGCTGTGAGCTCCAAAATTCACTAGATTTTGGCACAAATACCCTGTGCAGGTGAGTTCAGTTTGAAATTTGTCAAAGCTTTAACTCACCTGAAGAGGGCGTGTCTACTGAAATGCGGTGAATTTTACGGATTATTGTATTTCATTCTAATGTGAGCACGCAGTAAATAGCGTACCGTGTATATGTGTTTTCGTGTATACTTTCTGTAACAAAAAATGTTCCGAAGCTGGGCAAAAGCTTACAGCCTATTCAAGGACGCTTCGAAGCCCACCCTGACACTACTTATGGCTAGATCTGACTTTACCTAGGTGCTTACCTTTACCTGACCATGTAGTGTTTGTAACGGAGCGACGCTTACCTAGTTAACATTGGCTTGAGGAGGTGATTCGAATGTGAAAGGATCAGAGACATGCGCCTAAAATCCTTTCCACACAGGCCAGTTACGCGAGCAATGTGGCCCACGCTTTGAAGAGACAGCACCCGGCGAAATTTTAGCCGACAACCGCCACTACTCAGCTCTCTCATCACTGTGGGCCTCGCGGCCCGTTGACTTCCGTTATTGTTTGTACTTTCTGGTAGGGGAGGGGGGGGGGGGGGCGGAGAGCGGCAACAAGTTTGATATCCTAATATCATTGCTTTATCGCCCTTCTTCGAAGAAGAGTCACGCTACTCCGCTCAATTCGAATACACCGAGAGGACGCACGCAATCACACCATGCAGTCAGCGCGATTACGCTTCGAATCGGTCGTGCATTCAAAGCTGAGGCCCATGTGGACTAAGGGCTGTCTCATACTAGCACCCAACCAGTCCATCCAGTGGTGACATCGCTTCCGGGTTAATGCAAACATCCTGTTCCACACCACGCTCATGTGAGCGCCGTGCCACCCTTTAACTGATAGAACGCACCGAGATGACTTCGGCGCAGGAGTCATGGTCTCGTGACAGGCTGCAGAAGGGACGTCCCAGCGTGACGTCCGATTCTGGTTATGTATGAATCCTCGGATGGTCACTAATGCAAAGCTTAAAAGCGGTCCATACCAAGGACATGAAACGGACAGGACCCTCCCCCCATCCCCCCCCCCCCCACAAAAATGCGAGCTGAGGCATGCACGGCCAAACCCGTTTTACATGCCACATTCCATTGGCAGCCACCCCGTTCCGATGTGACACCGAAGCCCTGCCCTCCCAATGCCGGGCGCCTCTCCAGCCGGCGGCGGGAGGAGGCCTGGCTGTATGCTGCGCATGAGAGCGTCACCAGACGCGGCCGCCCGGTCCCTGTCCCAGGTCAGCAGCTGGCCGGCCAGCAGCAGCTAGCCTTCAGTGGCCTGTTGACCCTTACGCATAAGCCTGTATGGAAACTGAAAACAAGGCCGAACCTCCCGGACAGATCCCAAGCCTGATGGCGGAGAGGTGTGACCCACCCTTACCCAGGTGGGACATCACCCCTCCCCCTACCCGGGTAGAGGGATGTGCGGGACGCCCCTTGTTCCTTGCTCCGGCAGGGGGCGTGGAGACGGCCTCACCCGAGCAAAGGCATGCGAGTCCACCCTAACCCGCCTTTATAACAGTCGGTCCACTCTCACCTGGCTAGGCAGACGTGTACTTTGCAGTCTTACCCAGGTAGGGAGGGGGGGGGGGGGGGCGTGGTCACCACTGGTGGGCAATGGGGGCCACGACACCGGGTCTTACCCAGGTAGGGAGGGGGGGGGGGCGTGGTCACCACTGGTGGGCAGTGGGGGCCGTGACACTGGGCCTTACCCGGGTGGGTGACGTGTCGCGCACATAGCAGAGCTCGCCGCTGGAGTCGACGCGGCGCCGCCAGCCGGACGGCAGCGGCACCAGCGGCACGTCCACCTCCAGCACGGGCGTCGCCGGCTCCTCCCGCTCGCCATACTTCTCCGGGCTCACGCTCGTCTAGGGAGGGGCGGCGGTGGGGGCGGTCAGGAGGGGCGTAGCCGGGACGGGAGCGGCCGGAGTCGGTCGCAGTGCCGGCAGCGAAGACACTGAGAGTGATGCTGAGGTGGGGCGAGGACCAATACACTGGGCTAGCACTGAGAGCCATTTTGCGAGAGCACATGGAATTTTATGCGTAAATCAGGGCAGTGGCTTTTTGTCACCAACTGAACTAAGAACCTCAAACAAACGACAGGGGCACGTGGCTTACTCTCAGATACGCGCTGGTTGTTCTGGAACAGCAAACTCGCCGTCCAAGCACTGATTGCCACAGCAAGACATCCCATGCGAAAAGCTAATGACTAGACGAACACGCTCACTTGAGCCCGTGGGGCCGTGGACCTCACATCCCAACGGCTCGCGCCCGCCTCAACCCTGCCCAGTATGGGGGCCAGAGGTCCTTCCCGTCACGGACGGACACGGACACGGATTCCCGGATGGACGGACGGACCGGCCCCAGCCGGGCACCACTGACCGACTTGACGTTGCGTCGCGGCGGCTTCCACGTGCTGTTCTGCGTGTCCACGTTGTAGTAGTACTTCCTGCCGCGGTGCACGTACTCGCCCCAGCCGTCCCAGAGGCAGCGCTGCGGCGTGTCTAGGATGTGCGGCACCGGCGGCGCCTCCTTCATCTGAGTCGACGACACCTGGCGGGGCCGGGCAGGCTCAGTCAGCCGGCCCCTGGGCCTCAGCGGCCGGGGCGCCGGGCAGGCTCAGTCAGCCGGCCCCTGGGCCTCAGCGGCCGGGGCGCCGGGCAGGCTCAGTCAGCCGGCCCCTGGGCCTCAGCGGCCGGGGTGCCGGGCAGGCTCAGTCAGCCGGCCCCTGGGCCTCAGCGGCCGGGGCGCCGGGCAGGCTCAGTCAGCAGACCCCTAGGCCTCAGCGACAGACTCCCACCTCAGCGGCCAGGGCGTCGCACTCGGCACCGAGCCATGTACAACAATCTGGGGCGGTAGGGATAGGACAGACTCCCACCTCAGCGGCCAGGGCGTCGCACTCGGCACCGAGCCATGTACAACAATCTGAGGCGGTGGAAATGAGCAAAACCACTTCCCATCGCAAGAACCAACAAATGTCAAAATACGATAGCTATCTTATAGCCTTGGACATGACGCACCTGACAAGTTTGGGGTTAAGCAAGCTGCAACCTCGGGTAGTCGGGATTACGTGGCAACTTCATGGAAAGTCGTAAGGTAGCCAAGTACAGTGGACACGTTGAAGGTTCTTAGCTTAGTTGGTGACAAAATGTAATTAACAAATCGACAGTGATTTAGCTTCAATAACAAGACTATGCCCCGGCAAACACCGGTGTCGGCTAACATGGGGGAGGTCGACACTGGCGGAAGCCAGCAAGCCCATACCCCAGGTCGCCAACCCAGATGACTGGCCCCTAGCAGACGCCACCTGACCCAGCGTCGCCCGCTGCATCCAGCCTGCGGCGGCGCGTCACCCACCTCCGACAGCCGCGTGCGGGGGCGCGGCACGGGCAGGTGATCGGCCGAGCGGCTGAGCCCCGAGCGCGGCCGCAGCGGGTTGGCGAAGTAGAGCGCGGCGCGCACGTGGTCCAGCTGCTCGCAGGAGCCGCCCGCCTCGCTGTCGGCCGGCTCCGAGTCGGACCAGGGCTCGGCGTCGTCAGGTGTGACGGGCGCCGACGAGCAGCCAGCGTCGGCGGCCGGGCGCAGGCGCAGCTGCTTGGGCGGCACGGGCGGTCGCGGCGGGCCAGCCACGCGCGGTGGCTCCACCTGGCGCCCGGCCGCCGACGGCTTGGCGATCGGCGGCCGGCGAGGCGGCTCGGCCGGCCGCGCCAGCCGCTCGGCCGTCCGCTTGAAGCTGGCGTTGTGGCCGGCCAGGTCGACGCGCGCCGGACGCAGGTTGGAGAAGGTGCTGAACGACTGCAGGCTGCGGTCGTACGAGGTCTGCCGCTGGAAGCCGGGCCGGCCGTCCTGCTCGTCGGGCGAGGGCAGCAGGTCCGGCCGCGGCCCCGGCTCGGCCCGCTCCGCCGCCGCCTCGTCCTCCGCGTCCGGCGCGTCGGCAGCCGGCGCCACCTGGCGCTCGCCGCCGCCGCCGGCGCTGTCTGCGCTCCTTCGCCGACCCTCGGCGGCTTGCGGCGGCGCGTCCGTCAGCCTTACCTCCGCGGCGCCGCCCTTCACAACCGGCGCCGGCAGGGCGGACGCCTCCCGGCCCTCGCGCGGAGAGCCTCTGTCCACAGCCTCCGGCCGCGCCGAGCGCTTCTCCAGCGAGCGGCGCTCCTCGCGCCGTACGCGGCCCATCAGTTTGATCACCTCTTGCCGAAAGCGTCTACCCTCACCGGGGCCGGGACCGACAGCAGGCACCTCCGAAGCCCGGGACGTCTCGCCGCCGTCAGTCGTCCGCGAGGGCGCCTCCTCCGTTACCGCCGGACGGGGGAGCTCCACGGCGGCCGACGTCAGAGCGGTGGTGGAGACGAGGGAGGACCCCGCCGCCACCGGCGCCGGTCTCTGACCGACCACGGGCCGCGCGCTCCTGGCGCAGCCCGGCGCAGGTCGCGGGTCGGGTCCCCGCGCGTGCGGCTGCGGAGGCCGCGAACCAGACGCAAGTCGGCCGTCCTCGGTCGGCGGCGCCGCCCGGGGCCGCTCGGCCGGGCGCCGCAGCCTCGTGTCCGTACCGTCGCCGTCCTCCGGCGGCGGCGTCTCGGCTCGCTCGGCTGGGTGGCGCGCCATCGACGCCTCGCCCTCGGCCAGCGGCTCGGTCCGCTCGGCGGGCCGTGGCGGCTGCCGGGGCCAGGCGTCGGCGCCGCGGTGACGGCCGTCCAGACTGCTGGTGCTGGCGGCCGGCGCCGGCGCCGCCTCCGGCCGCACCAGCTCCCATGTGCGACTGCGCTCGTCCACCGACCACGACTTGCGGCGCGCCCACAGGTCCTTGGTGATGCGTGGCCGCCGATGCCGGGCGGCGGGCGGGCGCGCCACCGGCTCGCGCGCCGGCTGCCCCGGCGGCGAATCGTCCAGCGTCTCGACGCTCGAGGAGCCGGCGGCCGCGTCCTCCAGCGAGTTGCAGCGGCGCCGGCCGCCCTCGTCGTTGTCGTCGTCGTCGGCGCCATCGTCGCCACCGATATGTCGCTCGGCGTCTAGGATGGAGAGCGGCGCCCTGCGGCACCGCCGGCGCGTCACCAGGCGGCCCAGCGCGCGCGACAGGGCGGTATGGGCCCAGGGAAGTCACAGGAAAGCACGGTCTGTGGCTGGTGCTCCGCAGCAGGAGGCGGGGCCGAGACAAGTTGGAGCGATGACCAAGATGACTTCGATGATGATCGGAGTTAATGTTGTGACGAAAAACTCTCGCGCCCGTAAAAGTCGGAAGAAACCGACGTTGGGAAGTGTCAGTGACGTGACATGAAAGACAGCGCGGTGCAAGACATCTTATTTGCAAGGGGACGATAGCAGGCAGCACTTTCCGTTGGAACAGCAAAACGACAAAACAAAAAAAAACCAGCCCTTGTGAGACAATCCAGGGCTGTGCATGCTATGTGCTAAGTTAACTGCCATATTTCTGGTTTGCTTTTCTGGGACAAAGAACAAATCAGCATCGTAAAACCTCGCCCCGCAGGACTATAAATCGACTTACCATCAGGTACTATCCTTGCGAACTATAAAAGGTCGACAGTATTGAGGCCACCACCGAGGGTTGCATGCAAACACCTATGCATCTGGTGCTCTACTAAAATGAGCTCGAGCTACGATCTCCACTCTGCTATTCAGTGTTATGCTCAGTAACATAATGCTCAAGCATGCAATATCGTCTCATAAGAACATCTCCATGACATAATCACAATAACATATCCTATAATAGATATGAGATGGTCAAAACATATGTAAATGAAATGCTTAGTGTTCCACACCGTCGGTACTGTCTGAGACTTCCAATTCGAGCTTCTCATCTCTGGTATATATATATATATATATATATATATATATATATATATATATATATATATATACATCATTTCTCCACAACACCCCGAAATTCACTGTGGACGAGGGCACTATCATGGTGCCCCGCTCCACCCCGAGTGCGGGCCGGCCGCCGTCCCGTCCCGTCCCATCCCTACCGCGTACCGTCTGCTGTCGCGCGCGTTCCGCTTGACCTTGGGCGGCAGCTGCGGCCGGGCATGCGGCTGCAGGCGCAGGTACTGGGTCGGCGCGTAGAACGGCTTGCGCTCTCCGCTCCGGATCACCTGCGGATCGGCCACGGTCGCCGCTGAGCGACGGCAAGTGCCTGCGGCGGGCGGGCGCGCGCCCACAGCCCGGGGCTGCAGCGGCTCTCCCGCAGCCGCTGAGCACTCCCACGGGAGCTGATGGGTCCTCCCACCGCGGGACACGTCCCAGCGCGGCCAGATCGGTCGCCGCGCACCGCGCGACATCGCGTCTCTGGCCTGCGCCAGGCGACTCGTTTGCCCACGACGATCGCAGACAAGCCGCACAAGTCGTGTGCAGTGTTCGTTAATGATTCTACATCGCTCACAGACTTTTGACGTGCCCAGGTCTTAGTCATGGTGACAGCAGGTACATTCACATCCAACATGGGAGAGAAGCAATATGTACCCAGTGAGCCACAACAGCACCATATCACATTGACGACATACCATAAGCAAACATCAATCAACAAATTAGAACACAACTGCAACAGAGCTACTGTGGGAAACCATAGGACATGACTCCTTTGCTATAGCAGATAAAGACCATCCATTTTACTTACTTGACTTCTACATTTCACTCTACAAGGGAGACCAACAGACTACAAGGCAGTTACCATGAGATACTGTGCTGCCTCTTACCTGCCACCAGTCACTGTTGGTCTGTTGGATGACCAGGAACTCCTCATCCTTGCACATGTACACGCGTTCTCCATCACTGCCATGGTACTCAAAGTCGAACAAGACAGTGACTACCAAGTCTCTGTCCATGGGCACCTGTGGACCAGGCTGAGTCAGCCATATGCAGGGCAAGGGCAGACAAGCTGTGCAGTTTACATCCCACCGCAAAGTTGACTACAATTGGGTGGCTAATGACAGGATTTTTGGCGGTCTTGTCTTCGGGAGAAGTATGGCAGCCCACAGTATTGGCACAGCATACCCCCAATGCACCAATGTGTCTATGCTTTGTGATCTATCCTGAAAACTCAGTTTGTTATGGCACCCACCTCCTGATTCACCCATTTATGAAGGGGTGGGCTCATACTGTTTTAGGCACTCACAATAAGCCCCTGACAGAAACAGCCTGCAGTTGGTGGCAGTGGCTACACCAAATGTCATGTGATGTCTGAGGGCAAGACAACCCATGCATGGTACCACAGCAAGTTGAGCTTTCACTGCCAAAATTCTGCCACTCACCCAGAAATTCATGATCAGATGGTGGTATCAGGGCCAGAGCTGATGCAGTGTGTGTGTGGGGGGGGGGGGGGGAGCAGAGGGGGCAACTGCCCATCCTGCCAGCAGGCAAGGTGGGACAAGAGTATGTTTTTGCTCCCCCCCCCCAAAAAAAGGAAAGGCCACTTTTTACTAAATTAAAGGCATTGTAACTACCCACAGATTAAAAAAATTAAAATCATGCAGGGTCCCATAACTGAGTTGGAGCAATAAATTTGGCTCAAAAGGCCATTTTCAAAATCCATAGGCCTGTTTTCTGGATCATGAGGCCACTTTTATGAAAAGGTGACCCATGCTCTAGATTAGCAGACACAATTATGTGTTTAGGAGGCCCCTTTGCTGGCTTGGGAGGACCTTGCTACAAATTAGGAGGCCCCACACTGAGTTCGGAACCACCCTCTATGTTCAGGAAACCACATTTCTGGAACAGCAGGCCCCTTTCTTGCATCAGATGGGCAGAGTATTGGCTCAGAATACCCTGTTTTGGGATAACAAGGCACCTTGGCTAGATTTTGAAGCCAATATGTGAATCAGAACATCCTGTTCTGGACTAGCAGGTCCCTCTATGCATCAGGAGGCCCTTTTCAGAAGTCAGAGACCTTGTTTTAGGTGAGATGCTGCACTAGGTATTCAAACAGCCCCATTCAGGATTTTCAAAAACAAATGTAAATGGCACATACCCTCAGTGCCCCTCCCCTTGAACATGCCACCACCCAGGATGCCCCCTGTGAGGAGGCCCCATTTTGCCCACCCCTTGCCCCAAATCCCCTCAAACTCAAAATATGTGGTGCTACCCCTGGTCCAGGCTCATACAATAAGCACACCTTAGCATGGATGCTGATCCCAGGCATCTGCCCCATCATAAGTCAGGACTTAATCATTACACAATGCTCAATAAAACATGTGATGTAAATGATACCAAGTAGGGGTGTACACAACATTTCACAACTGGGAATGGCCTGAGATGCTAACCACTGGTCTGGGTTACATACCAAACTGGTGCTTGGGGAACCAATAATTTTAGAAAGCCAACCCACTGAAATTGTGGGGCCAATGGGGTGCCATACAGTCAGTGGATCCGTACCCCAGAGACCACTCAGTCCTGTTGCCACAATCATACAGCATTATTGAGAGAGCACTTGGGGTCCAGGATATTTCTTTTCAGTGAAAACTGCAGGAGGCAGTGATTAACCTCTGCATACCCCACAGGAATTATTAACACATTATAGCATGGAGCAGGTGGAAAGCAGCCCATTTTGAGCCACAGAAATAACTTTTGAACCATGCCAGGCACGGCCCCAAACTATTCAGTATCTGATAAGTCTCACCATCAATTGTAGAAGCCATGCCTGTAATGGCTATCAACCTCACACATTCTGGTAGTAAGCAAATTCTTATGTTAGGTTGGATCAGAAAACTACTGCTTCAATGGTGAATTGCTGCATGGGAATATTGGCCTCCAATTGCAGTTTCATTTCCAATTTTGGGCTCCTTTGACATGATTCATTGGTTGGTTTGACTGGCTGCTAATTGGTGCTAGTCACATCATGTGAGGTCACACATGTCACTATCAAGGGATACATGATGTACGCCCACAGCCCTTGAAAAAAGATGTATTGCTTGCATCTGTGAAAAACTGGTCAGTACAAGGAAACAGTTCCACATCAATGACTTTCTTACACCACATCAGCAGAAGAGCACAAAAGCAATGTCTGGTCAGGCTGCCTTAAGTTGACTACAGGTAGCTTTAAACCAAAATGATGTTAATTAAGTTATAAGTTACACACACACACACATATATATATATATATATATATATATATATATATATATATATATATATATATATATATAAGCCAATACACCCAAAATTTTGACTACTTTTCATTGACTGTTACAATGATAGAATCTTGTGTGGCCTGTGACATCATTAGTTACATGAACTTGTTGCAACCCAAAGTACTTCTGGAGATAGACTGACAAGGCCTGTCAGTTGCACCTTGAATTTGTCTGATATGACAACATTCAACATTTTAGATCCTGGGGAAGGGTACAGTCCAAACATTTTGGTTGCAAGGACTTCTGGAATAAGAGCACATGCTATGCTTGTCCTTCAGACCCTGAGCCCAACCCCTGGCCATGAAAATCTGGTTCAACAGCAGGATATGGTAGTGAATGCTATGCTCATCATGGCCCACCAAGCAGCCTAATGTCATCTGGCTGAGCAACTGGTGCCACCAGCTGCAGGTCATCCCAGCCAGGGGCTAATAATAAGCTATGTAGCAGCTCAAACCCACCCAGAGGTAGGCATTGCAACTGACTCAACTATGGGGGCAGACCCATGACAGACCTACTTGTGACATGAACATCATGCCAAATACCTGCAATATTAGAAAACTTACGCATTCTCAGTGCTCTTTAACACATGCAACAATGGTCTGGCAGCTTCCCAACCATCACCACATAAAGCATGTTTTTGCAAGTCAAAAACATGTTGAAATATCAATTAAGGCTAAATGGCTAATTCCAGGTTGGGAAAAGGGAGTCAAATCAGGCTAAGATCTGAATAGACCAGTGTTTCAAGTTTCTGACCTTTCAATTTCACTCATACACCAGTTATTATTTTAGAAATCCATCAGCTATACACCTTAGTTACCTGAAATCAGCAGCACAAACCTCTTTGGCTTTATCTTAATGGACTAATCTTGCATGACCTCTGTCAGCCACTTGGGCATGGTAACTCTGATTGACAATATCATGGCCATGGAATGAGACCTACCATTATAGTATTCTTTCCTAAAATATGTCAAGCTAATTACCTGCCAACTAATGAACATTTGGCTGACCTGCTTGCTGGATGGAAGAGTCTGAAGGTTATTCCAGAAATAGAAGTCAGGGGAGGGGTTAATGAAAGGTAAATGTTCACTGAAGTGCACTAAACTGTGAACCAATGAGAACATAACACAACTTTGTAAGCCAGGGGGCTGAGCAGAATCAAACAGCTGCAAAGCTACTTGATGACCTACAACACAAATCCGGCCAGCGCATCGCCCATTGCTCCACTTCCTGACAGACTGTCAGGCTGCCTAAAACTGAAACAGTTTATAATCATCAATGTAGATTCAACACACGGCTTACCCTGGCATTGCATCGCTACTTAAACTGCTTAAGCTATCGGACAAAACTTACGCACCCATAGACGAGCGTTAGAAGTACCGTTCGCGGACGCGAGGCTTAGATGGCATACCACAGGTTAGTCACGTAGTACTGCAATTGCGCCCACAATGTAAAATTCACGAACGGCACCACACCACCACCAGACAACTACAGCCGCAGGCTTAAGCTCAGCCTCACTGACCTACAATCGCCAACACCAGCGTCATGGGCGGCTGGGCCCATCCGTAAACAACTGACGGAGAAACAGGAACGAACAGCTTTCAGCGCCACAGCCGCCGCAGTGCAGCAGGCCACCGATTGGCTTCGCTGATCCATCAACAGGTGCGATACCAGGTCGAGGCTGCTAATTTCAGCCATCGTGCCTTGTCACCAGAGCATGCATCAGTGTGCCGACTAATTCGACTCACGAATAATTCGCGTAACGGAAGAAAGGACGGCGCATAACAGTTGACGGCGACGAACCGCGGGCGTCAGTCCAAACAGCTTGCATGGGGGCGATGTGCTATACATTAATAAAGGCCCAGCAAAGCAGCTACCATCGTCTCGGCAACCTAGTTGGGCACTTTCCAGCGTTCACTTACAGCATGGAGTATGTGAATATCAGGCGACCCTACTTCCCGAGAATGCTGAAAATGCATCCCATCGGTTCACGTGAAAAGAAGCGACGTAACAACTGAGCTTCACCACGATCACTTTCTCAGGCATTCGTTCACACTTGACATTGGGGAAACTCTGCAAGCGCCAGCGCCTGTTCTCTTGGTGTTGGGACACCATATCAACCTGCGTTCCCAGCCAAAAAGGAAAAAAACAGATCCAGCGAACACCTAGAGGAAAAAGTTCTGGACAACGCGGCGGGGGTCACGCAAATACCGGAAGAGAAACAGAGGTAAACAAACCTCCCCGTCCGGGGAGGTGCCCCACTTGGATTAGTGACCCATGATGATGCGTGATTTCTCCCATGTCACTTGCGCAAGCCGTCAACTATTACCCCGAACTTTTGCTAACAGCCCCATGAAGCATCAAGCCAAAGCCACCAACTTCGAGGCAGGCCCTCATCCCCGGCAGGTCTGGCTGGACCGCCCCTCTTTCATCCCAAGCTGAGGTCTGTTCCCGCGAAAAACTCTAGCGTTTTCGGGCCGGCTGTCGAATTGATGGTGCGCCATCGCACCACGTTCCACGAAAAACTGAGCTGTACCTATAAGTCCACCCGACACACAGCCTGGCGTTCCCGGCATACGCCCAGCCACTCCTCAATCGCCACATAGCGGCACATACACCATGGGCCGACTGACCGTGGCTGGGTGGCGACACGACTACCCGGCCAAGGGTGGGAAGCGTACGGATCACCTCAAGCCGGAGGGTGCCCGCCGTCGCCGGCGATGCCGGAGCCGTCGGAGCGGTCGCTGCCGCTGCCGCTGCCGGCTCGTTGAGCAAGGACGGGTGGCCAGGAGCGGGACTGGGAACAACGGCCGATCGCACAACTGAGAAGCGTACGGTCCGTGGAGGACAAGGTACGGATAAAACAGCACGCGCAGTACGCTGGAAGGGCGGTATTCGGTTCGTCGTGGAGGACAGGTACGGATAAAACAGCACGCGCAGTACGCTGGAAGGGCGGTTCGGTCCGGAGGACAAGGTATGGATAAAACAGCACGCGCAGTACGCTGGAAGGGCGGTTTCGGTCCGCGGAGGACAAGGTATGGATAAAACAGCACGCGCAGTACGCTGGAAGGGCGGTATTCGGTCCGCGGAGGACAAGGTACGGATAAAACAGCACGCGCAGTACGCTGGAAGGCGGTATTCGGTCGGAGGACAAGGTATGGATAAACAGCACGCGCAGTATGCTGGAAGGGCGGTATTCGGTTCGTGGAGGACAAGGTATGGATAAAACAGCACGCGCAGTACGCTGGCAGGACGGTATTCGGTGCGCACGGTTACGATTCCTGACAATTCGCGAAGTCGCGATGCATTCGTATCATCGGTGCTCGGTTGTGCCATGGTGAGAGGATCACGTTCTTCCCCGCTTTGACGTAAACAAGGAGTGGGTTTAGGAAGACAAGGTTAGCCTGGCAATCTGCCAGTAGCAAGCAACGTAAACTATCCATGAAAAAAACAAAAAACAGTATATTGACTAGAATGCCATAATCCGGTGTGCCATCGCTCTTCAGCTTCTCGACCAGAAAAGTCGGAGACGACAGACAAGTATGTAGCCTCAGCCACAGCCGCTTGCGCCAAGATCGGGATGTAGATGCAGCCATCACCGGGCGGAACAAGTCTCCTCTTCCCAAGCCAACGTCACATATGCACACAGCTGGAGACGCTCTGGAAAAGAACACACAAAAAGGACGTTATGTACCTGCACATCATAATTCCCAATAGATGGAACAGATTAACTTGATTGGCTAAAACTGCAGCAGCACAATTTGATAACGACGTAACAAAAATGCATTTGGGTAGCCAAGCTTGGTTATCATCGAACCTGTGGTCCGAGTTTGGCAACAACTGACCCAAGGAGATGGGCCAATGTTGACTGCACATTCTATAATAATGCTCCTCAATGGCAAGCAAAAGCTATCTACCAACCAAACACCTCAGTCATTAAAGTTCTTACCCTCAATAACCTCCAGAATAGTTTTCATTTCCAGTAGGTCTTCGCGAATGTTCGAAATTTCATCGTCAGGTGCCTGGGAAACGTCCTCTTCTTCTTCTTGTAGTAAGTGCAACCTAAGCAAATATGTCAATATATATTTATCATTGTGTATATATTCCAGAAATGGTAGTTATGTTTTTAGAAATTGTTATAAACATTGCTTGTGATTGCTATACTAAAATGTACCTGAACATGGAACTCCACAGTCAATGAAGATGGCCAAGCAAATACACACATAACAAAAATTCAGCAACAAAAATTGCGGCACATGCTCCCTTTAGATTTCATAGTTCAAGTTATATATATATATATATATATATATACATATATATATATATATATATATATCGATCTCATGATACCTAACGATATTCAGCCAACAGCCTAGGCAGTGACAACTCCTCGGCACTCACAGCTGGGCGAAGGAGCAGCGACAGTCGTGTACTGTCTCCAACACGACAACGGGCCGCGGGACACATGGGTCCGGGTCGGGCGGTAGGGCCGCGCCCACCGCATGGTGCGCTGCATCAGCCTCGCTGCAGAGCTTCACCACCTCACTGGCCAGCCCGCACATGGCATGCCTGAGGTGCGGTAGTGTGCAGCAGTGTCAGCCGGCCCATGGCAGCAAAACATGGCCAGGAAGTCCACTTATGTTTGTCTGGTACAGGACTAGAATGAATTAGGTTATCAAAACATTTTTCAAATGATATTTTTAGAACCAGGCCAAAATCTTAATTCTACAGAGCAACATTTCAAGCCAAGCAAGTAGACACATGACAAAATAATAGAATACATAGCAAAACAAAGAAGACACATAACAGCATGATAAAAGCATTTCCAGTGTCACATGGTTTTCTCATCTGTTTTGCTTATGGCAGTTATTTTTATGCCTGAATTCTGCCAAAATATCAAAAATATTTTTGCATGCTGGAATTTGAGCCAAGGCTTTGCAATATAAAGCATCTAGTAAAAGGGCTCAGCATGAAGTTGGACATACAAATCATGCTTTGTATGACTACCGAAATAGCTTTGGTATGCCCTATCACATTGAAATAACTATATACCACAGATATTACAAGACTACACACAATGAGTGCTTATCAACATCATCTTTGGAAGTGATAAGTCATATATCACACATGTGCAGATGGCAGACCTGGCACACACCTACCGGATTTCCTTCCATTGTACAAGACTGTCAGTAACCTTCCTTGCCACACACCCACGCAGCTTGGGCAGGTAACCAGGAATATTGCTTAATGAACAAGACTCAACAGCAGGCCTGGAAAAGTATCTGTTGTCAGCATAATGCTTGTAGCATAAATTGCAATTGACAATTGCAAAACATTCCTGAGGTAGTTACTATTTCAGCATAGCTAAAAGCAAAATAGAACTATTTTTTGAGAAACAAGTGCAACATCTCAGTATATATGTGAAGATACTAAACAAACATCATTACCAACAATTCAGTCAAACAAAAAACAAATGCTCATCAAAGCATATAAAAAGGCAAAACTTGTGTTCAGTTTTCTGAAGTATGTCCGAGATTATATACTTGTTGTGGTCAGATATTGGCATCCATATGCCTGGTTATATGGTGCTCATTTGCAATCCGCACATCTGACATTGAATGGGGATGGCACATTCAACTAAGCAAACTATGTTGTGAATAACTGCAACCAGGAGAGGACAATGTGAGCTATTACATACGAAGCTAATGCACTGAGTTGTCCCAGATACTTCTCAGTTCGCTTGATGACTTTTTCAGCATTATTCAGATACTCTCTCAGCTCTTCACAGGTTGTCTTTGAGATGAAGAGTGTTTTGTAGAATATCCCAAGGATAGCAGTCTTCATCTTCTGAAAAACACATTTATTTACATGTTGACTGTCTACCAGCACAACTATTTGGATGTCAGGGCATGCCTTTTCCTTTCCAAAAAAAACAAAGCAGGGGCATCCAGGCCTGGAGCGCATGGTTTGAGACACGACAACACGAAAGATGCCTAGTAATTTATCCTAGAGCTTTGATACAGGTCAAGTGGCTAGACTAACCTGGACTTAGTTCCGACGACAACTTACAGCATAAATCTTACTTGACACTTGTACAATTGCTGTGGCAAAGCTGTTATTACACAATCTACACTAGACTACGATGCCAGTTTTATATTGCGCAATGCGAAGCCTTTTCGACTTACTGACGTGGAACTGCACCCGGGGGGGCAGGGATCACGGTAGGACCGTGTGGCCCCCCAGACAGTTCATGACAGGCGAGGCTTCCCGGAACATTGCAACACATGCGCCATAAATGTGTGAGCTATACGCTACCACATTTTACTGACATGATTTTCTTTTGAAATATTTAATCCGAATCTTCTGAATCGATTTCTGGGATCGGAACTCACGCTAACCAGTGCTTGCTTTGTAAACCCTTACCTCTACTGTCCGATCATACAATTCCAACTCAACGGCAGAATTTGGTGGCGAAAGCTCAACGTGCTGGAATGGTTGACACGGCCCACCCTGCCCTCTGACGTCATCTGACCTTTGTCGCGGCCGCCGTCACCGGCAGCAGGCTACACCTGTCAAGGGCAAATAGTGAGCGCATAAAGCGACTCAAACCCAGCCCGCCACGGACGGGGGAGTCGGGATACTGGCGCTCTGACCAACTGAGCCGCCGGGGCCGATTTCCGAGTGCGCATTGAACCTGTTTCTGTTCCGCGCCAGCTTTTTTCACACCCACCGCCCAGATGTCACGCGTTGTTATACGCTAGGTAATGACAAATATATTAGCAATTGCGAGCCCATGCCACAGTTCATTATGCATCTAGTAAGGGTACTTGGCTGCGCTGATTTCACGCGTCCAGTGCACACTCAAGACTCCTGTGGATCAGACGTCTCCTACGCCCGCTAATTTCCGCAGTACTCCACAGTTTTCTCATTCTCCTTGCGTGCATCCACGTACCCATCAACACAGTGGTGTAGTTTCCCGTTCAGCTGAGAGAGGACGAGGGACGGGAGTCTCACAGTTTTGAGACGAAAGTGGGCCAAATTGAGGAAGGCACTTTTTGGCCTACCTTGAGGGTGCCATTTTTTACGACTCAACCCCTTACATATTTTGCGCAAATGCACCCCTATCCCAAGGGTAGTGATGCCCTGAGCTTATTCACAAGGAACGAAGAATGCACCCTCAACTTTTTCATTGGTGACATTCCAACAACATTCCAACATTTCCATTTCCTCAGCATTCCAATGCCCTCAAGGTGTAGCGTGAAATAATAATAAAAACTTCACTAAGTGGAGTACCCCGTGTACTTCACCCGCTTTCAAAACCGCCTGCGTAATGTACGAATCTCTCCTTGGTCAACCGCAGGTGTTTGGGAAGAAACAACCATTAGTCTAATTGTGATTTATTTTCTACCTGATTGGGCATCCGATGATCACTATCTATATATATTTATATAGGTAACACACGAGACACCACTTCGTTTCATCTGAACAAGCCCAGCCGCCCTAAGCGCGCTCCTACCCGCCGCCGCTGCGCGGCTACTCCGGAGCTAACCTCTCGCGGCTTATCACTTCGCCGGCGCCCGACCCCCTACCGTCCCACTGGGTCTACTGATATACGCACCCCAGCTCCACACCGCTTCCGGAGTCGACCACGGGCGCACGAGGCCGAGCGCCGCGGTCCTGCCGGCAGGGCGCGCGCCCGCGGCCGGCGCCTACACTACGGAATGACGAGACAAACTGCCGCAGAAGCTGCCAAGTGGCCACGGCGCGCCAGCGAACTGACTAGGGCACCACGACACGTTATTGCGGCGGCAGCGGCGGCGGCGCTCCGGATCGGCCCGGCCCGGCAGGCCACCGTCCGGTACAGGCGCGCGCGGCGACACGCTGTCACGCTTCGGCCGGTGCCGGCTGTCGCGGGAGCGAGACTGAGTCCAACGGCATGCGAATGCTCGGGCAAGAGAAACAGGGCCAGGTCGAGGGATGGAGCAGAAATCTTCGCAAGCAGGAATAGGTACGCCGCCACATGGAAGTGCACATGAGAACAACCGATTTTGCGGATAAGATGTCACATACATGAGCGACCTTAACAAATAAATATTCCGTGGAAACAAGATCACAAATAGTCAAATATATTAACAGATATCAAGAAGGCATAAATAAAACAACCGTAAATACTTAACCCAATCGCTCCGCCGGACGACGAACCGCTGTGAGCAGGCACACTACGTTTTATGACGTAAAGGCAAGAGCTGTAAGTTGCATATCGCCAAGACGACATTACGGCTCTCGCTTACCACCAGCGTTAATGAGATAAATAGAACAAAGACCACGGCTAACCAGCGCTATCCATCGGGGCTTCCATCAAGGGGATTGTGAGTACGAACAAGCACACGCGAGGTGGAGATCCAGAACCGCGGCGTCGCGCTCAAGCGTACCGCGGTCACGCCCTGGGAACTCTTGAGAAAATCATAAGTTGTATCCAGCCGTTCGCATATTGCTACATTGCATCAAGCAGTCAAAGCTTTCCCATTTCGAACATACTTCATCCGCTTCTGTCGGCCAGAGCCGCCAGCCGGGCGGGCTGATCGCGGCAACAGCCCAGTTTGTAGGGTGAGTGCAGTAGTCGTACGTTGGTGTACCGATACCAATGTGATGTGACCCCGCAATCCAGAATCGTTCCGCGAGGCACCGATGTCAGTGCCCGCCGCGTTCACAAAGCAACCCCAGAGCCTGGTTTCAACCAGTCCATCCCTATCAAGTTTACTTAGCACGCTAGTCGCTAATGCACGCTAACGCAACCTCGTACCACAACTGAGGAAAACAACAAAGCGCCACCAAATCACAACTCACTCGTCGCAAGACGCAAGCAACTAAGGTAGAGCCATGCCCCTAACAATCACTTTGAGTTCCCATATGGGATGGTGGAATAGAGAAGAAGACATAAAAAGAGAGTGAAATGTCGAAAAGCTGAGAGGAACAAGCAAGACCAATTACATCAGCGCCAGAGAACACAGCCAATCGTAAGCAAGCTGGAGAGCATGCAGCAACAGAGTGCATGCAATTATACCGGGGAATGGATAGGTTATGGACAATCGCGATTGTTTGGCCAAACCCGAGACGTGTACGCGATCAGAGACCTCAACTGAACCCTACCACAGAACAAATGTTCGGCCCTGAGCCGCTTTCTACAGCTGAGGCTGCCAAGGAGGCAGAACCGGCGCCCACAGCCCCAACCAAAGACAGCGGAGGAGACCAAGAACCGCAGTCGCCGCACCACACGGCCGCCAGAGCCCGGACTGAGGAGCACGCGCAGGCCACCGCAGACTAGAGACCCACCCCAACCGGGGCCGACTGGCGGCGGCCGGGCGGCGCGCCGCCGAGCGCGCCCTGCCGGCCGGCCGCGCCGCCAGCCACCGGAGCGTGGCGCCAGGCGGCCGTCACCGGTGGCGCCACCTACGCCGGTCCGCCCAGCTTGGAGAGGTTCTTGAGGAACTGGCCGGGCGTGATGAGCTGGTCGCTGCCGATCACCACCTCCCAGTTCTTGATGGCGCTGGTCACCTGCGGCGGGGGACACACGGCGGCTGCTCAGGCGGCCACACTACGGCGGCACGCGCGCCGACAGTGCCGCCAGCTCGGGGCACGGCTGGCGCCACAGCCCGTCTGGCTGCGGCGGCCCACTCTTGTACCGGGGTGGACGAAAACAGCATGCTGGGGAATTACCCGCCTCAAATAAGGAAATCGATCATATCTGTCTACCAAGTACTCTTAATGACATGAGTTCGGCTGAACGGCGTCACATACTTGTGGAGTACACGGGTAGTGATGCTACCTGTCACGTGCGGCTGAAATTACCCGTACATCCACCTGCCCAGCTAGGATAGTCCGCCGTCACCTCTGTCCAGAGCCTGAGCTAATCCGGCCCGGACAGCTTCTGCTCGGTCAGGACACACAGCAGCAGCGGCATGAGGCCAGCGCCATCTGTGGCGGGCGACCGCCGCCGGTCACCGCATTCGGAGCCAGACGCGGCGTGTCCTGGCGCGCCGGCGGCCAGCCGGGCAGGGGGAGGGGGCTCGCTCACCTCGTACGCGGCGCGGACCTCGCTGTACGACAGGCCGCCCAGCACGTACACGATGAGGCGCGGCACGTTCTTGACGTTCTGCGCGCCCTTGTCCTTGTGCCAGTGGTAGCGGGCGGTGGTGGGCGTGGCGCGCGGGTAGCCGGCCGTGGCGGCGCGGCCCGCCAGGAACGGGAAGTGCTTCTCGTCCAGCTTCAGCTCGATGGCATCCTCCATCACGTCCTTGATGACGGGCGTCCAGCGCGACATCTGGTACGTGTGTTCGGTGATGCGCTCCTTGCGCGAGATCTGTCGGGCGCGCCCGGCGGCGTCAGCATCACGCGGGGGGCGGGCCGGCACAGCCCGCGTCTCCCCTCAGTATCAAGGGGGAGGGAGTCAGCAACAGTAAAGTGACGCCTTAGTCTTCAGCACGAGTAGATCGTCATCAGCTGATAGAAATATGCATCGTCCGACATCGGTTCCCGGAAAAAGTCGCAAGGAGAGAAGTTATAGGGAAAAATGAGCATGGAAAACGTCGAAAGAGATACAGGCCGGGTGGATAAAACTCGAATAAGAGAAAGTTGAGGGGAAAAAAATCGAAAGAGATAAAGGGCAGCAGGGATAAAAGTAAAATCACAAAAAGTCGAAGGACAAAAAGGGGACGGGGATAAAAGCCAAACCGGAAAAGCCGAAGGACACAATGACGAAACGAATAAGGTTGACAGGGATCAAAGCCGAATCGGAAAAAGTCGCAGAATAAAAAGTTATAGGGCATAAAAGTCGGCAGGAATAAAAGCAGGATGGGAGAAGTCAAAAGACAAAAATTGGACCGGGATAAAAGTAAACAGGAGATCAGTTGAAAAGCAGAATACGGACAGGGATACCTGCCCCCTCTGATACGTAAAAAACACTCGCAGTTAAAATGATTTAAAACAGAAGTCATCTGTATTTCACGCCCGGTATGATACGTGGATACAGTTGTGGCCACGGGAAGAAACAGATGGGACTGGATGGAACTGAACGCGACAACACGGAAGTGGGCGGTAACGCACGGCCCAGATCACACCAGAAGGGGCTGGGCGACAACTGACGAGATGGGACCGAAGCGGGCGAAACCGGACGACCAGATGGGCAGGGACGGGACGGCGCCGGAAGGCACCACAGATGAGACCACGCGTGACCGGACGCGATCAGGCGGCAGCGGACGTTGTCGGACGTCGCCACAGGGGTCCGGGCGGGACAGAACGGGCCCAGACGGGATCAGACAGAACCGGACAAAACCGGACGGAACAGGACGAGATCACACGGGTTTGGACGGAGCAGGACGGAACCGGGCAGACTTTTTTAGTTTTGCACCGAAGGACAGGTTGCCTTCAGTGAAAGTTGTTGGCTACGACACTTAATACGACGCCAAAATTAAGGTCTCTACTGTTTCGCAACATTAGCTGCGTTCCGCCGACTCCGCAACGACGCGCGATCCGAACATTGTCTGCGTTTCCCGTTGCGGAGAGGCAGGGGGAGCGGGGTACGCTGGACGGCCACAGACCAGCGGACGGCGTCTCTTGGGGAGAGGCAGGGGGAGCGGGGTACGCTGGGCGGCCACAGGACAGCGGACGGTGTCTGTTGGGGAGAGGCAGGGGGAGCAGGGTACGCTGGACGGCCACAGACCAGCGGACGGCGTCTCTTGGGGAGAGGCAGGGGGGGCGGGGTACGCTGGGCGGCCACAGGACAGCGGACGGTGTCTCTTGGGGAGAGGCAGGGGGAGCAGGGTACGCTGGGCGGCCACAGGACGGTGTCTGTTGCGGAGAGGCATGGGGAGTGGGGTACGCTGGACGGCCACAGACAAGCGGACGGCGTCTCTTGGGGAGAGGCAGGGGGAGCGGGGTACGCTGGGCGGCCACAGGACAGCGGACGGTGTCTGTTGGGGAGAGGCAGGGGGAGCAGGGTACGCTGGACGGCCACAGACCAGCGGACGGCGTCTCTTGGGGAGAGGCAGGGGGAGCGGGGTACGCTGGGCGGCCACAGGACAGCGGACGGTGTCTCTTGGGGAGAGGCAGGGGGAGCGGGGTACGCTGGGCGGCCACAGGACAGCGGACGGTGTCTGTTGCGGAGAGGCAAGGGGAGTGGGGTACGCTGGACGGCCACAGACAAGCGGACGGCGTCTCTTGGGGAGAGGCAGGGGGAGCAGGGTACGCTGGGCGGCCACAGGACAGCGGACCGTGTCTGTTGGGAAGAGGCAGGAGAGCGGGGCACGCTGGGCGGCCGCAGGACAGCGGACCGTGTCTGTTGTGCAGCTGTTTCGGCAGTGGACCTGGGCGTGCGTTATGAAGCCCTAAAACCCCGCACTGTATGGACCCGTTCCAGACACAAAAGCATGTACTTGACATCAGCGAGGATGGCCTGAAGCTCCTGATTATTTGGACGAGGGCGTGATTTCAAAAAATGATTTGGGAAAGGGGGCAGGGGAAAATGACGCCAACTTTCTTCAAAACGCCAATAGATGGGCTTCTCCCGGAATCAAGCTACTTTCTTCCCAAAGTTGGGGGGAGAAGGGGAAGGGTAGAAATGTAAGGTAAGAGTACCCCTCCTCCAACTGAATAGGAAACTGCACCCCGGCGTTCGGTACTATCAGTTCGGAGTTGCTACACCGAGCTATCGACCTTCAATACACCAGGAAGTATAGCTCAACGACGCGACGGAGTAAATATTGAAGATGCCGTCAGTACCCGGCGTGTCATGTTGTGCTTATAATAACGAGGTGTGCCATCATAGGCGTTCAGTAGTGTCCCGTGGACGTCTTGCCGAGTTTCGCCCCTTTGCGCTTTCCGTCTTTTGACTTTTCTATTTTGACTTTCCATATAGACTTTGACATATAGGCCTGGAATTTGTTCCCTTCATATTTATCCAATTCGACCAGTTCAACTTTCTTCTCTGTATATTTTTTTTCCTTACCTTTTTCTATCCCTTTTCCCTGTAGTTTTCTGTCGTTCAACTTCTTCCGGTTGAACTTTTATCCCATTTGAAACTTTTTGGCCCTCGACTTGTTCTGATTCGATTTTCATCCCGGTCGAATTTTTATCAACTTTTTTCGTTCGACTATTTCCATTCGTTTTTTTTTTTGTCGGGACACCGCCACATCATTATAATGTCACGCCATGTTATGCACGCCATCGACGGTTTTCGGGAGGGGGGGGGGGGCGTATGGGCAACAGGTACTAATACGGCCGCCTACCTCCGGTAGTCTGCAAATAGTCTACCAGTTACATCGACAGCTAGGGTCCGGTGAAGCCCTCGGAGCCAGTGACGGCTGGAGCCCCCCGACCCTGCCGTCACCGACCGGGCCGGCCACCGCTCCGCCGGCGTGGGCGGACCCGCCGCCCGAGCGCCGCCGCCGCCGGGCGGACCATCGACCGTCTCGGCGTCACCGGCGGCCGACACTGCCGCCGCTGGCGCCGACCTCAGCGAGGCGAGCCGCCAACACCGCTCCACTCCCGGCGGCGGCCCGCCGGCGGCAGCCACCGATGCAGACCGTGGGCGGCGCGCGGGGACCCCAGCCGCCCGACGTTAATGATGGGGGGGGGGGGGGGGAGGGGGCAGCTCGAGCGCCGGTGGACGGCGGCGGCGGGGTCACTCTCCGGATCTATATCCGCGGCGGTGGCGCAACCGAGCGCACTGAACCTAATGGAATGGCTTTCAAATCTGATCCGTCCGGGTTCATAAAGCGGCAGATGGATGGCACCACTGGGGGGTTCACAGAGCTCCACATAACTGGTCCCGCACTCTCACCGGGGCTGCTCTCCGCCGGGCGGCCGTGGGCGGGACGTTGGCGACACCCGGCCAATCAGTCTACTGATGACGTCAGACCGAACGCCAACGCACTGCTGCGCTGCCAACCGGATGCCTTTAAAGTGCCGACCAATATAGACCCGACAGGATTGTCGTGCTTATTTCATCTCGCTCGAGAGACTGGCGAGGCAGAATTCACGAGCTGAGCTGTCTGCGCTAGCCTGGCTGCTATTGGTCACAGCGGGTCGGGGGAGCGTTGCCATTGGCTGGACGTTATTAGGACCGCACATAGCCGAGCGTCGTACGAAATGGCTGCCGTGGCTTAGTCAGCGTCTGAACGCCAGATCAACTCGGAACGGAAACGACAGCGAACGGGCTACGAACCGAGCGCTGGGGTCAGGAGGGGAGTGTAATTATCTTTGATCGCCGCCACGCTGATCAAGCTGTAGCTGCCACCCAGTGCCGTCCTGATCGGCGAGACTTGATCACCTTGGAATTCATGGAATCCCTACCTCGGCAACAGACCGACATCTTAGTCAGGAGGTAAACTGAGAATGTTGGTATATGAGCACCGGTGGATCTATCAGACGTCGGCCCTTCGGATTCATTGACGGTAAGGCCCCTGCTGACTTCTAAGTGAAATATCGGAGCTGTGAATTGCAGAATACAACAGTTTGTACACGCAGACCGCCCTAAACACAGAACTGCAACGGAGCAGTGAGCTAGTAAAGCACAGGGTCATTGTACGGTGTGCCAGATCGTAATGCAAAGGTGAGGGAGGAGCGAGAAGGCAGCACATAGCCCAAATCCTAACGTGAAAGGCCTGCCAAGAAATAAGCCACGCTTTCATGCTTCTGAACCTGAGCTTTCTTTTCACAAAACAGACCCCAGTTGTCTGGGACACAAAGTGTCTCGTGAATAACGGGAATACCGACACAGATTTTATGAGCTTAACTTTCACCAGGCAGCGCTGCTGCAGACTAGGTCGGACAGCTGGCCGCGGTGAGCGAGCGACCTCGCAGCGGCCCCAGCACAAGCTCACCGGGTGGATCCTCTTCCTGTTGCCGTCCACCACCACGTTCAGGCCGAGGTTGGACAGGTTGGTGATGATGTTGCGGTCCTCGGCCGGGATCTGCGCGTGCTGGATCAGCTTGTTCAGGTTCTCCTCGCTGATGCCGTTCTTCACCAGGATGTACAGCAGGATGATGCGGATCTTGTCGAAGGTGGTGACGTTCTGGTCCAGCAGGATGGGCACGATGTTGCGCATGTGGTCGCGGATCTTCTCCCCCTCGGCATCGGTGCCCATCGCCAGGTCCTGCTCCACCTGGGGTCACGGGAAGCGGGGTCAGATGTCACTGGGGTCACGCGGCCCGGTGCAGGGAGCGAGCGAGCACATCAGCGGATGACCAGTGGCCTGGGCTGCTTAACAATCAGCACGGATTACGTGTCCAAGCTGTGGCTAGCGTCCGTAACAGCGAACGCCGTCATACGAGCAAATCCGTCACACATAGTCTCTGTCCCGCTCTCCGAACGCCAGGTCTCAAGTGAGCGCACACCGCCTCCATTATACCCTTGTCTCCTGTGCTTGTGAGACGTGTGGCTGTATTAGCTTCGGCTCCATTGTATTCAGCCCGAGAAACTGACCTGGCGAGTCCGTCCCGGGCCGTGATGCAGTCTGGTATTAAACCGCCAGAAAATTACACAGAAATACACCAGACACTGGCATAATCTTCGGACTAGACCCGGACGGGGCCTCTGCCTGAGCCTGCCTTACGTCATGCGGGCCCCCCTCCTCTGGCCGTACGTTAGCGGGCTGAGCTGGCTAACACAGCTCGAGGCCACGACAGTCCCGGCAGTGGGCGGGGTACGCCCTACTTAGCAGCATACTCCATTCGGATCAATTCCGAAGACTGCAGCATGGCTGGTGACGAAGTCTGTTCGATTTTGTTTGATGTCCAATTTTCACCGGACTTTTAAAAAATCGGAAAATAGGCCTGTTTTCATTAACTCCCTAAAGCCTCCAGCCAAACCCTCAACAGCTATGTCCAAACGGCTTATAACGACGGGTTTGCCGCTCGACTTTGTTGACATTGCGCGTAGATGAAAAGCGTAGACACTCTCAACCTAAACTCTTGGCGAACATCCTCAAGGGAACCAAAATCCCAATGGCCTTTCAGACCTCAAACAGTTACGCAACATGGCTCGGAAACCCAAGCGTACCGCAACACAACCCAGCTCTCGGAGCATGCGTCCCAGCCGGGGGTGGACCACAGACGGACGGCGTCCCTCACATTAGCTGTCGGCCCAGCTCAGCTGGCCGTCCACCACCAGCTCACATTAGCTGTCGGCCCGGCTCAGCTGACCGTCCGGCTCACATCAGCTGTCAGCCCGGCTCAGCTGACCGTCCGGCTCACATCAGCTGACAGTCCGGCTCAGATGGCCGTCCGGCTCACATCAGCTATCGGCCCAGCTCAGCTGGCCGTCCGGCTCACATCAGCTGACAGCCCGGCTCAGCTGGCCGTCCGGCTCACATCAGCTGACAGCCCGGCTCAGCTGGCCGTCCGGCTCACATCAGCTGTCGGCTCGGCTCAGCTGGCCACCCGGCTCACCTTGCAGAGCTTGTCGACGTATCCCTGGTAGGCGGCCATGCACTCTCCAGCCAGGTGCAGGTGGGTCGAGTACTTGCTCAGCTCCTTCTGGTACTGCGGCATCTTCTTGATCATCTGGCTGAGGTCGCGCATCGACGCCTTGTCCGTGGACATGCCGCGCTTGTTCTCAATGAACTTCTTCATATTCTTAGTCACCTGAGGCGGGGACGGAATGCTTCGTCAAAAAGCAGACTACATAGCTCGACGTACCTTTACACATCAGTGATGCACCTGCTCAACCAGAGATGAGAAGTCACTTGTAAAATGCAACCAACATTGGAGAGACGCTGATAAAATACCCCAGAGTAGCATCCACTGTGCTACAGTAGAATCCGCAATGCCCAGGGGCACATCACAGCAGTGGCTGCCCACTCACAACCACCCCGAGCCAATTATGACCGACTCCCATTACACATACATTTCCACATACGCCTGCTGGACGGAGACCGCCAGGGTCCCCGCCACTGCCGCAGCAGCACACAGCTCTGCGTCGGACCACACCTGCGTCCACCCCCACACCCACCCTCTGCCGGCAGGGCGAGCCGACCAGCGCTCGTGACCGACCTGCTGCGAGACGATGGCGATGTGCTGGTGCCGCAGATCCACCCACAGGTCGTCGTTGTCGTCCAGCAGCACCTCCTTGGGGCTCTCGCCCTGGCTCGCCTCGTACTTATACACGTCGTTCTCGATGGGCAGCAGGTCGAACGCCATGGCCTGCAGCGTCAGCTCGTGCAGCAGCGGAGAGACGGCGTCGAAGCCGCGGTCCAGGATCAGCAGCTGAGAGCGCGCCTGGGGACGCAGGGCACAACGGGATCAACAGCTGAGGGCGCGCCTGGGGACCCAGGGCAGAACGGGATCAACAGCTGAGGGCGCGCCTGGGGACGCAGGGCGGGGCGGGGTCAACAGCTGAGGTCGCGCGTGTGGACCCAGGGCGGGGCGGGATCAACAGCTGAGGGCGCACCTGGGGACGCAGGGCGGGGCGGGATCAGCAGCTGAGGGCGCGCCTGGGGACCCAGGGCAGAACGGGATCAACAGCTGAGGGGCGTGCCTGGGGACCCAGGGCGGGGCGGGATCAGCAGCTGAGAGCGTGCCTGGGGACGCAGGGCAGAACGGGATCAACATCTGAGGGCGCGCCTGGGGACCCAGGGCGGGGCGGGATCAGCAGCTGAGAGCGCGCCTGTGGACGCACAGCAGAACGGCATCAACATCTGAGGGCGCGTCTGGGGACCTAGGGCGGGGCGGGGTCAGCAGCTGAGGGCGCGCCTGGGGACCCGGGGTAGAACGGGATCAACAGCTGAGGGCGCGCCTGGGGACCCAGGGCGGGATGGGATCAGCAGCTGAGGGCGCGCCTGGGGACCCAGGGCAGAACGGGATCAACAGCTGAGGGCGCGACTGGGGACCCAGGGCGGGGCGGGGTCAACAGCGAGAGCGCGAGTGGGGATACTCCAGGGAACAGAATCACGAGTTGGAAAGTCAGAGCTGTGTCTTTGAGGCGGAGCGGATGAAGATCACAGCTGTGGAGTCAGGGTGGTTACCGTTCAACAGCTGGAGAGTAACAAATATCCCATGAAGTATGACAGGCGTTTCTGCCCGTCCCATCTCATACAATGCATGGCGTAAGCTTGACTGGCGGCATGTCCAGTGTTTTTGAACGTGTCAATTGGTAACACGCATGCTAGGGTTAAGCACCAGCCGATGTGCTCAGCATCGCTGTATCCAGCTCACACAGCCGGCTGCGCCGAAATGAGCGGCACAAAAAGCTCTTCCGAGGATCGTAGGTGTCGCGTGCGTCCGCTGCTCTCTTTCGGAACGGACCGGCCGCCCCGGGGCAGCAAAACCACGAGACCAAATCGAAAGCCCGAAGCCGCGGACCATCCTCGGAGTCCAGACTACGGGGATAAATCACAGAGGCACAAACCGCGCGGGTCGGCCGACACACCATCTACCGGCGGCACTAACGGAAGTGTGCGCTGGGAGGGCTGGATGGAAAGAAATAGAAGGAAATATGGCACCACAGGAAAAACCTGCTCATTACATGAGGAAGGATACAGCCACCGTCCGCCCACGCCGATCTGCACAGCATTCAACCTAACTCAGCAGCCCTGGTCGGCAAATAGAGGCTTAGTCACCAAATATGTAATGCCCTCTTAATGCAAACTCCTTTTGGATAAGCGTTGCATCTTTCGATGTACAGCAATTTGTCACTGTTGGCAAAAAAAAAAAAAACACGTGATCGTGGAGATTACGTGGTCTAAAATAAACCACGCAACTGACTCAGGGGAAGGTCTTTAGCCCAAACAGGGTAATTTCGAAATCCTCCGTGGCATTCCAAGTAATAGAAGATCTGGAAAGTTCTTGCGATGCTTTTCAAACCTCACCACAATATGTGCGCAGTAAAGCACAATGAGCGCCCAAACCATCTGACATGACAAGTAAAAGGCAAAATTTCCCCCGAAAGTAGCTTGCTAGCATCTGACCAATCTTTCTCCTATGGGACAACAAAGATCCTCCAAAAGGGGACCCGCCGCGTCACATCCGTCACCGGCAGTCCCGCGGCGTACAAACAAATCGGTCAGCTACTGGGACCGGCACCGCCACCACCGCCGCCCTCAAACCTACCTTCTCGGGCGACTCGCCCATGGTGGGCTCGTCCGCCTTGTAGGCGTCCAGCTTCTGCTGCACCATCTGCGCCAGCTCGACGTTGTAGTCGAAGTCGCTGCGGTAGCGCACGCTGGGGTACTCGCCGAGCACGGCGCAGAGGGTGGCCAGCTGCTGCGCCATGCGCTCCATCGTCTGGGCTCGGCCGGCGGCGCGCGACGGACTGTAGAACACGGGGAACGTGTCCTCGCAGTCCAGTGAGAACACCTGAGACTCCTGTGGCAGGAAGGCGATGTTGATCTCCTTCAGCGCCTTCACGTACTTGGAGACGTTGGCGTTGACAAGCATGTTGAAGCAGTCGTCCGGGCACGCCTCCGTGAAGAAGATGTGCGCCGCGCGGTACATGGTGCGTGTGGGAATGGCAAAGTCGTTGATGATGCCGTTGATGGACTTCTCAGTGGGCTGGACCAGGTACACGGCCTCCAGGTGCTGCAGCGGCTCGCGCTTCTTGTAGATGTCCTCAACGATGGTGATGCCCTCCTGAGCCAGGTCATGCATCTTGGTGCAGGCAGAGACCATGCGCATGCTCAGCTCGTCAACGATGAGCACGCGCCAGTCAGGCGACGCGCCCTTCTTCTGCGACTTGATCACGATGTCCATGATCTTCTGGCCCACGATTGACTTCAGCGACATGGCTGGGCGAGGGTGTAGGCCACAGGCAAGGCAGATGGCAGTGTCAGCGAGGTGGACACGTCCTGTGAGCAGAGGTGCAGAATAGGGTATGTCATGCTGGACACTGCAGTAATACAGTGAAAAATGCAACTTTAAGTGATAAACAATGGAAAGAAAACAAGGTAGGTTCATGATCACTTATATGGCTTGCACTTTTCTCCACCAGACAGCAATGCACCAGCATAAACCAGCTCCCATTAATTAGGATATCTACAGGCTATGATGCTCACACATGTGTCTCTTTCTGGGCAATATGCAGCTGTAGATGTATTTTCTTATGAGCTGCTTGGGACTATCCACTGATCAATGGTACCACTATGATGGTTGATGGGGCATATGCTGGTTATGTAATGTGAAGCCCATGCAGGCAGGTCAGCCTATTATGTCAGAGCCTTTAAATGTACCCCCACAAAACATTAAGAATAAAAATCAAGCATTCTACATACTGTATACCACAAATCCACTGTTTATCTGCAATCATGTCTTTATTCTAATTCCTCTGGAATGACATTATCACTAACAAATGCAGCTGTTTAAGTATTATGCACATTAGGAAAGTTATGCTCTTTTCCTTCAAGTAGGCCAACTATGAACACAACAGCAGCTTTCCACCCCAGGTGAAAAACTTTTGATAAAATATTATTCTCAGATTACAGAGATTATGGCTCTTTGCCTTTTGAATGCAGCTCTGCATAGGATGGAGAGCACCTGGCCTCAGGCAGCCAGGGTGATGGTGTGCCAGGCTGGTTGGCAAGTCACAGTGTAGCCGATCCCCAGAAGGCTGATAACACCATGTGCAAAATGAAGTAAGTCAGTGGTAGCAAAAGCAACACCAATTCCCCTAAAAAAAACTGTATGCTTCAATATCCCTCCATTACAATATTAACAGGACAGCAATCTTGCCAGTAAGGGTGGGGGATGTAGGAGGCAGGGTGTGGCTGAGCCACACAACTTTTTGAATCATCATCCTATGGGTTTGAATTTAAAGGCTTAACCAGTGGTGGCCATAACCACCTAATTCCCTGCACCTATGTGCTTTCAACTGCAGAAAATTTGCATTACTACTGCCTGCCTGGTCTGTGCTTTCCATTAACTCTTGGCTGGTCTGCCAACTCACAATTGTCGCACATCTTGACAAAATATTGCAGATATGTTGGTACAGTTCCAAACATCTTTTCCATATCCCTGTCATAGTTTGAAGACTTGATTCACTACACAGCCCATGCCATGTCTATGGGATCACAAACAGCCTGCACTTGATATGCCCTATTGTTTGCTACATGCAGACAAGACCTATCCTCACTAGGACCTGCTCCTAAAATGCTTCAATCACAGAATGTGTAAAGTAACTTATGTTCATATAAAAGGAATGTGGGTTGGTCTAGTTATCGCAACAAGTTTTAAAAGGCATATCACGATTTTCTTAAACAGCCACAATCTAGCAATGTCAACAAAGTAATACTCACACTAAAACACTTGCAATGTGGTTACTGCTGAGGTCACACAATACCGCGCAGTAACAACGTGTTGGTCCTCTCACAATCCGACCGGAGCACGACCGCAGCAAACAAACAACAGCCAACCCACAAACGCAAAGCAAGTCCCTTTCGCTGGTGGCAGACTGGGGACTTATCGATTGTGAGCTCAGGCGAGTCGAGAGACATCTAGTGTCTACTGCTGAACTATAGGAGACAGTCTGCACAGTAGGTGGTGCGTAAGGCAAGTTCTACTGTCGTAAACGTAAACAAGAAAGGCGCCCGCCGGGGTTCTCAGATCGCGATGCGCTCGTTATGTGGTCGGGGGGGCAAACACAGGTAGCACTCTCTCATGTGACTATATAGGAATAGCAGGTGAGTGGTGGTGCATGAGCATACTTGCGAACAACAGGTGGGTGTTGTGGTCCCAAACGATCTCGGCCTTTCAAGTTAGAAATCGTGTGAGGCAATTACGGCGTCGATCATGTTCGACACCAATTCGGTTGGTTTTCAAATGTTTGGGAGGCGGGTGGGGAGACGGTGCCGTTAGGGCCTTTAACATTGTATGTTCGTAGAACTAGCTCTGTGCTAACGACTGTTTCTGATAGTACGGTGCTTTCCAGCGTTAAACTCATGATGGGCTCATCCGGTTGCAGGTAACAGATGAATCACAGCTCAGGAAGCAGAACATTCCGATCATGTGAGTCAGAGCACGTGAGGAAGGGCAATGAAGCACAGTGATTGAGTGACATTGCTTCAGCTTGTGGAAGTACAACTAGCAATGAAAGTGACAGTGTGTTTCGGTGTGATAAGAGTGGTTGTTCCTTGTGGAGATGGAAATGGGTCAGTTCGTGACCTGATGCTGCGAGCAGCTACAAGATACACAAAAGCTACTGGATGGGTAAGTTGCTTGACTAAGGATATTTATAAGTACCTTTGCAATGTGTTAAGGCCTGACTTTTGCATGGCAACTAACATGTGCTGTTGTGTACGACATATTGGTTTTATAGTTATGCACTTGGTGCCGATATGTCTGGTTTCTGACATTGACTGCCTACATTATGCAGAATCTTGATACTTTGACATTTTTATGCATAGCATATCATATATAATGAAAAAGCACACATAAAGAATACAAGAAATCCAAGAGCAAGAGTTCATAGGACCATCAGGATTTCATGAAACCTGCAGAAAGCTTTTAACAGATGATGGTTATCTCATGATAAGGGTCTGAGAGTAGTTATGCACAACAGGAACAGGTATTGTCATTGTCATTGGGGCTTTACAACTCACTCAACTGATGACCCTAGGTTTCACTTGCCACGCACCCTAGCACGAAGAGTGGGCACCACAGAGAATCAAGCCTGGTGTTTCTCAGATGTGCAGTGTAGCTTCTGCTGTATCAGTTGTCCATGTCTACAAGCATTAGTTGATTGTTTTGTCCCATGCAGAATTATTTTAAAAGCAATGTCTTGTTCCTCATAAAAAGTAGCTGCTTCAGCAAAGTATGCAAAGAAATACACAAAATATGTGAAGAATATGTATGATTGCAAGCATTTGTGTTATTTTTTATTGCTGATAAATTGATCATCAAACAGTGGTGCAGGTACCAGCTACATTGTTGTTCCTGTTTTCCTTTCCATTGTGTTATGTTTCCATTTCCCTCCGCACACCACACTTCTCAGCAGAAGATGCTCAGCCACCCATACAGTGCCAGATACAGTGCCAGGATCTGTCCACACCCCTCATGTGTTATCCAGGGGGATGCAAAGCCTTACTCCTTGTTAAAACCTCCCCAGTTTGTTTTCAGACTGTTGCAATGGTAACCCATTGGATTGTATACTGCAGTCAGTTGTCACTAGACATGTACCTGGATGCCAATGGAAGAGCCAGGATCCCATGTGGTTGCATGTTAATGGGATTCTGGGATCTTTTTGGGGTCCTCCAGGCACATCTCTGGTCACCACTTTACTCATTTTAAGTCTTGCTTATGACAACTTCCTGCCTGCATCATAAATACTCCCAATCCAGATTGATATCCCCCAGTGTATGCCAGTTGTTTATACTCCTGGGATCTTGGGTAAACACTTTGAATACTCTGGGAAAATGATGTGACTTAAAGTGCTGCCCATAACTGACAAGATTTGAAAGAACATCTGCTTCGACCAATATTGGGACACAGAAAGTTGTGCTGACAGTGGATGGATTTCCCTCCAGTGGTTCACCTTCCACCATCCCCGAGGTGTACCAGTGCTGTCCCATCATTACCCCTAGTGGTCTCTGCCGTCCGGCGCGAGCCGGTGCATAACTGGGAGCCCGGCAAACGCGCTGCAGCTTTGTCACATTGTGCGCCGCGAGAGCGGAACGGGTGAATATCCGGCAGGCGGCGCCCCGCGCACCGGAAACGGCTCTGATTGATGGCTGGCCGGCCCGGATTGTGCGGGGCGCGACACGGCCTGGGCCGCACGTGCCCCATGCAGCGTCGATGGTCCGGCCGCGACCGTGCAGTGGCCAGCGCTGGATGGCCGCGGCAGGCACGCCAGAGCGGACGGCTTCACTCTCCGGCCTCAGCGCTGGATGGCCGCGGCAGGCACGCCAGAGCGGACGGCCTCACTCTCCGGCCTCAGCGCTGGATGTCCGCGGCAGGCACGCCAGAGCAGACGGCCTCGCTCTCTGGCCTCAGCGCTGGATGGCCGCGGCAGGCACGCCGGAGCGGACGGCCTCACTCTCCGGCCTCAGCGCTGGATGGCCGCGGCAGGCACGCCAGGGCAGACGGCCTCGCCCTCTGGCCTCAGCGCTGGATGGCCGCGGCAGGCACGCCAGAGCGGACGGCCTCACTCTCCGGCCTCAGCGCTGGATGGCCGCGGCAGGCACGCCAGAGCGGACGGCCTCACTCTCCGGCCTCAGCGCTGGATGGCCGCGGCAGGCACGCCAGAGCAGACGGCCTCGCTCTCTGGCCTCAGCGTTGGATGGCCGCGGCAGGCACGCCAGAGCGGACGGCCTCACTCTCCGGCCTCAGCGCTGGATGTGGCGGCAGGCAAGCCAGAGCAGACGGCCTCACTCTTCAGCCTCAGCGCTGGATGGTGGCGGCAGGCAAGCCAGAGCAGACGGCCTCGCTCTCTGGCCTCAGCGCTGGATGGCCGCGGCAGACACGCGAGAGCAGACGGCCTCACTCTCCGGCCTCAGCGCTAAATGGTGGCGGCAGGGAAGCCAGAGGAGACGGCCTCATTCTCCGGCCTCAGCACCGCTCTGTTCCAAGCTCGTAAAGCGCTGTAAAAGATGGATGTCATCAAGGCTTTCTGGATATGCTCGCGAAAGTGGCGTTTGCTGTAAAAAGCAAAGACGTCTGCTCGTCCGTTTTTTCTGCTCTCCCTTTTTAGCGCAGGGCAGCACCCATATCTGCCGTATGTATTACTCACACGGCGTTTTTATTTGTACGTCTGGATGGTCTTTGGATCGCCCTTTCCAGATCTTCAGTGGCGTTTATGGATCTCGAAGGCTCACTTAACCCAAACCACGACTCAAGTGAAATTGTCCTTCACTCCAGCTCACCTGCCTTGGCGAACACTATCCCTCTAAGATAGAGCATGCGGTTGCGTCACCGCGAGTGCTGACGATGCACCTTTTGGCGCCGGTTTTTTCTTTGGTTTGATTTGGATTAGAGCTTTTTCGGCGAATAATAACCATGACAGGGTTATTGCATGAATGAGGCTGGGTAGTGGCCTCCCACACAGACTCCGTACACTTGGAAGTCCTCTGCTACGGGGACATACCCCGCACAGGGAGATCTCTTCGGTATGTGCGGGTGCCCCGCCAGGTGAAGGGGCACTTAGCCAGCTCATGGCTGAGACATGCAGCTTGCCTCGGATATACGGGGCGTTGCCAGGGCATCAGATGAGGCGTGAATGAGGAAAGGAGGGCGGATACAGTCGATCTCGATCAGTTATCCTGAACAATAGCAGTGTCGACCGATCGTGACGAGTCTAAACCACGGGAATGTACGGCACACTTGCGTGCTGTTGATTCTGTATGCTCTGTTCAGGGGCAGCTCACAGCATCGCCTTCCGTAAAATCTGGTGTTAATCCCTGCAGCTAAGCACTATGTTTCCGCCGTCAATTCATGTTGCACACTTGGAGCCCACGCGGCGAGGCGACCAGAGTCGTCCTGCCCACGCCAGCCGCGTGCCCTGGCCGGTGCCCTCCGGTCGGCCAGTCCCCACACCCCTCTGCGCCAGGAGCCGGCCGCCGGCGGGGCGTCGGTCTGACACGGCGGCGTCACCGGAGCCGACTGTTTGTTGACCTGGCGTCCGGCGCCAGGGGGAGGGGGCTGTCGCCAGCCGCGGCGGCCGGTGAGAGCGGGCCACTGTCTCCAACCGGCCCCTACCGGCCGGACACGCGACCTATAGACGTACAGGATGGGCACGGGTCATGACGTCACGGTCGCGTCTGCCGGTCGGTCTGTCAGTGCTAGGGACACCGGTCTAGTGGGCGGGCTTGGAGCAGGGGCACTGTTCCGATGTTTCAGGCTGTTACATTTGCTCTCTGATTGTAATTGGAGTGAACGAATTGTGTTACTCGGGTCAAGTGTATTGCATGATTATCTTACGATGCAATTAAGGTGATTGGATGATTGTATAATTGCGATGAGTGCGATGCAATTCGCATCGCACTTAATGCTTTTTGGGATTAGCGGTCGTCATGAAATAAATTGTAGCTGACTCAACTACTTTCGCATAATTAGCGTTGCTTTGTTTTAAGGTGTCTAGAAGACACGTGCGTTGATAATAGTCCCTGGCTTTTGATGCAGGCTGTGCATTGGTTTTGCTTTTTGTTTATAATGGAGAATTACTTAAAATCGAAGGAGAAAGTGCCGTCAGTGACGTACCGTCCTTCAATATTGATCACGGAGCGATGTTTATGAGCTGCAAAAGTACTTCAAGGGTCACAAGCTTAAAATCGGGTTGCTCCTCTCATCGCGTGTTCGGTCGCAGTGCCCCAATCGCCTCACTCCCACGCGTGTCCGGTTCCGGCGCTACCCCGGTGCGACCAACCCAGCCGCAGCTGCGCCGGCCGGGGGCCGTGTTTGCGTTGGGCAGTACGTCAGCTCGTCCGGGAACATCGTTTCTGGCTGCAGACACGCTCATCGCGCCTGCTGCAGGGCTTCAGCTGCCCGCTGAGGCGGTTCAGTGTCAGCAGCCGGAGCATCCATGAGCGACGGGGGCGACGGCGGAGCGGACGCAGATGCGGCGGCGTTGTGCATGGTTGGGGGTTACGTCATGCCTGCTGACGGGCTGAGGAGGGGTCCGCTCCGTCTCCAGGGGCGGAGGGTGCCGCCTCCCGCTCAACCGATATTTCTGTCCACTTTCATCAAGTCATATTCTGAAGAGCGTAGAACCTGTCACGGTCTAACCGCACTGGAGAATAACAGTTGGTCCGCTGATTTGTGTTTTTGAGCGGCTGGCTACACGGTGGCGGGCTGGAGCACGCGGTCGTGCGGCGCCCGGCGGGTGTTTTGTGCGGCGCAGGCCGTGTCAGGCGGCCAGGCGCGACTCTGCCGTGTGGGGCAGGTCCGCCGAGCCGCCCTCGCTCGCTCGGCGTCCCGCCGCTGACGGCCGGCTGGTCGGCCTTCCCCCGCTCGCCGGCGTACGGCGGCGCGCGCGGAAGTGGCGCAGGCCGGCGCCGTCACGGGAAAGTCGCGCACATCTGGGCCGCGGCGGCGGCGGCGGCGGCGCGCCGGAGCGGCCGGCGTCGGGTCCGGTGCCGGCCCGGCCGGGCGCCGTGCCCGTCAGAGCTGCGGGATCGTCCGGCCGCCGGGACCGCACCTGCCGCCTGGGAGTGGCGTCGGCGGGCGCGGCCCACCGCCGGAGAGCGGGCTCCATCGGCGACCACACCCCGCGGGGCGCAGCGCGCGGCGGAACAGCCGGTCACGGGCGGCGGCGGCCGCGCGCACCGGTCCGAGTCGACCGCGCTGTCCGATCAATGGGCCGGCTGAGCGGCTGGCTGGGGCAGTGGGCCAGGCCGGGCGGCGCGGCCGCTCAGTGGCGCCAGCTGGCTGGGGCTCTCGGTCATTGGAGCGAGCCGAAAGATGCCGCGCGGAGCTTGACTGAGCTGGTTTGTGATGCGGTGTGGAGGTGGGTTGATCAGGAGCACTCTGGCTGGGTGGGATGGGATGGGGATGGTGCTGCCCAGGCGGGCGCGAGCTGGAGCTGTGGGATGCACTGCATAGGTGGCCTCAACTGGGTATCATGGCCGAGCTGCCATGGCTGCACGTTGTCAAGTACTACAAGCTGGCCGTTTTGACATGCAGCATTAGCTCGGTGGCATTGTGGATGTCAGAGCGTTGGGCTAGTGGGCTCAATCTATTGGCAGTTCGTGGTTAGTTTGATACTGGCGACGTTCACCGCAGCGCGGTGTGCAAAGAACCAGGAAATGGACCTCCTCGTAGCAGGAAAATCCGTTTCTGGAATCCGTATGGTAGTACATTTGTGTCCAAGAAAACATGATTCAACAGACACACCTGGTGAAATGAGCCGGAGGGGAACGAGACCAGGCCGGCACGGCGCAGCCGTGTCAGAGCAGTGGGGGTCATATTCGGGTCCATCGGGAATATTTGCGAAACGAAGTGCCGAAACAAAGATTGAAAACTCGTTGAACAGGTCTCGTTCGCGCGGGGTGTTAGAGTCAGAGCCTTTGCAGTTAGCTCCGCGTATCAAACACTGGTCCCAAAGCCATGCATGCAAACATGCAACCAAACCTCGGATTGAAGTTGTTTTCGTCAGTTTTGGTTCTCATATAATCCACAGTGACAATAGCAGTACAAAGTCCGCCTCCATTTTACGAGACACTGGTCAACATACGAGTGTTAAAACTAGGGCGTCGCATACGTGGGCAGGCATTATAAACGGAGCCTGGGGCTTCAGTATCACCGCTGGGAAACACAATAAACGGTAATCTGTATTTCTAACGCGCGAGGTGCCATTGACGTGCGCGCGCGCCGTTCGTTCTGGCGTGCTGGCGGTGTCGGTGCGTCGCCTCGGTGGCCCGGGCGGGTGTGCAGTGACGACTGAGTGGCGGTGGTCCGCGACTGGCTCGGATAGCGGCCCCATCCGATCGGCGCTGTCGCCACCTGCCTGATCCGAGCGACTAACGGAGTCACGGCCCGGCCGCCCGCCAGCCGGGCCGCCGGAGATACCGGCGCCGCGCCCCGTCAGCGATGAGGCTGGGCGCTGCACCGGACGGGGCTGCATACGTGCCAGGTCGGCAGCGGGTGTGCCGGCAGTAGGCCCGGTGCTGGATCACGCCGAGGTGCGGCTCGGGTCGGGCGCCGGCTCCCTTCGCAGTCGGCTCCACTGGGACGAGACGGGACGAGGCCCCGCGTCCCGGTGAACTACGTTTGCTGTGAGCGCAGGCAGTCTGCGACTGGCGTCTGGACTGGGTGCAGCTGTGGGACAACCCTCGGAGTTAGGAAGCTGTGTCTGCATTGACCGCCGTGCCCGGCCCGGCGCGGCATCCACACAGCCGTTAGTTGCGGCTGCTCCGCTGTGCGGACGTCGCCGTTGCCGTCCCCTGCCGGTCGGCACGCTGCGGGCTCGAGCTCGCGCACTGCGTCACGTTCGTCGCGGTGCCGACAAAGTGGCACAGTCTGTCGCTGGAGTGGTTTGTTGTTGAGCTACTGTGACTCACGGCGATGCTGACGGGATTACGAGCAAGGCCGCGGCCCCAACTGGTTTCAGCACCAGCTGACAGGAAATGTTCAGCTCCTTCTGCCCAGCTCGGCTTAACCAGCAACGTCTTTGACGAGCTTGTATGATTAGAACTAGTTGTCGCACCGTCTTGAAATTATCTGCAACAGTTTGCAGTCATATTTCAAGGTTGCACTGTTATGTCTTTAAGTCGCTTAAATGCAGGCTTTTTGATCAGGTCCGTATTTTCGTAACGGTGGAATATCAGCAATATGTCATTTGTCTAGGACAGGAAACGTAAGACCGCCATAGAGCCGAGGAAATGAGCCGAGAAACGGCCCAGGTCTCGGCGGAAAACGGCCCAGATGTCGGCGACCGGGCGTCGCAGCGACGTGAGGCGCACTCATACCAGCGGAGGGGGCGGTGGACAGAGGCGAACCAGAACAAAGGTGCACCAGCGACAGGCAGGAAACTGCCGCCACGGGCACCCTTTCCCGAAACCGACCTCCAATGTCACACATTGACCTGAACCCAGGCAGGCCAGGGCATGAAAGTAACGCGGGCGCATTGCCCAGTGCACTGTGAGCAATATCCGTTCACAATGGTCGCGATTTAACCCCAGACCTGCGTCACAGTCACCAAAAACGTAAACTCCTTCGGACGGGCCCAAAGCCAGCCAATATCCCAGCCGCGCGGGCCATAGGTATCTAGTGTGCGGACGCTAAACATCAGTCTACCTCTGCCTACCAAACGCATGTCAGTAGGATGTGTCCATATATTAGTACCCTACCGATACTGGTTCCCGAAGGCGATGAGCGCCATTCTCTTGTTCTCGGGTATATCCGCAGGGTGATAATAAACATATGTTATTCCGCCCGCCCGTACCACTGCAAAAGGCGTTTAGCTGGCTAGGACACCAGCATCTGACTGCCGGCACTCTTGTCCCGCCTAATCAGTTCACTCAGTTTTCGGGAAATAGAGAGGGAACAAATACATAAACGTGCTAGATCCCGATGGAGAATCATGGTCCACAGGGCCACGGCACATACGCAGAGTTTGGTATCTGCACATTCATTTCGATGTTTCAGATCCGATCCACGTGTACCATGCCGTCAAACCTTAGGCATGTGTTATATGTGTTGCTTGCATGTACATTCCAATTGTTCAGTTGTTTACGTTCCTGGCGCACTTCTCCACCCAGAATCCGCTTCACAGGCCCAACTGTTCACCTGGTGCTAATGGTACAGAGCCGCCCAGGCTTCACTTAACAGGGCGGCCTGTCTACTCACAGCGGACTGAACCGCCGCGCCAGAGGGGGGGGGGGGGGGGCTAGTACCCATTTATGTAGAGCAGTTTTGTTTACTTCGATCAACAAATTATTGGTGGCCGATAGGAATTACAAGAAAAAAGTCGTTGATGTCATCTGTGATGACCCAACAGTATGCGAGACCAATTCGATGTGCTTTGGTTTAGGCAGCATCTCTAATGTAAGACCACTAGTGGCCAACATTGCGCGATGTTGCAATTTGTATGATAACATAGTTTGATTCTAGAATAAGCATTTTTGTTAGGTTTATGTGCGTTATGGTCTGTACTCATTACAATTAGAGCTGACCTAGCTATATCATTGTTAGCTGCCTTGCTCGAAATTCCGAAAGCCCGCTACTGCATGTGCTGCATAAACCTACGGGCTCACCCGTACTTCCGGCCGTATGGCAAGAGCTACCGGGTGGGCTGGCCCCGCCGTGTTTGGCTGCAGCTCAGCCCCGGGGTCGGCCAGGTGGGCTGGCCCCGCCGTGGTTGGCTGCAGCTCAGCCCCGGGGTTGGCCGGGTGGGCTGGCCCCGCCGTGTTCGGCTGCAGCTCAGCCCCGGGGTTGGCCGGGTGGGCTGGCCCCGCCGTATTCGGCTGCAGCGCGGTCCCTGGGGGTGGGCCGGGTGGGCTGGCCCCGCCGTGTTCGGCTGCAGTGCAGTTCCCGGGGTCGGGTGGGCGACTGCAGCTCAGCTCCGCTGTGTTCGGCTGCAGTGCGGCCCCTGGGGTCGGCCAGGTGGGCTGGCCCCGCCGTGTTCGGCTGCAGCGCGGTCCCTGGGGTGGGCCGGGTGGGCTGGCCCCGCCGTGTTCGGCTGCAGTGCAGTTCCCGGGGTCGGGTGGGCGGCTGCAGCTCAGCCCCGCTGTGTTCGGCTGCATCGCGGCCGAACACAGCGGGGTGTGCCCACCATGGGGTGGGCCAGGTGGGCTGGCCCCGCCGTGTTCGATTGCAGCGCAGTTCCCGGGTGGGCGGGGTGGACCGTCTGTATCAGATGAGCGGCGATCGGCCGCGCTGCCAGCCGATAGGCCGGCCGCGATTGTCGGCGGCGCTCGGCATCACGTCACAGTCGGCGTTGCTGCCCGCCGCGCCGACAACCGCCGGCTCGGCTCGGCCCGGGCGGTGGCCGTGTCTCACTCGTGCTCTCGGCCGTGCGGCGAGCTGCCGGCGGCGGCTCGGCGGACGTGGTGGGCGGAGGTCGATCACGGAGCTGGTCGGCGGCTGGTGGAGCGTGGTGACGAGCCGTGGGGCGAGCCAAGGCGACGGTGCCAGTGACGCCGGCACCGCCTGTGACCGGGCGGGGCAGCAGGGCCCGGAGTCGGAGGTCGGCGGGCGGCCGAGACCTCTCCTCCGCCGCTGACCCTGGACTCGGTCCGCCGCCGGCGCCGCCAGCCGCGCTGAGCCGTGGCGCGCCGTGCCGAGTCGAGCGTGCCTTGAACGCGCCACTCACGTATGCCTCTCCATGCGCGCGGCGGCCCGACCCGCCCGCGTCGTCTCCTGCCAGTGGCGGCTGGCCGTCGGCTGCGGGAGCTGGGCGCGCGCGGTCTGTGACCAGTCTTCGTGACCTCCCGTTGGTGACCGCGCCGGTGCCGCAGTGGACAGCACGTTGTGGTGTTGTCGTGCGCGCCCGCCCCGACCCCGTGACCGCTGCCGAGTGAGGCAACAAGACTGCTGAGCGATCGCGCGGCGCGAGCGCCGTAGCGTCGGCGTCGATGGGGTTCCGTCGGCTGCGGCGTGTGCTGGGCGGCAAGCTGGGCCGCGCACTGGGCTGGAGCTACACGCTGAGGATGAACTCGCCGCGACCCTCCCAGGTAATCGGACGGCGGGGGGGGGGGGGGCGCCAGGCACGAGGCCGCTGGTGGCTGCGCAGTTCGCTCCTGCTGTTGGTGGACTCGCTTCTCCTGGGGTTTGTGGGAGGTTGTGTGTACAAGGTTCCCCGTACGAAGCCAAGGTCGGTCGTGTCTATACGTAGTACATGGTCGGTGTGTCTATATGTAGTACTCGCGCGGGGCGCGGCTGTGTGGCGCACGCCGTCAGGGTCGGGCCTGGCACCTCGAGCTCAACGGCGGTCCGTTCGCCTGTGCTTGCACCCCGGCGCTGCCAGCAGTGGCGCGCGCCTGCGTGACAGCTGAGCGTGGTCTGCGCAGCAGTTGAACTTTGCCTGTCGGTGTCGAGTATCGGCCGAGCAATGCTGTACCGTGAGGCCGTGGTATCGGCTGTCGGGCCATATCTCCCGGAAAATGGCCAGACTTGCCGGCCATTGTGGCAGCTGTCCTGACTGGGACAGCTGGGACTGCGCCGTGTCAGACTGAGCTGCCTTGGCTTGGACAGCTGGGGCGGCGCCGTGTTGGCCTGAGCTACCCTGGCTGGGACAGCTGGGGCGGCGCTGTATCGGCTGGACCCGTCCTGACTGGTACGACGCCGTCTCGGCTTGCGCTTCCCTGGCTGAGACAGCTGGGCGCCGTCTCGGCCTGATCTGCCTTGACTGGGGCAGCTTGGACGGCGCCGTGTCGGCCTGATAGCGGTGCCAGCCAGGCCTTGCGTCGAGGAGCGATAGCTGGGCCTTCCCCGCCCGCGGCGGCGGTACGACGGCGGCCCGCGGCGCTGGCGGGGCCCGGCACGTGGGAACATGTATGGCGTCACAATGGAGCGGTTCCGATCGCTTCCCGGCGACCGTCGGATCGGATCGCTTCTGGGCGGCCATCCAGCCGCCGCGTGATTGGTCAGCATTGCCTTTGGGCGAAGCCGACACTGTCCGGCCGTGTTATGGCGCTGTGGGCTTTCAGGGCCGAGCCTGTGGCGGCTGGGCGCGCGGGGCGGGGCATCAAACAAAGCTGTCCGCCCTGCGGAATGCCGCCTGATCGGCAAACACGCGCGCGCGCGCGCTCACGCTCCAATGACAACGCCGGCCTTTGTTCGGCGCCTGCGCTGACGTAAAGTGGCGCTGTCGGCATAAGTGCGTTTGTTTACGGTGTTTGCGCCGCCCACCTGTCGTTTTTGCTGCCGGTTGTCGGCGCTGGGCGCCCGCCGCTTGGCCGCCAGCCGGCCGCCAGCGCAAGCTTCAGTTTCAGAACGTGTCACCAGGTGGCGTACGAGTGTCGCTGTGGTGCGGTGCAGCATGCTCGGTTGGCGGGCTGGGGAGAGAATAGCTTCTCACGTGCGTTGGCTGCCGGGTGGCGGCGCGTATGTGTGGTCTGTTCGTGTGCCTCACGAATGAATGAGTGCGGCAAGTGCTGCATTCACATGCGCATGAACTAGCTGCTCTTTGTAGCGCAATGCAGCGAAGGGTAGTGTATGGTCTATGGACATTCAGACGGGTACTCTGAGCAGTATCTTTACAGTTCCCTCGAAAGCGGAGGAATATTCTGGCGCCGTGTTACCAGCAGAGCACCGCGGAGCGGTCCATTCAGCACCACGCAGCAATGCGTGGGCTGGTGATACAGGTAGTTTGTTGGCAACTGAAAGAGTTGACCATGTTTTGGATGCATTGGAACCCGGCACCAGTGCGTCAGCTATAAATTGGCAGTTCTGCGCCAACGTAAATACATCTGGGCTGTTGCTGGTACCAGGTGCCTGCATTTTTGCAGCGGTATCCCGTAACATGTTGAGCTTGACAGTGGTCGTGTGCATGAGGTTGCTGGATGGACAGGTTTGTTTCGTAGTTCAGTTATCGTTTCAGTACAGCCGTGGTTAACTTTGGTTTGCAGACCTTGTACCAGATTGCCACGGCAAGGAGATCGAGATAACGAACGTGTGTCTGATACGCGGGTAGATTGCACGGCTCGTTTCGGCATAAGATAACGGTGATAGCGGCATCCTCATGTCATACACGCGGAGAAAGCAGCCGAGATTAGTTGGCGATGGGGCACGTTTGTTTAGCTGTGGGCATGTTTTTGCCGTCCGCTTGTCGACGGCCCTGCCATCAGCTTTGTACAGAGGTGAATGTTGTTGGTGTTGCCAATCGGTACTGCTTAGTTGCTTGCAGTCGATGGCTCGCATTCTGGGTCGCGATGACCTCGGTGCAGGTTCGGACAGTATCATTGATATAACAAATTTTGACGTCATCTGATCTGTCTATTGTTTTCCATTTATTCTGTTCGGCTTTCTTTTGTGTCACGATTTGTTCCGAGCTCAGCCATGTCCGGCGAAATGTCTCGAAGCGTCTGGCCGTGTCATTATTGATCTACACCGCGTCGGCACGTGACGCGCTCAAGGTGCAGCCATATCAGGTATGGGAAACCCGCCGTCGGCTTTACGTGTGAGCACTGAAGTGGCTTCCCGACGAGCGTCTTTTAAAAATGAAAGACCCGCTGGCCCCCGCCGCCGTTCTCCACCCTCGTCAGACTTTCATCCTCCGTCTGGACCGGTGCCGCCTCTGGCGCGAAGGAGGCCGTTTTTACCGGTGGATTCGCCATGGCCGCTTGTGCGGGTTTGCCAGCTCCCCGGTGCTGCGGCCGGCCTGTCACGGCGAATCATGAGGCGGGCTCACTGTCGGCGGCCCTCTCACGCCCGGCCGTGTTAGCAGCTCAGGGAGCCGGCGCCGAGTCCGGCGTTCGTCCTCTGACTCGGGGCCGGTGCCGGCGGGCGCCCGTCCTCTGCCCTGGGGGCGGGGCTGACGCTGGCGCGCTTCCGTCCTCCGGCTCGGGGTGGGTCGGTGCCTGCGGGCGCCCGTCCTCTGCCCTGGGGGCGGGGCCGGCGCTGGCGGGCTTCCGTCCTCCGGCTCGGGGTGGGCCGGTGCCGGCGGGGGCGCCGCTCAGGCGGGCCGCCGCCTGCCACTCACGGCGTCGCCGTGTTAAGTTGAGCCGGTGACGTGCGTCGGCCGGCCGGCCGGGCCGGTGATGGAGGACCCCCGCCGGCTCGGTGTCGGCGCGGCATCCGCGTGGGAGCCGGAGCCCCCGGTGCGCGAGCGATTGTTTCCTGTCCGACCTGACCTGACCTGTTGTGGTCTGATCAGCGGCGCCCGGGCCCGTGAACTCCCAGGACAGGGTGATCAGGTGTGACCATGGATCGTTGGCTTGGGACCACGTGGAATACAACCGAGGTAGCCGGTTACTGCTTGTCAGAGTCGGTTTTTGCTGTCCAGTTTCTTGCTTACGCTGTTTGGGTAGTGACTGCTGTCGAGTATTTTGTTCAAATAATTTCATTTTTTGACTATTTCGGCAGGGATGGGATAAACGCGTCACGAAATGACAAGCCGTCTTGTCTTGATGCATTCGTTCAGTATCATTGTAGAAGCTTACCAAGGATTGTGGTAATTTAGCACGTTTAGTTTTCCTGGACTCCTGATGTCTTGCGAAACCGTAGTGTGTGAAAAAACGCGCTATTGCCCGAAATCAGTCAAAAGCAAAAACCGCCTATTCGCGCGGTTATGTCACTCGATGTCCGGCTCGTTCCTCATCTGTCGCTTTCGCTAATCCTCGGCTTGAGCCGACATGCCGGCTTTGAAAGTGGTTGCCGCTTCCAGCCATCTGCGCAGAACTAATCCATCAGCAACAGCTTCAGCAGCGGCGGCAGGCTGCCGGCGACAGTCTCCCCGTGGCGTACAGTCTCTGACGCGCGGGCGCTCCCTGCCAGAGACCGTACACGGCCGCGCCGTCGGCGGCGGCGGGGCGGCGGCGCGCTCGGCGCGTGGCTCTGGCGACAGTCAAGCGGGGCGCGCAGCGGGTGCAGGACGCCGATACCGAGCAGTCTGTGACGGTGAGGAGGGCGCGTGGAGGAGGCGGGGCGACCCGGCCGGAGGGCCGCCGGGCGCGAGTGAGAGTGCGCGCTGCAGGCCAGCGAGCAGCCGGCGGCGGCCGGCCCGGCCGCCCTGGGTCCCCTGGCAGAGCCGGTGACGCGCGTGACCGTGCGCCCCGGCATGAACGTGACCGTGCAGGCACCGGGCGCTATGCCGGCTCTTCGTGCAGAGCCCCGGCTTCTACTCGCTGGCCGCGCACCAGGGCCCGCTGCCCGCCATACATGAGACGCAGGTGAGCTGATGGCCAAATGTGCACCGGCGCGAACATCGGATAGAGTGGGGCTCCAGCAATGCTCTCACAGGCGCGAGATACGCGAGACCCGCGGACGTTCCCCGCAGCGCTCGCATGCCTATGCACAGTCACCAGGAGGATGGCGTGACGTCCGCGTCACGTGACGCAGCGACGAGCGGCGCCGCAAGGCCAACCACCGAGATAATGCCTTAGGCTAGCCTCCTAGCGCCGCCGCCCAGATGAGCCCAGCCGGCCTGCAAAACCGGCCTATGCCGAATTCGCGATCGATACGAATGAGACTGCTTCCGTGGGGTGGCACCGGCCCGTTTTGAAGCTTGCGACGGCCGACCTTTTCAAGACGCCGGCTTCCATCGCTGTGATCTGGTGCCGTGCCATATAGAGTCGCGGGCGGAGGACGCGCGTCACCGTCCGGCCAGCTGGCCGGCGCCGGCCCGCCGCCCGCCGCCCGCCGCCCGCCGCCCTCCGCCCGCCCGCCGCCCGTCTCCCCGATGGTATTCAGGAGATGCGCGCCGGCCCGGGCCAGCCGTGCTCCGGCGCGCTGCCCGCCGCCCCGCCATCCCCGCCCCCCGCCGCCCCGCGCCCCGCCGCCCGATGGTATTCAGGAGATGGCGCGCCGGCCCGGGCCAGCCGTGCGCCCCCCGCCGGCCCCGCCGCCCCACCGGCCCGCGCCCCGCCGCCCGCCGCCCGCCGCCCGCCGCCCGCCGCCCGCCCGCCGCCCGCGCCCGCCGCCCGTCTCCCCGATGGTATTCAGGAGATGCGCGCCGGCCCGGGCCGGCCGTGCTCCGGCGCGCCGTCTCGGCCGCCGTGAGTTTGGCACGCCGGCTCTTTTGGAGTGACGGCCTCGGCCTGATAGGGCCAGTTTCCTTCTCCCGAAAAGCCGCAGCCTTTTATGGCTGATGATAGCCCTCCGCGTTTGGGCTGGTTTCGCCCCCGCGTGCGTCTTCGCATGCGTTAAGAGCGCGTGTTGCGCAGATTAGGGGCGTGCCTGTTTGGGAGGGCGGGCGTATCTGTATTGCGGGTAATTTAGGAATGATGGCACAAAAAGTGACCATCATCGTGTTTCTATTCAGCTCGGCGGGATTAGCCTTCCGTTGGGTCGAAGTCCTTCGGAGCGTCTGCACCAGACAGCCGTTTGCGGTCAGCCCTCGCTGGTGCCCACCTGACACTCCGCAATCCCCCGCATGTGAGCGCGGGCTGTCCTGTGTTGTCAGAGTACGTCAGCCAGGCTGGTGTCTTCACGGTAAACACCATCACGCTCGTCGTCCTCCCGTCTGCCAGGCGTGTTTTGATGGCGGCGCTTACACGCGGGCTGGACCACTAAGCTGGCCTGCGGTCAGAGCAGCGTGTGCGCACATGAGCCGGCCCCCGGCCGCAGCTGATCCCCCGGCTCCAGTTGATCTCCCCGGCCGTAGCTGATCTCCCGGCTCCAGTTGATCTCCCCGGTCCCAGCTGACTCCGGTCCCCGGTCCCAGCTGATCCCCCGGCCTCAGCTGATCCCCGGCCCCCAGCTGATACGCCGGCCCCAGCTGATTACCCCGGCCACAGGTGATACCCCCAGACCTCAGCCGAACTCTGGTCCCCCGCCGCAGCTGATCCCCCGGCCCAGCTGATCTCCCGGCTCCAGTTGATCTCCCCGGCCCCAGCTGACTCCGGTCCCCGGTCCTAGCTGATCCCCGGCCCCAGCTGATCCCCTCCCCACCTGATCCCTGCCCGCGGTCCCAGCTTGATCCTGCCCCCCCCCCCCTCTGCCTTCCACCCGTCCTGACCTGTGTGGTGGCCTTCCGCAGCGGGCGGGGCGACGGCCGGCGGCAGTGTGAAGGGGCCAGCACCGCTCACCAGCCTGAGCCGGCCCCAGCCGGGCTGGGCCGGGCCGCCGCTGATGGGACCGGCACCGTTACCTGCGGGTGTCGCGCCCGCCGTCGGGCCGCCCACTGACCTTGCCGTGAACCGTCAGCTGACCGTCGCGCGAGCCGCCGCCCGCCGACTGCGTGCGACCTCCCGGCCGTAAACAGGTGCTTCGCGCCGTGCGGGCCTCGCTGTTTGAGCTGCTGGTTGTCCCGGATCTGGCGGTGCGGGGCTGCAGTGGGGGCGCCCCGGGAGGAGCGGCGGCGGTAGGAAGCCCGCCTGACGGGGGGCAGGTGAGAAGCCGTGTTACCTGAGGGAAGGCCGCGCTAGCGCACGGAATTCGGTCCCGGTTTTAGACGAAAGCTTTATGATGAATACGTTTTGCGGCGGGTGAATGCAGCAGTATTTATACACGTACACACTCGGCTCCTCGTGTGACCTTGCCGCAGCTTGTGGTTACTCAGACAGCAACAGCCGTTACCAACCATGGGCTCCAGGGAAAGGAAACCTGTTTGTGCCTTTGCAAAATTCTGCACCGAGCGCAGGTATTTCCGCACTGGGTACGTGCGCCGCGGCGAAGGCATGGCCGCACTTTTTCCGCGGTATCCTTGCCCCCGGCGAACGTGTGAACAGGGGCGCATGTGTGGACCGTTTGCACAGGTAGCTGAGGTATGATGGAAGGGAGCCACACGCGGCAGCCTGCGACTCGGGGACGCGGGTACCGTAGCGTGTACCTCGGCGTGCGTCGCCGTCCAGTGGCGGCTGTTCTGATACCGAGTAGCCAGCGCCGACCTGGGAGCGGTGGCGGAGCGGGTGGCCTCTGTACCCCAGCTGTCCGCTGCCGGCCTGGGAGCGGCGGCGGAGCAGGCGGCCTCTGTACCGCAGCTGTCCGCTGCCGGGCTGGGACGGCCGGCGCTGGCTGTTCTGATACCGAGCAGCCAGCGCCGACCTGGGAGCGGGCGGCCTCTGTACCGCAGCTGTCCGCTGCCGGGCTGGGACGGCCGGCGCTGGCTGCGCGGCTTACTCGGAGGGCAGCAGCAGCTCTCCTCACAGCTCGGCGGCTGGAGAGAGCGGCCCGCCGCGGTCCGGACGGCGGCGGACTATTTTTTCCCGGCCGGCGGCTCCCAGTGACTGGCGTCGAGTCTGCTGCGCGCGCGACAGCACTCCGTCCCGGGGGTCTGCTCGCGCGCAGCCCGTGCGCTGTGGTGCACAGTCCTGGAAAAGAAGGGGACGGGAGGGGGGGGGGGGGGGCATCGCGCGCGCTCCCCAGCTGGCCCCGTCGACAGCTGGGGCCGCCGACAGGCCGGTTTGTCCCGTGGTTGCGGCGCCGGTCACGCGTGAACCCTTCCCCCTGGGACGGCCGGAGTGGAGCGAGAGACATAACCCCGCAGCTTCGCGGAGGCCGTATCTGGTCGGTCGCTGGCCGCTGCAGGCGTCTCCTGCGGCCAAAGTTGGGTCACTCCCACCCTGAGATGCACGCCGTCTTCCCCCGTCCGCCTTCATTGAGGCAGTAGGGCGGAGGCGGGCACACGCACGACCTCGCCAGGGTTGGCAGGCCCCCGTTACTCGGAGCCCGGCCGCCCCGTCGCGGGACGGCTGACCCGCCGCCTGCGGTGCGCGGCTGCGATCGCCACCGCTGGTGGCACGGCTGAGCGGGCACGGACCGGCCGGCTGACGCCCGTGTAGGTGTCCGTGGTCCGGCGCCGGAGGGGCCGCCGAGCACTCGTCACCCGGACCGGCCGGCTGACG